>NC_142290.1:28716187-29029859 GCF_965620075.1 Prunus avium
AGGCCATTGCCTGCTTGGATTTCATCAACTGTCTGTGCATTATTCTCAATCAAATTTTGGAAGAAGATGGCTGATATTCCTCAATACATGCTCACCCGACTAAGCGACCTTAAAATAGAGCCTCAACAAATCGTACACGACGTTGCCGAAATTACATTTTCTCAAAACGATATGACGACTGATAATCTCTATCTACAACAACATCTAGGCGACAACTTATGTGGCATACCTATTCATAAAACACGTAAAGTGTTTTTCATGGGACCCAACTCGCTTCAAACAAGAGAGATATATCTGGCGTCGTCTCGAAACCATGGCCATGGTTTAACACGTGGCTGGAATCAGATTGTGAATCAGGAGATGTTCAAGGCCGGTGAGGTTGTGCGTATGTCTGCCTTCAGAGACCGCTTTGATATCCTCTGGATTCTTATGCATTATAAGTATCAGATGCATTTCTAGTGTGGCTAATACAAAAAATCGTGCCATTAAGGTTTTAGTTTCCCTTATTTGTCTGGTTTTCTATTGAATTATCAATATCAATAATATGCTTAATTAATATTATATTATTAATATGATGTTATGATGTTATGATGTTATGACGTTTTCACTTCCACACCACACGGTCATTAATCGACCATTTTTGTTAATTACCATGCATGCACTATGTGTTTGAGATCGTCTTTTTCACGTTGGAGGAGTATTTTCTAGGCCAACTTTGCTTTAAATTTTCCTAAAACAAAAAAACATCTGTTTTCTTTTTCTTTTTAGGCTCCAAAACATCGCGAAGAAACCAATTTTGACTTGCGTGAATAGAAATTGGATCAAATCTGGTTCTTCCAAGAAGAAAGATACGCAAATTGTGCATGTGTAAACATAACATACTATTCTGGAAAAAAAAAAAACCGTTAATTTTAAAAAAGAAAATAATTACTTAACGCGTGATATCAAAATTGCATGTAATAAATACAAATTTTTATTAGAATATATTATAGTCACTTGTTATTAGTTTGTTTTTATCTTCTTTCAATTATGATAATGGTAAAATAGGGACAAATGGGGGTATTTCTTATAGGGGTAATGCTAGGCTTGCCACATTTTTCGTACAACATTCATACAACCTCTCTAATAGAGGTGGAGCCCACCAATACAATGGGCCCCACCTCTATTAGAGAGATGGTATGAATGTGGTATGAAAAATGTGGTAAGTCTAGCATTTTCCTTCTTATAGTGTGATTTTGTAAAAACAAGTTGTCCCTTGCTGAGTATCAGTGAAAATACAAACATGCTAATCATACCACATTTATATACCATTTTGTGTACCACCTTTCTAATAAACACCTTTATTAAAGAGGTGATACATAAGTTGTGTGCAAACGTGGTATGTCTAGCATTGCTTGTGAAAATAGCTCGTCTAAAATCATGTTCACTGCCAGAACTAGCTCGTCCAAAATCCTGTTCATTGCCATAATTGTAATATTTATTATAGTCTAACAAAACTTAAATGGGTTAGTGGGTATTTTAACGGGTTTGACGGGTTAACTCGAAATCCACCCGTTTATTAAACGGGTCATAATGAGTTGACTTGAAAATTACCCAATTATTAATCGTGCGGGTTCGGGTTGTGTCTTTCCTGTGCGGATATCGAGTTGTATAACGGTTCGTATCAGAAATTGCCATCCCTAATTGCCACGCCTGCCTCAAAACCAATCAAAAAAGAAACGAAAAAGAAAAATTTGAGCACAATGCACAGGGGTCATAAGAGAGTGGACAATTACCCTTTGTAAAAAATTTGCTTTAAAAAAAAAATAAAAAACTAAAGAATGCATGATGACCTCTTCTGTTAATTTTCCTTTTCTGGGATTTTGCTTAGTGAGAATTGGTGTGGCATCTAGATGTGCAGATATGACAAACTAGTTTTTCATTTTTTGAATGTATAACATACTGAAAATAAATTTGAAGTGACTTTCTCGTTCTCTTCTTTAACAAGCAATAATCTCATGCAATCAGGCAAGTAGCTAGAGATCTCATGCAATCAGGCAAGCAGGTTGAGAAATCTAGTAACCACACAGATGATTGACCCGAAATTCGAAACGAGTAACCTAACCAGATGTCAATCTAATTTCCTTAGGTTCCTCCTAAGGATGGCCATGCTTTAACTGATGGCGGGAAACGGATTGCGCGAAAGAATTTTTAGGCCGGTGAGATTGTGCATCTCTGAGCTTACATAGACGAGAAGGATTACAAGTATAAGAAACTTGGGATCCTTGGGTTCCTCCTAAGTTGTTCTTCCTAAGTTTTTCGTGTCATTAGGGTTTTATAGTTTCCTTGATGTTTCAGGAATTTAGTTACTTATTGGAAGAAGGTTTTTGAGATCCTTAATTTCTTTCTTCATAAGTTTTTCGTTTATTATATGATTTTCACTTTCCAAGTCGCAGGGCCATTAATTACCATGTACTATCTATGTTGTTTTGTTTGTTCATCTTTTCGCGTTGGGATTACTTTTTAATATGAGCAGGAAATTATTTTTGGGAAAATTATTTTTAATATGCGCAAGAAATTATTTAAACACACCTCTTCCCACTCTGTCTACCTCCCTCCCCCACCCCCAACTCATGCTAATTTTTTTAATGCTTTAATTAGGATATTCGACCAAAAAAATAATAATTAAGGGTGATAAAAAAAAATTAAAGCACACATGGGTGTATTAAATGAGTTGGCATGCCACATGATGTGGTTTATAATTGTGGTTTTCAAGTATCTTAGCAATCAAGTTTCCGAATACCTGGTTATATATAGGAGGCCATTGCCTGCTTGGATTTCATCAACTGTCTGTGCATTATTCTCAATCAAATTTTGGAAGAAGATGGCTGATATTCCTCAATACATGCTCACCCGACTAAGCGACCTTAAAATAGAGCCTCAACAAATCGTACACGACGTTGCCGAAATTACATTTTCTCAAAACGATATGACGACTGATAATCTCTATCTACAACAACATCTAGGCGACAACTTATGTGGCATACCTATTCATAAAACACGTAAAGTGTTTTTCATGGGACCCAACTCGCTTCAAACAAGAGAGATATATCTGACGTCGTCTCGAAACCATGGCCATGGTTTAACACGTGGCTGGAATCAGATTGTGAATCAGGAGATGTTCAAGGCCGGTGAGGTTGTGCGTATGTCTGCCTTCAGAGACCGCTTTGATATCCTCTGGATTCTTATGCATTATAAGTATCAGATGCATTTCTAGTTTGGCTAATACAAAAAATCGTGCCATTAAGGTTTTAGTTTCCCTTATTTGTCTGGTTTTCTATTGAATTATCAATATCAATAATATGCTTAATTAATATTATATTATTAATATGATGTTATGATGTTATGATGTTATGACGTTTTCACTTCCACACCACACGGTCATTAATCGACCATTTTTGTTAATTACCATGCATGCACTATGTGTTTGAGATCGTCTTTTTCACGTTGGAGGAGTATTTTCTAGGCCAACTTTGCTTTAAATTTTCCTAAAACAAAAAAACATCTGTTTTCTTTTTCTTTTTAGGCTCCAAAACATCGCGAAGAAACCAATTTTGACTTGCGTAAATAGAAATTGGATCAAGTCTGGTTCTTCCAAGAAGAAAGATACGCAAATTGTGCATGTGTAAACATAACATACTATTCTGGAAAAAAAAAAAAAAACCGTTAATTTTAAAAAAGAAAATAATTACTTAACGCGTGATATCAAAATTGCATGTAATAAATACAAATTTTAATTAGAATATATTATAGTCACTTGTTATTAGTTTGTTTTTATCTTCTTTCAATTATGATAATGGTAAAATAGGGACAAATGGGGGTATTTCTTATAGGGGTAATGCTAGGCTTGCCACATTTTTCGTACCACATTCATACAACCTCTCTAATAGAGGTGGAGCCCACCAATACAATGGGCCCCACCTCTATTAGAGAGATGGTATGAATGTGGTATGAAAAATGTGGTAAGTCTAGCATTTTCCTTCTTATAGTGTGATTTTGTAAAAACAAGTTGTCCCTTGCTGAGTATCAGTGAAAATACAAACATGCTAATCATACCACATTTATATACCATTTTGTGTACCACCTTTCTAATAAACACCTTTATTAAAGAGGTGATACATAAGTTGTGTGCAAACGTGGTATGTCTAGCATTGCTTGTGAAAATAGCTCGTCTAAAATCATGTTCACTGCCAGAACTAGCTCGTCCAAAATCCTGTTCATTGCCATAATTGTAATATTTATTATAGTCTAACAAAACTTAAATGGGTTAGTGGGTATTTTAACGGGTTTGACGGGTTAACTCGAAATCCACCCGTTTATTAAACGGGTCATAATGAGTTGACTTGAAAATTACCCAATTATTAATCGTGCGGGTTCGGGTTGTGTCTTTCCTGTGCGGATATCGAGTTGTATAACGGTTCGTATCAGAAATTGCCATCCCTAATTGCCACGCCTGCCTCAAAACCAATCAAAAAAGAAACGAAAAAGAAAAATTTGAGCACAATGCACAGGGGTCATAAGAGAGTGGACAATTACCCTTTGTAAAAAATTTGCTTTAAAAAAAAAATAAAAAACTAAAGAATGCATGATGACCTCTTCTGTTAATTTTCCTTTTCTGGGATTTTGCTTAGTGAGAATTGGTGTGGCATCTAGATGTGCAGATATGACAAACTAGTTTTTCATTTTTTGAATGTATAACATACTGAAAATAAATTTGAAGTGACTTTCTCGTTCTCTTCTTTAACAAGCAATAATCTCATGCAATCAGGCAAGTAGCTAGAGATCTCATGCAATCAGGCAAGCAGGTTGAGAAATCTAGTAACCACGCAGATGATTGACCCGAAATTCGAAACGAGTAACCTAACCAGATGTCAATCTAATTTCCTTAGGTTCCTCCTAAGGATGGCCATGCTTTAACTGATGGCGGGAAACGGATTGCGCGAAAGAATTTCTAGGCCGGTGAGATTGTGCATCTCTGGGCTTACATAGACGAGAAGGATTACAAGTATAAGAAACTTGGGATCCTTGGGTTCCTCCTAAGTTGTTCTTCCTAAGTTTTTCGTGTCATTAGGGTTTTATAGTTTCCTTGATGTTTCAGGAATTTAGTTACTTATTGGAAGAAGGTTTTTGAGATCCTTAATTTCTTTCTTCATAAGTTTTTCGTTTATTATATGATTTTCACTTTCCAAGTCGCAGGGCCATTAATTACCATGTACTATATATGTTGTTTTGTTTGTTCATCTTTTCGCGTTGGGATTACTTTTTAATATGAGCAGGAAATTATTTTTGGGAAAATTATTTTTAATATGCGCAAGAAATTATTTAAACACACCTCTTCCCACTCTGTCTACCTCCCTCCCCCACCCCCAACTCATGCTAATTTTTTTAATGCTTTAATTAGGATATTCGACCAAAAAAATAATAATTAAGGGTGATAAAAAAAAATTAAAGCACACATGGGTGTATTAAATGAGTTGGCATGCCACATGATGTGGTTTATAATTGTGGTTTTCAAGTATCTTAGCAATCAAGTTTCCGAATACCTGGTTATATATAGGAGGCCATTGCCTGCTTGGATTTCATCAACTGTCTGTGCATTATTCTCAATCAAATTTTGGAAGAAGATGGCTGATATTCCTCAATACATGCTCACCCGACTAAGCGACCTTAAAATAGAGCCTCAACAAATCGTACACGACGTTGCCGAAATTACATTTTCTCAAAACGATATGACGACTGATAATCTCTATCTACAACAACATCTAGGCGACAACTTATGTGGCATACCTATTCATAAAACACGTAAAGTGTTTTTCATGGGACCCAACTCGCTTCAAACAAGAGAGATATATCTGACGTCGTCTCGAAACCATGGCCATGGTTTAACACGTGGCTGGAATCAGATTGTGAATCAGGAGATGTTCAAGGCCGGTGAGGTTGTGCGTATGTCTGCCTTCAGAGACCGCTTTGATATCCTCTGGATTCTTATGCATTATAAGTATCAGATGCATTTCTAGTTTGGCTAATACAAAAAATCGTGCCATTAAGGTTTTAGTTTCCCTTATTTGTCTGGTTTTCTATTGAATTATCAATATCAATAATATGCTTAATTAATATTATATTATTAATATGATGTTATGATGTTATGATGTTATGACGTTTTCACTTCCACACCACACGGTCATTAATCGACCATTTTTGTTAATTACCATGCATGCACTATGTGTTTGAGATCGTCTTTTTCACGTTGGAGGAGTATTTTCTAGGCCAACTTTGCTTTAAATTTTCCTAAAACAAAAAAACATATGTTTTCTTTTTCTTTTTAGGCTCCAAAACATCGCGAAGAAACCAATTTTGACTTGCGTAAATAGAAATTGGATCAAGTCTGGTTCTTCCAAGAAGAAAGATACGCAAATTGTGCATGTGTAAACATAACATACTATTCTGGAAAAAAAAAAAAAAACCGTTAATTTTAAAAAAGAAAATAATTACTTAACGCGTGATATCAAAATTGCATGTAATAAATACAAACTTTTATTAGAATATATTATAGTCACTTGTTATTAGTTTGTTTTTATCTTCTTTCAATTTTGATAATGGTAAAATAGGGACAAATGGGGGTATTTCTTATAGGGGTAATGCTAGGCTTGCCACATTTTTCGTACCACATTCATACCACCTCTCTAATAGAGGTGGAGCCCACCAATACAATGGGCCCCACCTCTATTAGAGAGATGGTATGAATGTGGTATGAAAAATGTGGTAAGTCTAGCATTTTCCTTCTTATAGTGTGATTTTGTAAAAACAAGTTGTCCCTTGCTGAGTATCAGTGAAAATACAAACATGCTAATCATACCACATTTATATACCATTTTGTGTACCACCTTTCTAATAAACACCTTTATTAAAGAGGTGATACATAAGTTGTGTGCAAACGTGGTATGTCTAGCATTGCTTGTGAAAATAGCTTGTCTAAAATCATGTTCACTGCCAGAACTAGCTCGTCTAAAATCCTGTTCACTGCCATAATTGTAATATTTATTATAGTCTAACAAAACTTAAATGGGTTAGTGGGTATTTTAACGGGTTTGACGAGTTAACTCGAAATCCACCCGTTTATTAAACGGGTCATAATGAGTTGACTTGAAAATTACCCAATTATTAATCGTGCGGGTTAGGGTTGTGTCTTTCCTGTGCGGATATCGAGTTGTATAACGGTTCGTATCAGAAATTGAGCACAATGCACAGGGGTCATAAGAGAGTGGACAATTACCCTTTGTAAAAAAATTGCTTTTTAAAAAAAAAAAAAAAACTAAAGAATGCATGATGACCTCTTCTGTTAGTTTTCCTTTTCTGGGATTTTGCTTAGTGAGAATTGGTGTGGCATCTAGATGTGCAGATATGACAAACTAGTTTTTCACTTTTTGAATGTATAACATACTGAAAATAAATTTGAAGTGACTTTCTCGTTCTCTTCTTTAACAAGCAATAATCTCATGCAATCAGGCAAGTAGCTAGAGATCTCATGCAATCAGGCAAGCAGGTTGAGAAATCTAGTAACCACGCAGATGATTGACCCGAAATTCAAAACGAGTAAGCTAACCAGATGTCAATCTGTTTGGATGTGGTCTCCAAATCCAAGCTAAGTCAAGTGGTCTCCAAGTCCATACTTCAGAAAAATGAAGGCAGGGGGCACTATCATGGTTGGATGATCTTCAATTTTGGATATGTTATAAACAAAACAATTTCGAGCAAATTTGGTGAAGCAATCACAACCATCCGAGATTCACATATTAAAATCAAATGCAGAAACCGAGTCTGCAGAAACCCACCAGCCATGGCTGAACACAAAAGCTGCAAACCCGTTTTGAGGCATCACGAAATTTCAGAAAAATCTACAAATTTCACAGATTTTAGTCCTCAGGTAGACGAACAACTTTCATGAAGGAAGTTTTCTGATAGGAGCTTCTGAAATATGACTTCTGGATTTCTGAACAGTACCCTCGGTTTTGGGTCTTGAAGAAGTTGGCTGAAGAGAAGTGGGCTGAAGAAAATAATAGGTGGATGAATGAGAATTGGCTGGAGAGATAACGTTGGCTGGAGAGATAGCATGGGGGTCTGAAAAAAGGAACAATGCAAGTGCGGCCAAGGTTGGATGTTTTTTGAGAAGATGGGCCAAAAGTTATTGTGTCCTATTATAGGTGGATGAATGAGAAAAGCATGGCTGGAGCATTTGGATGGTCTGCCAATGTGGCTGAAAAGTTCTTTCCTTATGCTATTATATATATAAAGTGAATGAATAAGTGTTGCCAAAGTTTGGAGTTTATGGAACTGGTTCGGCCGAAGAGTTTTTGTAAAACTTGGAGTTTTGTCCTATTACATATAGATATATAATAGGAAGAATTCATAGAGGCGGATTCTAGGTGGCCGAGTGTTTTCTCAAAAAGCGGCCAAGGTGTTTTCTTTTGCAAGAATGATTGGGCATATCTTTAAATTTGGCCGAATACTACTCTTGCAAAAAAGGCTGGGCTGAAGTGATTGGGCATATCATATTGATATATTTTATATATATATGAATGAATGGATGCATGCATGAATGCGGCCAAAGCTTGGAGTGTTTGGAATTGATGTGGCCAAAAAGTTTTGTAAAGCAAATTGCAAAGGTGCGGTGAGGCAGAGTTGGAATTACTAGGATATCTCGGCGGGATTTTGTAGAAGTTGCGGCCGGACTTTTTAGTTTGGAGCAAACACAGTTTTGGAGAATGGCGGCCGGGGTATTTGGTTCCTTTGCAAACCGGGCTGGAAGGGTTTTGAGTTGGGAATTAATTGACTTATTTTATATATATATATGTAATGGATGAACTTGCTTTCCAGGATTTGACCAACAAATGGCTATAGGGTAATAGTAATATATTACTTTGATAATATAATTATTCATGTGGGAGGCATCCACTCATCATCTGGGCGGGAATTAGTAAGACAACTATCGATATCGGCCGACAAGATATGGCCATATATAAAATATATGTACATATAGAAAACTCTTTTGCCAACTTCCGCAGGTTCTCAACCAAGGCTAGAACTTCCAAATACTTGGAGAATTCATCATGCGGCCGATATCAAAATGTTTGGCGTTCATATGCCACTTAATGTTGGTGGGAGTCTTAACCAAGTCAGAGGCTTCCTTGCAAGAGGTGGAATTCAAATATGGGAAGACTTGTAGCCAATACCAAGACTAATTGCACCTTATATCAAGGGGAGAGTTTTCACAATCTCAATGACATTTTGGGCAGTTCATGCCTGGAGCTCCAGAAAACATCAATACTGGAAGGATTTTCAAGACAGAATTAGTTGGGGACATTTAATGGCCGAATCCATGAACTGAAAGAAACTCTATAAATAAGTCATCAGAAGAAGAGAAGAAGACCTCCGACTAAACACACAAAATCTATCTTTTCATCCTGTACTTTTCAATTCATAGTCTAGGATTTTATCTTTCAAGCTCTTCAGATTATCCAAGTTCTTCGTTTTCCTAGTGTAAGCTTACTTTCTTGCAATTTAATTTCAATTGTCTTTACATTCGAGTTTAATTCAAGAATTTATCGCTTTAATCTATTTTCTTGCACTTACATTTCTGTCATTTCGTTTACTGCATTTACATTCATTGTACTTATCACAAAAATCCTAAAAATAGTCATACAAAGCTCAATCATCCTTGACCTCAAGGAGGAAAAAGAACCTAGGCCAAGAGGAGGTTCCTTGCTTGGTCGATCAATCGTTTGATCCAGAAGTCAGAAGCGCAAACACACTCACACAATCTTTCCATCCAAGCCATCAGGTGGTTTGGTGGTGGCACGCCTACGCATCTCAAGAGAAGAAGGACCAAAAACTCCTTCCATCGGCCTACCCGGCCGAAAAGAGGGAAACACAATCTAATTTCCTTAGGTTCCTCCTAAGAATGGCCATGCTTTAACTGATGGCGGGAAACGGATTGCGCGAAAGAATTTCTAGGCCGGTGAGATTGTGCATCTCTGGGCTTACATAGACGAGAAGGATTACAAGTATAAGAAACTTGGGATCCTTGGGTTCCTCCTAAGTTGTTCTTCCTAAGTTTTTCGTGTCATTAGGGTTTTATAGTTTCCTTGATGTTTCAGGAATTTAGTTACTTATTGGAAGAAGGTTTTTGAGATCCTTAATTTCTTTCTTCATAAGTTTTTCGTTTATTATATGATTTTCACTTTCCAAGTCGCAAGGCCATTAATTACCATGTACTATATATGTTGTTTTGTTTGTTCATCTTTTCGCGTTGGGATTACTTTTTAATATGAGCAGGAAATTATTTTTGGGAAAATTATTTTGAATATGCGCAAGAAATTATTTAAACACACCTCTTCCCACTCTGTCTACCTCCCTCCCCCACCCCCAACTCATGTTAATTTTTTTAATGCTTTAATTAGGATATTCGACCAAAAAAATAATAATTAAGGGTGATAAAAAAAAAATTAAAGCACACATGGGTGTATTAAATGAGTTGGCATGCCACATGATGTGGTTTATAATTGTGGTTTTCAAGTATCTTAGCAATCAAGTTTCCGAATACCTGGTTATATATAGGAGGCCATTGCCTGCTTGGATTTCATCAACTGTCTGTGCATTATTCTCAATCAAATTTTGGAAGAAGATGGCTGATATTCCTCAATACATGCTCACCCGACTAAGCGACCTTAAAATAGAGCCTCAACAAATCGTACACGACGTTGCCGAAATTACATTTTCTCAAAACGATATGACGACTGATAATCTCTATCTACAACGACATCTAGGTGACAACTTATGTGGCATACCTATTCATAAAACACGTAAAGTGTTTTTCATGGGACCCAACTCGCTTCAAACAAGAGAGATATATTTGACGTCGTCTCGAAACCATGGCCATGGTTTAACACGTGGCTGGAATCAGATTGTGAATCAGGAGATGTTCAAGGCCGGTGAGGTTGTGCGTATGTCTGCCTTCAGAGACCGCTTTGATATCCTCTGGATTCTTATGCATTATAAGTATTAGATGCATTTCTAGTTTGGCTAATACAAAAAATCGTGCCATTAAGGTTTTAGTTTCCCTTATTTGTCTGGTTTTCTATTGAATTATCAATATCAATAATATGCTTAATTAATATTATATTATTAGTATGATGTTATGATGTTATGATGTTATGACGTTTTCACTTCCACACCACACGGTCATTAATCGACCATTTTTGTTAATTACCATGCATGCACTATGTGTTTGAGATCGTCTTTTTCACGTTGGAGGAGTATTTTCTAGGCCAACTTTGCTTTAAATTTTCCTAAAACAAAAAAACATATGTTTTCTTTTTCTTTTTAGGCTCCAAAACATCGCGAAGAAACCAATTTTGACTTGCGTAAATAGAAATTGGATCAAGTCTGGTTCTTCCAAGAAGAAAGATACGCAAATTGTGCATGTGTAAACATAACATACTATTCTGGAAAAAAAAAAAACTGTTAATTTTAAAAAAGAAAATAATTACTTAACGTGTGATATCAAAATTGCATGTAATAAATACAAATTTTTATTAGAATATATTATAGTTACTTGTTATTAGTTTGTTTTTATCTTCTTTCAATTTTGATAATGGTAAAATAGGGACAAATGAGGGTATTTCTTATAGTGTGATTTTGTAAAAAAAAGTTGTCCCTTGTTGAGTATCAGTGAAAATACAAACATGCTAATCATACCACATTTATATACCATTTGTGTACCACCTTTCTAATAAACACCTTTATTAAAGAGGTGATACATAAGTCGTGTGCAAACGTGGTATGTCTAGCATTGCTTGTGAAAATAGCTTGTCTAAAATCATGTTCACCGCCATAATTGTAATATAGTCTAACGAAACTTAAATGGGTTAGTGTGTATTTTAATGGGTTTGGCGGGTTAACTCGTAATTCAACCGTTTATTAAACGGGTCATAACGAATTGACCTTAATATTACCCAATAATTAGTCGTGCGAGTTCAGGTTGTGTTTTTCCTGTACGAATTTCAAATCGTGTAAATGATCGTATCAGAAATTGCGATCCGTAATTGCCACGCCTGCCTCAAAACCAGTCAAAAAAGAAACGAAAAAGAGAAATATGAGCACAATGCACGGGGTCATCAGAGAGTGGACCCCACACATATTCTGGAAGATTGGCAAGGCGCAGACAATAATTTTTAAAGAAATAAAGATTTTTTGTTTGGACGATAATTAAAGAAATAAAAGATAGTGTGTGCGAGTAGTGACAAAAACGACGTTTGTTGTAGGCGAATAAATGCTAAAACGCAAGCCGCCGGAACCCAAACACCGCGTTTCTCGTTTCCCTCTCTCGCTCTCTCCTTTCTTTTGTTCAGTGAGAAATACACACAACACAACGCATTCTTGCTCTCTTTTCTTCTGCTCAACAGCTATGGACTCCTCCTCCACCGCCCTCAGCCCACCACCATGGAAGCTCCACCGCAGAAATTCCATCTCCACATCCGTCGTGGTCCCCTCCAAGCTCAGCCTCCTCTCCCCCACCACTCCTCCCACTAAGCATCTACACGGCCTCCACACCTCCAGCTTCCCCGCCCAAAACGGCGACGTCTCTTCTCGCCCGCCGCCGCCTCAGCTCGACCTGGAGCTCCTCTCCCTCAAGGGCTCCGAATCCTACACGTCTCTCAAAGACCTCTTCCCCTCACCCGCCTCCCCCTCCGCCGTGAACTCGCCGACCGCCGCCTCTGCAACCAACTCCGGCTACGACATCTCCATCCGCAACCGCCTCGTGAAGCAGGCCGCCTGGGCCTACCTCCAACCCATGTCCTCCACCTCCGGCCCATCAGGCACAAACTTCCTCCGCCGCCTCTACCTCAAGCTCTCTCCGTGCCCGTGCTTCTCATTCTTCACCCACACCCTCATCCCCTTACTCTCCCAAGCATTCAGCCGCACACTCCTCTGTCTCGGCCTCACCACCTAACACAACGACGTCTTCACTTTTTGTTCATCTGTGTATATACTGACTCGAAGAAAATGGAATTGAATGAATGAATTTGAAATTGAAGTTCAATGATTTTCAGTACCAATACAGAGTTCTGATCAATCAATCAATCGATTTCTGTTTGTGGGATTTGTACAATTTCGTTTGTCCTTTCTGTTTTGTTGTTGTTACAATCTAATTTCTCATTGGATTGGCTTGGAACGCCTGAGCCTGAGCTTTTCGGACAGCTCGTCAACCTGCCCGCCTTCTGTTTGATGTTTGACCCGGACCTGCACCTTGGGGGATCTCGGAGTCTCGGAGATGAAACGATTGACGGTTGTGATTGTGCCATTGGCGGTTGTGGTTGTGCCATTGGGTGTTCCTGGCGGAGATGACGGCGGCGGCCACTTGTTCTTCCCACTGGGTTTGCGAAGCGGTGCGTTTGAAGGTGGGGGTGGGTTCTGCTGATCATCGTCGATCGTCCGCTGCGAGAGATTGGTTCAATCAATCAAACAAATCAATTTCCAGTTACCCATTACCCAGAAGAGTTTGAATCTTCATTTTCGTTTATGTGGAATTTGTTTGTGTTTACAACTTGTGCGTAAAATGTTGATAATGTACCTACCTCTTCGGCGGTGGTTTTGGTGAACTTTGAGGACTGAGAAGCCAAGTATTGAAGGGCTTGGAAGAAAGCTGAATGGCCCATTTGGGCGCAGTTTTGCCAGTAGAAAACCGCCAAATCCCAGGCCCTTGCTCTCAGCTCCAGCAGTTTCCTGTCTATGTCTGTTTCATGCTTTGCTACATATGGCCTCAACAGTGTCTGATACACAAACCCAGTTCCCTACAACATAAAGTCAAAAGGTGTTCACATGAATTACATCTCTCTTGCGATAACTGATCACGTGATTAGCACCCGAACAGTAATGTAAATGACCAGTTGTATGCAACCAATGATCTTAAAAAAGAAAAACATTTATCTTACCCTGGTCTTTGGATACCAGAGGTAGATAAAAAGGGCCACCTTCGCCTCACCATACATGGGCAACCTTCATATTTCAGAAAAATTACTTCAGCATATGTCAAAACGTAAAATGATGAAAACAAGCACATGATCAATTAGGGCAGAGAGTGGAAGAGTGATTTATACCATGAAACAAAAACGTCTCCAATCCTCTCTAGAACTGTAAGCATGGCCACAATTATCCTGTAAAAGATTTTGGAAGTTAAAAACATCCCTTCGTTTCTGTTATTATTTGCTATGATTATTTGACCTTTTTCTGTGCAAATAATTCCCTATATCTGAATAGATATATGGGGCCATATGGTAGAGGCATGCATTCAATGGGACATACCAATTTAGAGGTCAATTAAACATGCCCATAACATTAAAGAGATGAAATCATCAATCCACAAATAGTCACCAAAATGTTTTCAATGATTTGTTTACATCAATAGCGACCCACAATGAACACAAGGAAATGGAGTAGATAAGGCCATGAACCATATTTGATCACATGTATGGCGATGCAATTGACCAATCATTAAAAAGCATTCGTTCCCTCCAATTTTTGTCTTGGAAAATGTGACAACAATTATGTATGACAAAGAACTCGGGGAAAAACTTTAGTGGGGACTTTTATGTCATGTGACAGGTTTTGGTAGCTACAGCTTAAGATTTTAAAAGTAAAAACCGAATATGTATAATCTGTTAAGGTTTCTAAAGAAAACACTAAATACATATTTTCCCATATACGGACCAAAATCGAATCTCGGATATGTGTAAGTTTGTATGCCGGACGAGATGACAATCAAAGGACCAAAATTTTCAAGAGAAAAAGCCTATGAAAATGAATTGGTCAAAGCCAATAACGGCAGAAATTAGAGAAAATGAATTTCAACATCAAACATGGCACCCCAAATGGCCAATTATATGAAAAAGACAGGCTTTTCACGTACCAGTATTGACACCAAAACCGGAGTTCTTCAATCTCAACTCTGTTCTTCTCCACAATTTTGTAACATTCAAATGCAGGGTATGCATACCCAAGAAACATTCTGCAGAGAGAGAGAGAGAGAGAGAGAGAGAGAGACATTCAACACAAGCAAGAAAGAAACCAAAAAGAAAATTAAAAAAGGTAAAGTCGAAGATCAAAACAAACCCAAATCCAAACTCAACAGACAATATAAAACATACATAAGGCATCTGTTAAGCAAGCTTCCCAACATCTTTTAACCCTTTAACAGCAAACACCACACAAATATATGTATATATATTTGAATTCCTGCAACATGAAACAGAGTTATTAATTAATAATGGCCACAAAAACCAAAATGATGCATGAATTCAAAACCCAGAAGGGAAAGCAAAAGCTGATTAATATATTACCTGGTTTTAAGCAAGTTAAAAAGAAGAAAGAAGTTTCAGAAAGCCAGCACCCAAAATGCCCATTTGAGGAGTTCCAATCACCAACCAGAAGGGCTTGTTATTCTTTGGAAGAAATAGGTTTTAGAGAGAGAGAGAGAGAGAGAGAGAGAGAGAGAAAGAGAGGATCAGCAAGAATGAGACAAATTCGCAAGGAGTTTGAGACGGGAAGAAATAGGCAAATTCTAAAAATGGTATATATCTTTGGTTGGGTCTGTGAATTCTATATATATACAATGGAGTTTTGGGGAGTTTTAGTTATTAATAAACAAAGAACAGAGGATTTATATTTATTATAATTCTAGTAGAGATATGAGAGATGAACAGCTATTGGGATTTAAAGTAAATTAAAATTAAAGAAAACTAAAGAGGATTTCTTGCGATGGACGCCTCCTTATAATTTTTACACGCAATGCTGCGGGAGGGATTTCTCGGGATTCTTCATCAATGACGGGTTTACCGTTTGGCAGTTGAGTTTCGTTGAGGGCACTTTTGTCATTCCATGTAGAAAGCACCCAGTCACCAGAGGGTACGTAGGAAATGATTTGGAATTTGCTTATCTATTTACTTATTTTTGAAAATTGTTACTATCACTTCAAAATAGTAAATCTTTCTCTTCCTCCTCTACAATTTTTTTTATATATAAAAAATTAACAACATAAATAATTGTCCCCAAAATTTGAACTCAAGATCATCTTCAATAAAGTGAAACAAGACTAACTGTTTCAAATATTAATCGAATGATATTATTACAAGAAAAAATTTGTTTAGATATTTTTTACGACTTCTTCCTTCTCAGAACGTTTAAGTGTCGAGTGACAAAATAATTCAGTTAAAAAACGTCACGTGCTAAAAAAAAAAACACACAATGAAACGATTATCATCATCATCAAATGTTGCCACTAAGTTTTATCACTTAGTTAGAACATCATACACAATTTTTCCAAAAATTTTATTTATATTTATACCTTTAGTCAACATCCAATGCACAAGAGATGTGCATGCATGATGCTTCCAAGAAACAAAACCTACTTAATCATAAAATGCATCTTCATCTAGTGGAATTGCCATGGGATTGGGTCTTATGAAGTTTGATAAAATAAAATAAAATAACTGTTTCATCCAACGACTCGGATAGGTTTAGGTTGGGAAGTCAATGGCAATCCACTTCAGAAACATGATAAAATAAAACTCTCATCAGACATAATAACTTTAGAGATTTTCTATTTAAACCCCACACTTCTCTTTGTTCACCCTAATACTTAAATCATTAAGCTGTAAGTTCTATTATTATGTAAACAGACAAAAAAGGTCATCTAACTTAATACTTAATCCTAGTACATCTATACGCACACCCCACACACCCCACCACTCTTCATATTAAGTTTTAGAAAAATACAAACTCCTCTACATCCGATTGCCAGATTACTCTTCTCTTTAAAGACGTAAAACGTTGAGGAGCCTACCTCTTTAAAATCTGCATAGTTATTGGGGATTTTTATTATTATCGAGTTTTTTTTTTTAAATTTTATTTTTATGGTTTTAAATTATAAAATTAGACTTTTAATATTATATCAATGGATTGAAGCCAGTGGATTGAAGCCTAATATTATATCAATGGGAAATTTGTGCACATAATATATTTCACATTCGACTCTTTTGTAGTTTCGACAGTGACTAGTTAGCCTAAAGCAAAGATATGTATAACATACCATTCTAGTATTAATAATATGTTTTATTAGTTAATGGGATTAAATAAATATTGTGATACTTCACTTTCTAGCATTACTCGGTCAAGAAATATCGTAATCTGTGTAGTTACTCTGCTATTTTAATTAAAATATCATAGCTCCGCTATTGTATAGTCATATTCATGTCCAAGTCTTTCTCCGTATTTTACAAGTCTTCCGCAGACCCACTATCTTTCAAATGCAGGCCAAATTTTCCACAAAAGTCAAAGTAAATTGGTCATAATTGTTAACTATGTGTAGAACATGTCATCAACATGAGATACGCGCAAGAGCTGCTGCACCTACATGAACGAGACGAACCAAGTCAATTGAGCCCATGTAATTTCCCTTCTATCAATTTCAATGAATTCTCCTGCTCTAGGCTAAAAACTCAGCAGATTTTTGTTCCCAAGTAAAATAAGATAAATGATTTTTGAAGAATTTTCTATTTCACGATTATTCAACGACATTGATCCTAACTTCATTTTACACAAATCTGAAAGTTCCTTCATGGTAATCGCTAATTCAATTATTTAAAAATAAAATAAAATGAAGCATTATAGTTTTAGAATATGAGAAATGTGAAGTGAATTGAGACTATTGATTAATGACTGCTTATTAAAGACGCGAATTCTCATTAATACTAATTATGGGCTATATATTAACAATTAATTGATCAATGCGTCAAAGTTTGTAAATGGGGAAGAAAAAAAATTGCCGGAACCATATCAATTATTGATATGGTGGAAAAATAATAATAATGTGTCAACGTACTCGTATATCACCCAATTGAATCATGCATCTTTTTGTATATAATAGGGGACCAACCACGACTTGACTTGGCTGCAGCTTCCGTAGAAGTGGTGAATGGGTTAATGTTTTACAAGTCTTTCCTAGACCCCACACGCTCTCCCTTATCAACCCGAAATTTCCACACAATTAATGTCTTAGCAAAGTGGTCATCTCTAATGTAACTTCCTATTAACGAAGCCTTACTTGGCAGTAGCTTCCACGCTACTTGGTAACTCATGCACAGAACAGGAAATCCTACTAATAACATTAACTAAAAGTTTAACACCACTTGGATGACCCCAAAATAAAAAAAATAAAAAAGCCCACTTGAAAATGGACTTCAAGAGTGTATGATGACTTTTTGAGGTGCCAATCGCTAACTAGAAATGAGACAAAAGTGTTGGCTTGACTTAGAATTTCGAGAGTGTATGATGACTTTTTGAGGTGCCAATCGCTAACTAGAAACGAGACAAAAGTGTAGACTTGACTTAGAATTAAGTTAAGCCACATCCCTTATAACAGCATGATCCACTAAAGCAATGTTAATTACTTGTGTATAAAAAGAGATTTTCTATTTAAACCCCGCACTTCTCTTTCTTCACCCCAATACTTAAATCATTAAGCTGTTAGTTTTATTATTGCGTAAAAAGACAAAAAAGGTCATCCAACTTAATACTTAACCATAGTACATCTATACACACATCCCACACACCTCACTACTCTTCATATTAAGTTTTAGAAAAATACAAACCCTCTATATTCTATTGCCAGATTACTCCTCTTTATAGACGTAAAATGTTGAGAAGCCTACCTCTTTAAAATCTGCATGGGAGCTGATGAAAAGGCTTGTTGATTGCTTGGCTGTAATGATCTTATTCTCTACCCTTTGTTGATTGCTTGGTTGTTCTGATTTTTTATTTAAAATTTTATATTTACTTGACTTCTTATATGCTCAAAAGTAAACAGTAGATAATTACTGTACCTTCGTGTAAGTTAAATTTGTTCTTGTCGAGGTAAGTTGCACCTTCTTGTCTACAATGCAAATAAATATCTCCTCATTTAATTTCTAATTTAGAAATCTTTATTTGGTCTAGGATCTCTTTCCATTAACAGTAAACGATATACTATAATAATTAGCAAGTCTGTCTGTCTTGCGGCAAGCACAGAGACCTTTATATTCTTCTCAAAAAATAGGGGCCTTCTTCATCTTTTCCCCCCACTATTCAGTTTAGATATATGTTTTTTTTCTTCTATAGTTTGTATTAGGAAGATAGTGGGGTTTAAATAGAAAAACTCTTTTATTTGTTATTTTTTTCAACTTGGGGTGTATTTTAGGGTAGTTTGGGAAGATAGTGGGGTTTTCTTAGAAATTGTGAAAATTTAAATTAGAGGTTGGGGTGAACTTAGAACATGGGGTGAACAAAGAAAAATGTGGGGTTTAAATATAAAATCTCTAACTTTATCAGATTGTTCACATGGAACAAGGGTGTATTTGTCATTTAACATTTCGTTGACCCATCTTTTTAAAAGTGGGATTTTATAGTACTGCCATTGAATTGGTCAGTTCCCATCCAACTTGTTCACATGGAACAAGGGTGTATTTGTCATTTAACATTTTGTTGACCCATCTTTTTAAAAGTGGGATTTTATAGTACTGCCATTGAATTGCTCAGTTCCCATCCAACTAGGTTTAACTTCAGCCGCCGGTCAATAACAAATAAGGAAGATGCCAACCTGACTAGCTCAGTGAAAAATGATATTGACTCGTAGATCAGTAATTTCATATTCGAATCCTCATGATTCTCAACTTTGGCAAACAATAAAAAAGGGGAAGATAATAACCCAAAAAAAGAGAATAGAATAAGAGGAAGAAAACCTTGAAGTAACTTTCTATTTTTTATTTTTCATACAAGCGATATTGGAGGATGGAGAACCTAGGACTTCGGTTGCAGAAATACTCTTAACGATTTGAGCTACAAACTTGACTAAAGTACCTGTTTCTTTTGTACTGATCTGTGAAGATCCTGTAAGAGAAATTGGGGATTATAGCATGGAAAGTAGAGCAGCTCGAATTTTACCCTTGCTTTAGAAAAATGAAGGAAAGATACTTTAATGTATTATAGATAATGTCCATTATGTAGAGGCAATTTGTTATCCCAATTTATATGCAACAGTAATAGTGTATTTTTATTTCTAATAAACAAATAGATAATATCATAGTCTTCTGTCTTGGAATTGGATAAATAAAAAAAAAACAAAAAAAAAAACTATCAAGTAGTCAAACGACAGTCAACCTCACAAAGCAACCAAAAACTAACTTTGTAGATTAAGTGACAGATTATGGTAAGAAGGATATTGTATACAAATGGTGTATGAAGAATTCCGGGTTAATATAATTTTGTTCGAAAAAAAAGAGTTTCAGATGAATCAAATTTTAATTATATTTATTTATCCCCCACCATGATGACACTGATATTGGATGCATCCTGGAAAGTTGTTGTATTAGGCCAACAAGACGACAACTAATTAATAATTAAAGGACAGTCATAAAAATAAACATATATTTTTGGAACTAATTTTATCAGCAGTAGTCAAACGTATGGACTAATGGATGGCTTTTGTTCCTTAATAAGATCTCGCTTTTTCCCCAAGTAATATAAATTTAGAAACAAGTAATGTTTATAGGTGGAATGAACCAAGAAGCAATTGTTTGATATATGGTGTGTGTACATTTCAATTTCCTGCAACTTCCTCGAAAATGAACTGAGAGTTCCATTTTGTCCATTGTGTTCCCAAGTCTGCTCCCCTTTCTGTTTCCTGGGTGAAAATGATCTTCATGTAACACACGAGTTTGTATGATCACTATTTATGATATTGAGTAAGGACGGATTCAAACACAGAATCTCGGGTTGATTTGTGCAACTTGATCCCTCTCCTCAAAAATAAACATGGGCTCAACAAAATACAAAAGAAAAGCCCAATCCACGATCTTGTCTTGTTATCATACACACACTATGTGATGTAGAACAAATGGCTGAATGGATTGAAGAAGAATTGGAGCGAAAAAAGGAAAAAAGACGCTGTGGGAATTTACAGATTTGGCGTCCGAGCTCTGATTGGGTCGCATAATACCTTCTCAAAAAGGGAACGACATCACGAGTCCAACTCACAATTTTGGTGTGACATACAATGGATTTTGGGCTTCTGAGGTTGTTTGGCCTTCCAAAAGTGCATTTAAAGATTGTATTCAATTTATAGACCTCCCGTTTATTTTCTGTTAAGTTTTCAATAACTCCCCAGGGCAGTTTAATGGGTGAGAACGATGTATTTAGTCAGCCGTTATGCTTGGTTGAACTATTCTGAATTTTTATCAAATAATTCGAAGAGAATTTCTCTCTAACTTCCTGGTGGATTCCAGATTATTGTAGGGCTGGTAATTCATACCGAAAACCCGATCGAACCGGCCGAATCGGATCAATTTTGGCAGGTTGGTTCGGTTTTTAAACTAAAAATATTGAAATTGGCATAAACCCGAATCGGACCGATGGTGAACCTATTTTGAATCGGTTTGAAATTTTTTAAACCGACAAAACCCGAACCGGACCGAGGAGATGTAAATTGCCTAAAAATTCAGAGTATGTGCGCTCATGAGGAATCGAACTCTGGTCAGAGTTTGGGTACAAGGCCCAAATACCACTAGACTAATGCATCTTCTTGTGGAATATTTGTACAATTGTAGTATTTATTACAATCTAACCGTCCCACAAACTGTCATTTTCTTTTTTTTCTCCGAGCCGTCATCATTTCTTTCCTTCTTTCTTCTCCTCTCTCCATCTTTTTCTTCTTTCGTTCTTCTCTCCATCTTCTTCCTCTGCCTTTTCTTCTTTTCTTCTTCTTTTGTTATTCTCTCCATCTTCTTCATATGCTTTTTCTTATTTTCTCCCAGCCATCATTCCTTCTTTCTTCTCTTCTTTCTTCTTCATCTTGCTGGCTGCATCTTCTTCTTCTTTCGTTCTTCTCTCCATCTTCTTCCTCGGCTTCTTCTTCTTTTCTTCTTCTTCCTCCCCATACCCCCACCCCCAACCACGAAGTGGTCCTCAAGCCCTCAATCTCAGTTCAATCCTCTTCCATCGATGTTTGCCGAACCAAACCAAACCGCACCGACTTCTTGGCGTGCCAATTGTAGTCGGTCTTGCATCTACTCGGCGCGGCGGCGGTCTCCAAAATGGGTACGCCGATGACCTCCGGTTTGGTGCTCGGCAACTCTTCCAAGCTACGGTTATCGAACCGTGAACAGCCCTAGATTATTGTTCTACAGGGTTTTCGCTTGAAAGCCTATTTGCTTGTGTTGCGTCAAGTGGTATCAGAGTGGGTCTCTCCCGTCTCGGTATTATTGGCTTATCATGGGTGATCGTGAAACTGCTATCCCAATTACTCGAGCGGATTTGGACGCTCAAAACGTACGAATCGACAATTTAGCCAATCAACTTGGGGAGATGCGTGAGTTGTTGTTACAAGCTATTGGTGGCAACAATGGAAGAGAAGACAGAAACAACAATAGAAGAGAAGACTGAGATAACAATGGAAGAAATAATAGGAGACAACGTGTTCCAGAGAGCGAGTCGGAGTCCGAAGAAGAACTTAAGGAACCGCCACCGGTTAACAATCCACATCATCGTAATCACAACAATTTTGGTGATTATCGGATTAAAGCCGAAATCCCTAATTTTTGGGGAAACCTGAAAATTGAAGATTTCTTGGATTGGTTGGTAGAAGTGGAGAGGTTCTTTGAAATTATGGAGGTTCCAGAGAACAAAATGGTGAAGATGGTTGCTTTTCGTCTGAAAGTCACAGCGGCTGTATGATGGGATCAATTGCAGAATTCACGACAGAGGCAAGGAAAGCAATGGGTTCGTACATGGCGAAAGATGAAGCAGCTTATGATGGATCGGTTCCTACCTACTGATTACGAACAAATTCTGTACCACATGTACATAAGCTGTGTGCAAGGCAATCATTCAGTTTCTGAATATACTGAAGAGTTTATGCGTCTAGCGGAGCGTAATCATTTGACCGAGACCGAAAACCAAAAGGTTGCAAGGTATATTAATGGCCTGAAAATTTCCATTCAAGAAAAAATTGGTTTGCAGAATATGTGGACTTTGCAGGAGGTGATTAATACGGCGTTAAAGGCTGAGCTATTGGAGAAGGAGAAACGCCAACCTAATTATCGCAGGAACACGACGGAACATTCAGAAAGTGTTACTACTTTTCCTAGTGACAAGGGAAAAACGCAGCAGCAAAACTTTGGAGGATCGTCAAAATCGTCGAACTTCCAAAGTAAAAGCAGTAATGCAGGTAGTAGCCGGAGTTCTAATAGAGTGCAGACCCGGAACTAGCCCCAGAAGGAGAATCCGTATGCTAAGCCCATGACGGATATTTGTTACCGATGCCAAAAACCAGGGCATCGTTCCAACATTTGTCCCGAGCAGAGGCAAGCTAATTTTATAGAAGATGTCGGTGATGACGAAGAAAATGATGAATTTGTAGATGATGATTATGCAGGGGCTGAGTTTGCAATTGAGGAGGGAATGGAAAGGCTTACTTTGGTTTTACAGCGAGTTCTTTTGGCACCAAAAGAGGAAGGGCAGCGACACAGCATTTTCCATTCTCTTTGTTCAATCAAAAATAAAATCTGTGATGTGATCGTAGACAATGGGAGTTGCGAGAATTTTGTGTCAAAAAAATTGGTGGAGCGTTTGCAGCTACCAACAGAGCCACATATCAGCCCTTATTCACTGGGTTGGGTTAGACAAGGACCTTCAGTTTGTGTTGCTGAGACTTGCCG
The DNA here is from genome assembly GCF_965620075.1 of Prunus avium. Taxonomy (NCBI): domain Eukaryota; kingdom Viridiplantae; phylum Streptophyta; class Magnoliopsida; order Rosales; family Rosaceae; genus Prunus; species Prunus avium. The sequence continues at coordinate 28,740,028 of NC_142290.1, forward strand.
TGTGCCACTCTCCATTGGTAAGCATTACAGAGATGATGTCGTTTGTGATGTTATTGATATGGATGCATGTCATATCTTGTTGGGGCGACCTTGGCAATTTGATGTGGATGCAACCATTAAGGGTTGAGATAATGTGATTTTGTTTTCCTGGAACAACCACAAGTTTGCAATGGCTACTACAGTGCCCTCAAAAAAATCAGTTGAGCCCAAAACTAAGAGTTCTAGTTTTCTAACTCTGATCAGTAGCGAGCAAGAGTTAAATGAGGCAATAAAAGAAGTAGATTATTTTTTGTCCCATGGTGTTGAAGGGGTTGCTGAAGGCCAGGAAAGAAGAAAATGTAATTCCTCCTGAAGTGCAACAGATTTTGTCAAAATTTCAGGAACTAATTTCTGACAAGCTGCCAAACGAGTTGCCGCCGTTGAGAGATATATAACACCACATTGATTTGGTACCTGGGGTTAGTCTACCAAATCTGCCACATTATCGCATGAGCCCTAAGGAGAACGACATCTTAAGAGAGCAGATTGAAGAGTTGTTATAGAAGGGTTTTATCAGGGAGAGCTTGAGCCCCTGTGCAGTTCCAGTCCTTCTTGTCCCAAAGAAAGATCAGTCTTGGCGTATGTGTGTTGATAGTCGAGCAATCAACAAGATTACAATAAAATATAGATTTCCCATCCCGCGTTTGGAAGATATGTTGGATGTGCTCGAAGGCTCTAAGGTGTTTTTCAAAATAGATTTGCGCAGCGGATACCACCAGATTCGCATCAGGCCAGGCGACGAGTGGAAAACAGCGTTTAAGAGCAAGGAAGGGTTATACGAATGGTTGGTGATGCCGTTTGGATTGTCAAATGCGCCTAGCACCTTCATGAGACTTATGAATCAGGTTCTTCAACCATTTATTGGCTCTTTTGTCGTGGTTTATTTTGATGATATTTTAATTTATAGCACCACAAAAGAAGAGCATCTTGTGCATTTGAGACAAGTCTTAGGAGTTTTGAAGGAAAATAAGCTATATGTGAATTTGAAAAAATGTACTTTTTGTACAAATAAGCTACTGTTTTTGGGTTTTGTGGTTGGTGACATGGTATCCAGGTGGATGACGAGAAGATCAAAGCAATTCTTGATTGGCCAACTCCAAAAACAGTCTCTGAAGTTCGAAGTTTCCATGGTTTGGCCACTTTTTACAGGAGGTTTGTGAGGCATTTCAGTTCCATTATTGCACCTATTACTGAATGTTTGAAGAAGGGCAGGTTCAATTGGGGAGAAGAACAAGAAAAAAGTTTTGCTCTTGTGAAAGAAAAACTTTGCATGGCTCCGGTTCTAGCTCTTCCAAAATTTGAGAAGGTGTTCGAAGTTGAATGTGATGCCAGTGGCATGGGAGTGGGTGCCGTGCTTTCTCAAGATAAGAGACCAATTGCTTTCTTTTTTGAAAAATTGAGCGACGCTCGTCAAAAGTGGAGTACTTATGACCAAGAATTTTATGCAGTTATTCGAGCTTTGAAACAATGGGAGCACTATCTTATTAAGAAGGAATTTGTTTTGTTTACAGATCATCAAGCTTTGAAGTATATTAACAGCCAGAAACATATTGATAAAATGCATGCTAGATGGGTAACTTTTTTGCAGAAATTTTCATTCGTTATCAAGCATACTTCTGGCACCACAAATCATGTGGCTGATGCGCTGAGTAGAAGGGCTTCTTTGTTAGTTACTCTTACTCAAGAAATTGTGGGGTTCGAGTGTCTGAAGGATTTATATAAAGATGATGATGATTTCAAGGAAATATGGGCTAAATGTGCTAATCATGAGCCACATGCAAATTACTTTCTTAATGAAGGGTATTTGTTCAAGGGCAACTAGTTATGCATTCCATTTCCTCCTTAAGGGAGAAACTCATTTGGGATTTGCACGGAGGAGGGTTGAGTGGCCACTTAGGCCGCGATAAAACAATAGCAGGATTGGAGGAGAGATTTTATTGGCCACAGTTGAAGCGTGACGTTGGAACAATTGTGCGCAAATGTTATATTTGTCAAGTTTCAAAGGGACAAGTACAAAACACTGGATTATACATTCCTTTACCAGTTCCTAATGATATTTGGCAGGATCTTGCTATGGATTTTGTCCTTGGTTTGCCTCAAACTCAGAGAGGTGTGGATTCGGTTTTTGTGGTGGTTGATTGGTTCTCAAAAATGGCGCATTTCATAGCTTGCAAGAAAACCGCTGATGCATCCAATATAGCCAAACTGTTTTTCAGGGAGGTTGTTCGCTTGCATGGAGTACCTGCATCTATAACTTTTGACCGTGATACAAAATTTTTGAGCCATTTTTGGATCACTTTGTGGAGAATATTTGGGACTACTTTGAACCGTAGTAGCACTGCCCATCCTCAAACTGACGGCCAGACTGAGGTTACAAACCGAACATTGGGAAATATGGTGTGAAGCATTTGCGGAGAGAAGCCGAAACAATGGGATTATGCACTGCCACAGGTGGAGATTGCATATAACAGTGCAGTTCATAGTGCAACCGGGAAGTCACTGTTTTCCATTGTTTATACTGCTGTGCCTAATCATGTTGTAGATTTGGTGAAGTTGCCTAAAGGCCAGAAAATCAGTGTTGCAGCAGGGAATTTGGCTGAAGAAGTGGTGGCTGTTCGTGATGAAGTGAAGCAAAAACTCGAGCAAACTAATGCTAAGTATAAATCCGCTGCAGATAATATTTCAAGAAGGTGACTCTGTGATGGTGTTTCTGAGGAAGGAGAGGTTCCCTGTTGGTACATATAGCAAGCTGAAGCCTAAGAAATATGGTCCTTACAAGGTGCTGAAAAGAATCAATGACAATGCCTATGTTATTGAATTACCAGGTTCCATGGGAATTTCCAATACTTTTAATGTTGCTGATTTGTATGAGTTTCGGGAAGATGAAACCCTTTATCCATAACATAACTCGGGGTCGAGTTCTTCGAAGGTGGAAGGGACTGATGTAGAACAAATGGCTGAATGTATTGAAGAAGAATTGGAGCGAAGAAGGGAAAAAGGACGCTGCGGGAATTTACAAATTTGGCGTCCGAGCTCTGATTGGGTCGCATAATACCTTCTCGAAAAGGGAATGACATCACGAGTCCAACTCACAATACTTTTGTGACATATGATGGATTTTGGGCTTCTGAGGTCATTTAGCCTTCCAAAAGTGCATTTAAAGATTGTATTCAATTTACAGACCTTCCGTTTATTTTATGTTAAGTTTTCAATAACTTCACAGGGCAGTTTAATGGGTGAGAATGATGTATTTAGTCAGCCGTTATGCTTGGTTGAACTATTCTGAATTTTTATCAAATAATTCGAAGAGAATTTCTCTCTAACTTCCTGGTGGATTCCATATTATTGTTCTACAGGATTTTCGCTTGAAAACCTATTTGCTTGTGCTGCGCCACTATGGGTGATCAGTCTCATAACTAAATATGTGAAATTATGGTAGTAGAATTCTATTTATTTTATGTTGCTAAAATTGATGAAATATGTGAAATTTTTTATGGTTCACAACATAGGAACGTATATGGCTTTTTAACCCCTAGTTCTCTAGCCTATTGGTCCAAACAATAATTAAGAAATACCATACTTTATGCCTTTAGTCACTCGATTTGCCAAACGTCCAAACAATAATTAAGAAATACCATACTTTAGGTCTTTAGTCACTCAATTTGCCAAACGTCCAAACAATAATTAAGAAGTACCATACTTTAGGTCTTTAGTCACTCGATTTGCCAAACGTTAACTAGGTGTATCTTTTCTTATTTATTACCTTTATCATTGAAGATGTATAAATCATTAATAATAGTGTTAATCTACTTTAAAGAGTAAAAATACTAGCAATGTATCCAAACTCATAGCTCTTTAACTACTCTATGCTAGCGTAACGCTAATTATGAGTATATTTTCTTGCTTATCTTCAACCTACCTTTATAATTGAGGATGTAGAAATGATTAATATACTGTTTTAACATGTTCTGCAAATTTGGAAGATGTCATAAAGTAAAAGAGATTATGTTCAAATTTCGGAATAAATTTTTCACTAAGAAAAAATGATTTTTTATTTTTTATTTTTTTTAAAAAGTGATCCCCGTTTCTTTTTGTTGTTTTTGAGTTTCGGCTCGCATTATATCAAAAAAATAATTTCAAATATTTATATTTGACAATAGAAACAAATAATAATTAAAAACTTCCAAAGCATATAAGTAAACAACAAAAAACCGAAATACAGAGAAATGCTCCTTCGGCTCTTTCCTTCCATTGCCCGACCCTTCTTCTCACTCTCTTCCCGGTCAAGGTATTTTTCCATTTCCCTCACCTTTCTGTACTTCTCAGCATTAACTTCATTAAAATTAAATAGCGACCTACACACTTAGGAAGCTAGGCTAGAAAGACACCTGGAAGTACGAACTTTCATAGTTTCGTAGAGTTAGGGAATTAGGTACTTAGCCAGCAGTATGATACATTGATATTCTGATAGTTATATACTTGCAAGTTGCATGGTGTAGATTGTATTGTGCGAGCAGAGAAATGGGCCAGGACAGTTCAGAATGTGAAGTGATTCAAGTGAAGAGGCGCGCTTCATTTCGTTTATGCAATGTGTCAAGGTGCTTGCCTTTCCCTTCAAATCCTTTATGCTTTGCTATAATGGCCATTTTTTTTTACATGGGTTCTTTTTGTTTGATGTCTTGTTCAGTTACACTACTGAAATACTGGAGATTCGAGCTGACGATCCAACATTGCATGTTGTAGTTATCCCTGGAAATCCAGGTGGGTTTGTTTGTTTTTGGGTGTTTAGGCGTGTCTTTCTTTCTGTGACTGATTCAATTGTGAGAATTGTGATTTGGGTTGTTGGTATTGTAGGTGTTGTTTTATTCTATAAAGAGTTTTTGGAGTCACTATATGAGCTGCTGGGTGGAACTGCGTCTGTGACAGGCAAGACTTGGGTGTTTATTTTGTATTGTTTTGGTTAACTGTTTTGGAAATTGTAATATTTATATGCTAATTATTTTTGCAATTTTGTGCATATCATCAGCTGTTGGGCATATATCTCAAACCAAAAAGGTATTACATTTTGCTTATACAAGGTTTGGCCGTAGTGGTATTACACTTTCCATGAATTTCCACTTCTTGACCTTTGTTGTTTATGATTGTCAGTATTGTACTCTGCTTTCCTTTGCATCCAGCCAATCAGTCTTTAGAATAGATCACGGTTATGTTCTGTTTCCTGCCCATTGTAAAGCCTACGGGAGTTTTAGCAAGGTTTCTTTTGGCCAATTAGCAATATGTTAAAAGTTTGTAGGACGAAAAAAACGAAAAATTACATTTCAGACAAATCTTGGAAATTATTGCAGTCTCCTGAGCTTCAAAGTATCTGTAAATTAAATTACTTCATTAGTTGGAGTGCATTAGATGAACCAACTTGATGTTTGTTTTGTTAAACTTAAAGTTAATTAATTTGGACCGATCACAGACGTGATGAACCAAAAGCCACTAACAAGGTCTTTTTGCCTTTTTCTTGGAGACAAAAGCTAAGGCAAACTGAGCAGGAGTGTTTATGTGTATTTGACAACAATGGTTCTAGGCATCAGTTAAGTTTTAAAAGGAAGAACTCAGAATGCTATATGCTTGGATAGGATAAAAGGCTGGGTGGGCATCTGATGGGCCTCAAGTTCAGATGCTTCTGAATCTGAAAGATTATAATTTCAAGGTCGATTGTAAGATTAATATCAACTAATTATGCATGCAAGTCTATATTTTTACCTTTCATTATATATGTGGTAAAGTTCTTGCAAGTCTAGGTTTTTCCTTTTTGTTTTAGTGTGAGAACAATTTTCATGACTTCCTATCAATTAATATTATAAGATACATGATCTTTTTATGGTCCTTCATACGAAGAAATGGTTTTCTGTGTTTGGCAAATTATATAGAATACACACACACACACACACACACACACACACATATATATATATATTTGCGTAAGAAGCATCCAGTATATTATTTCTTGTTTGACACTTTGCTTCAGTGATCTGTGCCATGGTCATGATTTTTAAATGATATTCTCTTCTTTGTAGAGCTGGGAGCATGGAAGGTTGTTCTCATTACAAGAACAAATTAATCATAAGGTAAAATCTGCTTGATTTATTGTTTCTGAGAAAATTGTTGGCTGGAGAAGAGTGAACTGAGATCTTTTGTACATCTTCAAGTTGTTGGTTTAATGTCCTGTATAATGGAATGAAGCATGTTGAATGCTGTTGCCTTCATAATCAAATGTCTTGTTAATTGATCAGCTGGTATCTGGGCAACGTCTCAATAATGACAGAATTGTGGAATTAATACCCAACTCACTGAATTGAGGTTCTGAAAGTATAATTTTTAATAGCATTCCAAGCATTCTATTTGCTACAGAATTCAACTTTGACTTCCAGAACTGACCTTTATTCATAGATTTCTATTAGAGCACTATTCTATTTTCCCCATTTCCAATATTTTTCTAATGGCACATGTACACCAATTTTTCTATTTTGAAACTTATTAGTTATATTAGAGTGGCTCTGGCAAAAGAACAAAAAAGTATATTAGAGTGTCAAATATGGTTCTGACTTCCAATAAATTCATGTTTTTGCAGATGGACGTCATCAAACAGGAATTGCAAAATAATGAAGTTCCTATATTACTGGTGGGATCATTTTCTATGTCCAATTTGTTGTCTCTGTTTTCAGTGTCATGTCTGCTGTGTGTAGAAGAGGGGCATATAAGTGCAATATCTGTTCCTAAATGACCTTACGATTGTGGGACCAAGTTAGATATCTCTTGCATTTGAGTTCTGTATCAATTCTTGTCAGCAATGCTGTATCCACTAACCTTTATCAGTGAATAGACATAAAATATTACTTAACACACTAACTACCCGTAAGCATGGAACTACTTCCATGTGTCTTGTTAAAGTGTAAATATACAAAGCATTTCCCAGTGTCAGTACACAAACTTTTCTCTTGTTTAGTTTTTTTTTTGGTTTGACTGTTTATGGAGAATAGATTTTTTTTTTTCTCATGAACATATGCAACTATGTTCTGAAGTTTCTGCATAATAGAATTATGATGGAGTGCCCTCTCTTCCTCTGGTTTTTGCATTCTGGTGTTATCCATATTGTGTTTCTCCTACGTAGAAATCAAGTAAAGGAATTTAATAATCATTCTATATGAGTGATTTTCATCTTCGATCAATGGTTGGGTGATGAAAATCTGTCAGCATTTCCTGGTTTTGAACTAGAATTATTAGTATACCATTGTTGTCTTTGTGTTCTTGAGTCGTTTTACAGGTGGTGATCTCAATAATTGCTGTGATCACCAACTTATCTACAGGTTGATTTCAGGAAAGAATTTGAAAATTGTAAAATTGGATTTCTTGTTTCTGATTTTTTTCATTTTTTTCTTAGAAGAAACAGATTTATTTTCCTGCAGGTTGGGCACTCTATTGGTTCATATATATCTGTCGAAATGTTTAAGAGGTCTCCAGAGAAGGTGTTAACATTTGTTAACTACTCATTTGTCATGCCATATGGAGAACCTGTTCGCTGACATAGTTTACGGAATTGTAGGTGAAATATTGTATCGGACTATATCCATTTTTGGCGCTAAACCCACAATCCAGAAAGCAGTCTATTATTGGGAAGATTGCAGAGTAAAATTCTTACTTTGTTATGAATGAAAATACCTTTGATTCTGTCATATACATTAGAGGCATCTTCTCTGCTTCATGCACATGCTGACAGTTATTATACTGCATGTTTTCCCTGTTCCTGTTAGCTGGTACTTGTTGGTTGCATTATTTTATTTAATGCCTACTTGCGATGGTGTCTGTTAATCTTTGTTGATTTCACTTGAGAAAACTGACAGTCAATGAAATGTTTTAACCTTTTATTTGGAATTCTCACTTGGTCCTAATGTATATTGGTTGGTTCCGCTATAAACTCATTTAATCATATTAGTCGTGACAATCTAACATAAGGCATTGATAGAGATTAAAATTGCAGAATTGTGTGTTTCAGGTCCCGTATTCTATGTGTTGTCTTCAGCTTTATTGTTGCACTCTTGGGTTTGTTGCCTATCCGACTGTTGAGGTTAATTGTGACCATGTTCCTTGGGAAGTTCTGGTCAGCTACTGCAGTTGACGCTGTTTGCTCTCACTTGGTAAAGGTAAAGGTTTGTCTTGTAATAGATTGATGAAGTTGGCTTCTTAGGTCATATAATATTTTCCAAAAAGTCGTCAACCGTTTCTTTTCTGGCGCATGCCATTTCTTATTATCAGGGGAGCTTCTACCAATGTTCTACTGATTTAACTATTTTACCACTATCAAACTGTATGTTTTTCGTGAGTGAATGTGTGCGTACATGCGCACATTTGTTTTGAATCTTTTCCATCAACATTTCATTTGTATACTTGCAGTACCATACCATGCGAAATGTCCTCTTTTTGGCAATGACAGAATTCAGAAAGGTAAAACTCTTGCTTTTTGTAAATTGAAGATGTTAGTTGTAATTGATGGATTACAATAATATTATTTTGAAAATAAATGTAGTAATTGACCACCACGGGGTGCCATCATGTGGTTTTATAAATGGAAGTGTCGTTAGCGTATGATATTCTCTTGCAAATATTGCCTCTTCAGCTTCAGCAAACACCAAAATTGCTGCGTAGTTCATTTAGGAAAGTTAGAACTGTGATAAACATACTTGTGCTTACCATTGGCCTTCAATGTCAGCTTTCAGAAACACCAGATTGGGCATTCATGAGGGCAAATCAACACAAAATTGCATTTTTGTTTGCCATTGATGATCACTGGGGTCCACTGCAAATGTTTGAAGAGGTAGTTTTCTAAGTTCTTAAATTTTTTAATTGATTTGGGTTCGGAATTGTTATTGAAGTTCTTCATGCTGTTGAGTGTGTTGCAATTAGGTTTTGGCCATTCTTTTACTTCTGCTTTTGGCAATTTCCAATTTGACTATCTGGGTTTACTTGGTGTTTCTGTGGTCCCAGATTTCCAAGCAGGTTCCAGATGCTGCTCTATCAATTGAAAGAGAGGGCCTCACTGATCATGGTTTTTGTTGCACTGAGGCCGGTTCATTGTGGGTTGCTGAGCATGTAGCAAAGTTGATCAAGAATCAAAAAGCATCACAGTAATTACCTGGCCCAGCCCACCATGTTCCTCTTTAGGATGCAAAGGTTGGACTTGCAATTGGATGCATAATAAGTCAATAAAAGAGTGTACAGTACACTTAATTGTTACTTATACTAGAGTCTAGAGACAACAAATTGGTTTAAGCTGCCTGCTTGTGGACATTAGCATTTCTTCATACCTCTAAAAATAAAACTATTTATACCCCATTTACTAATAAAACTATGTTGTTAGATTGTGAATTTAACTCTGTATTGAACTTTAATAAAGAATATGCATAATGAATGGTTCAATTAATGATGCAAATGAGTAGTGACCATCACAAATGCGGGTTAAATCAGTCGGTCAGGATATCGGCCTAGTGTGCTTACACTCAAATTTGAATCTCCTTTCTTAGAGCATCTCCAAGGGAGATGTCAAATACCAAACATCAAATTTAAATTTGATGGCTGATGTGGCAATTTGACATCTTACACAGCTTTACACTCCACCCGATATGTCAAATTAAATTATTATTTTATTACATTTTAGTGTTGATTTATTTTTAATTAAAAAGAATAGAAAAGAAAAAATAATAAAATATTCATTTGACATCTTGCTTTTGGGATGTCAAAAATAACATCTCAATCTTTGGCCTTCATTCCACATCAGCTTTGACACATCGGTTGGAGTGTGTGAGATGTTATTTCTAGCTGTTAAATGTCTATGTGGTACTTTTGACATATCAGTTGGAGATGTTCTTACAGATTAGGTTAATTTAAAGTAATTTAGATTATTGCTTATATATATTAATAAAAAATTAATATCGATAAAGATCATGATGACTGGGAGACAGCAAATCTACGACATATCGGGATAATCTTTTTTTGGCATCAAATTGTGCGGTGGGGATGAAGCTGTCTTGAAATAAACTGACAGAGCAGTCATGGTAGCATGTAGGGACCCTTCAGGAGTTCACATGCAGACTTTATAGAGAGACCCCTCCTCCCCTCCTAATCCAATTAGTCAAAATCCCTCATCCCAACTCCCTCACACGCACCACCCTCTCACTCCTTCAGCAACGCAACTCAACCCTTCTCTCTCTCTCTTTCACACACACACAATGCCTACAACCAGAAGAAAGCTCCTGAACAAAATTACAGTGGACATAGGTTGCAGCAGCTGCAGAAAACCAAAACTCTTCCACATATTCCATCCAAAGCCAAAACCCACCACAACCCAAAAACAAAAGTACCACCACCAAAATAATTACTCTTCATCTTCAAGCTCATGCAACAAAGTCTACAAAGCCAACAACAACCCCACCGCATTCTATCCAAACACAGACTATGCTCCATTTTTGGACACAGAGGCCAAGCCAAAGAGCACAAGAGCCGTCCAAGGTTTTGGGAGAATTGGCAACGAGAGTGTGGCCGTGGAGAAAGACTCAGGCGATCCTTACTTGGATTTTCGACACTCGATGCTCCAAATGATATTGGAAAACGAAATATACGCAAAAGATGATCTCAGGGAGCTTCTCAACTGTTTCTTGCAGCTCAACGCACCTTGCAACCATGGAATTATTATCAGAGTTTTCACTGAGATCTGGAATGCTGTTTTCTCAGTGAGGTCGTCTGGTTCAACAATGCTGCATATTCCTCGCAAGTCACGTGACTACTAGATAGCTGATGCACGTGCAATGGCATTGGAGTTCCCACTACAAATATCATGTTGAGATCCCTTATATAAAAGACAATGTGATTCTCTCAAGCCATTAATGTAGGTCTTGTAAGATTGTGGTGCATGTATTGTAAAGAAAGATTTCCAAGATTCAGTCGTATGGAATATTTCTTTTTTACTTTGTCTTCTTCTTTTTCGCCACTTCCCTAGAGTACAAAATAATCTTTGACCCAAAAAAAGAGTACAAAATAATCTTTGCAGATAGAACATATTTTAGTGGCACATCTGAAATTTTACTATACATAATTTAAAGTGTGGTTTTCTTTTAGTTTTGAGTGGAATTTGCCGGCTGATGTGGTTGAAAAATGATGCAATATGGCTATGGGTGCAAATTGGATTGGAAAATATGATTTCGTTCAAATTAATTTCGACATTCGAAAATTTCGATAAAAATTGGATTGGAATTGGAATGTATTTAAAGATTACGCACAATTACTAAATATAATTTGATGACCAAATAGACATAGACAAGTTATTTGATAAAGGATAACAACATCTAATAAGTACTAGCATATAATAGCTTCCAAGCTTACGGTACTGAGTTTTCAATTTTGAGTCAATTTTAATCTTTCAATGGTTGTGCATGTTTATAATTTTGAATTAGTTTCTGAAAATATCTTTAAAAAATTCAAAATATATAAGTTCCAAAATTTTCCACAAATTCTGAAAATCCCGAGTTGTAATGGATCTTGAAATTTCAAAATTTTGTGTAACGGAATTGGAATAGAAGTTTTATTTCAATTTTTTTAAAATTGGAATTAGAATCTCCCGATTTTGATTCCATCCGTTCAAAAATCAGCCCTAAATATGGCAAGTGGCTGATTATAAGTTTTAAGGGTGGTGCTAGAGGCAGGGCACCAACTTGCTCACCAACTCTCTAATAGAGGTGGAGCCCGCCAATACAACGGGTCCCACGCTCTATTAGAGAGTTGGTGAGCAAGTTGGTGCCTCTAGCATTTTCCAAGTTTTAATTAGAGTGGACTTAGGATTTGAAAAGAGCTCAAGGAAAAGAAGACTTGATGTATTGTCCCTAGGAGTGTAAGTAGGGTTGGTCAAAACAATGGCCAAGTTTCAAGAAAATGAGATTTGTTGGGGGTGAAAGATAGGCATTGGGATTTGGATTATAATTATTAGAGAAGAGTTTGGAGGTGGTGAAAGACAGTTGTTTAAGATTTTTTTATATGGAGGAGGAGAGATGAGAATAGAAATCTCTATATCTGACATCTTACGTTTTCCAAGGCGCTCATTATATTTTGGCTGCCTCTGGGTTTTTAATCACACTTGCAAGTTGGCCTTCGATCTCTCTCTGTCTCATCTGGCCTGCTCTTACATGTTTTCTCGTCCTCTCTTTTGGCAAATTATATTTCTAGAATTTACACTCCTTTAACTCAGGTTTTGGTTTTGAAAATAATTAGACGTTTTAGGCATTATGAATTAAATCATCAGTATAAAGAAGAATATCTTAAATTAGTAATGTATTATTATGAGAAAAAGTAAAAACGCACGACAATACGTGATTGATTTAAGATATCACTATAGTGGTATTTCTGTGTAAGTAAGTTCTTTTCCATCAAATATGGATGGATAAGCCACGATGATGAAGACCCACTTGACTCTATAAGTAACAATAATGTATGCCCAGATCACCACACCAAACAACAAAAAGGCTCAAAGATCCAACTTGGTTATGCTTTGGAGTGACAATTACAGTTGCTTGTGTGCCTCTCTATCTCTAACCATTCCATCAAAACCAAGTTAGATTTCCAGTTGAGGCAATAATATTATATATCTTCTCTCTGGCCCAGAGAAAGTCGATCATGAAAGATGTTCCCCACTATAAATAAAAGATCTGATAAGATTGACTTTATGTGTATGAGTAGTTATTGAAACAGACTCTTGATTTAATGATGTTACAATTTACTTGGCACGAGAATTGTAAATTGCTACAAACAAGTGAATTCAATTTAATTGTTCATAATGAGGATTTAAGGGGAGAGAGAGCTGGACAGAGTCATGATGGATTGCTTTCCTATCTTAAGTATTTGCACTAGAATCATGATTCCCTGAGCAGATCGATTTGACTTATCCTTCTCAAAGTAGACCACATTCAATTCTTACATTGATGATGCAGCTACAATATTGAAATTGCTGTGTGAGAGAGATGGAAGACGATGGTTAATGTAGAATTTAAGAGAGAACGTGTATTTCCTGCAGAGTTAAAATTGAATAAACAAAGTGAGTGAAAATGAGTTCTGAATATTACACTCTCTTGAATGTATTAGTTTGTAACTGGCTATGGTATATATACTTGTTAGAGCAGGTCTGAATTTTTTTTGTTACATAGGGAGGAAAGAAACCATGGGTGCCACCGTGCCAAGCAGGGAGGAAGGGGGAGGGGCACAACCACTGTGGTATCCTCGCTCGACGGAGGTCTGAATTTAAATATCAAGAACAACAGTTGTTAAATTAAAAAAGAAAAGATGCATAAGTAAATCAAGCTAGAAATGAATTAAGTAAATTTTTTGGAAAGCTCTGGAATGATCAAAGAAAGCATGTCCAACAGTGCTAACTTAAAATTTTAGTATCCTAAAACATAGACAAACAACATCCCTTCAACTTTGTTGATTTTGATTTGGGGCATCAAAATGCGAGACTGACATGTAAAGTGGTACATAGTGGGAACCATGAGGAAGGGGGGAGAAAATGGGAATGACATGACAGGTCACCTCTCTTCAATCTGAGAAACGCCATTGCTCCAATCTTGTTCCTTAAAGGCTTGCCCCTAAGTTGACCTCTCTTGGAAAGTTTAATTTCTAAATCTTTGCTTTTGGGACATTTTGGGGTTTTTAAGTCACTTTAGGAAGGCTGAATTCCAATTATTAGTGACTCTTGTAACTTAAAAACCCTACCAGGTTGTGGATTAGGTGTTTGGCTGTCCTTTGGCTCAATATCTGGTACACAGATCACTAGTGCGGGCATACCAGTTTGCTATTCTATCGGTAGAAGTTAGAAGATTTTCAACTGCTGAAATGGCACGTGTCGCTAAGCTTTTTTGGTGTGTTTGTGTTCAGTGGCGAAGCCAGAATTTCATGTGTGTAGGGGCCTCTTACAAATTATAAAGAATAAAAAATTCGAACTCACAATACATACGAAAAATAGTATATATATATCACATATATCAAGAATTATATTGCTTATTGGTTGCAATCATAATTGTCCTCAACAAAGGGATAACCAAATACATTCTGAGCAAGAAAAATTGCAAGAGATAGACAAAGAGTAGCGATTTAGCAAATATCTTTAAAGCTTTTCCCCCCATTAAAACCAATAGAAAGAAAAAAAATCAAAATTTCACAAACTAAAAAAAAAACCTTAGGTCCCTTCATGCATTCATATCATACATGAAAAAATGTTTATGTAAAAATATTGACTAAGTATGAAAAATGGTTTTTCGGAATAATCATTTTCTTAAGATAATTTTTGGCGGCTTTTATTTCTTACACATCAAATAAGAAAACTTGATTTTATGAGATTTTAGTATGAAGTATATATTGACTTAATGAGCCATCATTTTTAGCCTAAATCGTATTTTGCACTAAAATCGATTTGGTGGGAATTTGATTTTTTAGTATTTTTATTTGAATCCAAATAGGGGTACTTCCTTATTTACATTGTAAACTTAAGTAAATAGAGTAATATAAAAATAAATGAAAGTAAAAGGACAAACTCAGGTGCAAGAGACAAAGCCATGGAGAGGGATCGAACTCAGGTGCAAGAGATAGACACACTATCCACTACCAAAAAAAATGGCAATAGTTACAATTATGTCACCAAATTTGGTGACTGTTGTGGGGGTTACTAAAGGCTTTAGTCACATTTTTTAGTCACATTTTTGGCTTTTTTTTTAGTGACTAAAGCCTTCAGTAATTACCCTACAACAGTCACCAAATGTAACCAAATAATAGTAACTGTTGCCACTTTTTTTTGCAGTGATCGTTGGCCAATTGACCTAACCCACGCCTATAATTTCTCTAAACCTATTGATTGAAAGCTTAATTGGTGCCACTGAAGCTTGGGCCAGATCGAACATAGCCCCTTCCTAGAGTGATGGAGATATGAGAAGCCTCTCTTCATTTTCAATCAAGCTACGTACCAAAACATCCAAACATTACTAGTTGAATAAAATATGTGTTCACTACGTATTTCTTCATTCATATTTCCAAGTAAAATCCTACTATCTGATTTTACTTCTATCTAACTTTTTGTTTCATTATGTTGGTTTTTCCAAGCATCTGGTTTCATATAATGACTAACAAACAATAACTTTTCATTATGTTGGTTTTTCTCTAACTTTTTGTTTCCAACTTTCTCATATTCTATCTTCCTAGTTCCAATCCTTTCAAAATCTTGGGAAAAAAGAACTTGGGATCCCATAGATTATTTATCCCCTCTTTCTTGGCTTTTGTTTTTGGTAAAGAGGTAACTTCTTTCCTATCCAACCAGTTTCATGGTTGCTCTTTTTTCTCCTTTACCAAGTATAGTGTGTTTAGGGTTTCAATGATCTTTCTGCATGAACTTAATGAAAAGTCATGATTCAAGTGAGTAAATGGTCCTAATCGAATCCCTGTTTGGAGCTCTGTTGGTGTCAGGGGGTGTTTATGGGACAAAGCTTTTCAAGTTTCTATATGTCAAGTCGAAAAAGCCCAATTAAATGCAAATGGCTATTAAAGCCATGCACCAAATGGATTGATTGATATGGGCCGGAGTTGGTGGTTAGTATAAATAAGCCTCTTCTCCATCACATCCTGCTCCCATTTAAGGTGGCCTTAAATAGACTTCAATGAGTGGTCCTTGAGACACGAAAACTACCATGCATTTGAAAGCGGATGGTGTCTAACTCCAATATAAAATTACTATCAAGTTTTCAAGGTAAACTTCTTTCTTTTAGGCATGTCATGTTGCCAACTTTTCTCAATATAACATGTCAGATTATCTGATAAGAAGTAAAAATACGGGTTTATTTTTATTGCTCTATTGAAAAGAGTGAATTACTTAATTTAAGTTATTGAAAATTTCGTAAGAACACATTTCTTATAATAATTAAAAAAGAACCATCATCCATTGTTTTTATGGGGATTCTCTAGTATTAAAGGGAAAGAACAATTCATGATTGAGATCTTAAAATTGTTACCACTAAAAAAAAACATTATGTGATAGATTGCTTTCATCCCTAGGAGAAGAAAATGCCAAGAGTGAAATGTGGGATATGCATATGGGCGTCTTGTCTTGACCCATGAAGCACAATCAATGCAAAAAACCACACAAAGCTCAAGTTGAAATTAAGACAGACACCAATTTCAATACTCTTTTTATCATCACAATTTTCGTGTAAATTAAATTTTTTCTCGGAAAATGAGGGTCTCCTTGTTGCTTAGGGTTATCTCACTAATTACCAAACCAAGCATTAATTAGTTTCTAGGGAAGCATGTGTTATTATTGATTTCCTCCAATTTTGACAAGTTAAAGCCTGCAGGGTGTTTGTTTCTTTGTCTGGAACAGTAGTCTGATCAAGTGTAGCCAAGCACAGTCTAAAACCAGTGAGTCCTATTTGCCGGTGTAGTCTTGTGGCACCCTTGATCTATTTTGACCTAAATCATTGCCATCCACTTATTTATTTATTTTTGTATGGTGATTGCCATTACATCCACTTACTTGACTCTCTCTATGGATATCACATGGCTGATGGCACCCTAAGAAAACAAGATTATAATTCAAATGTCATTGTCAATGAAAGTTATAAATTTTGGATTTATGTTTAAAAAAAATAAAAAATCAGAGGGTTTATGTTAGTGTAAATAACTCGACGACAAAAACTTGAGAAACCAATTCCATCTAGCAAATTTTTATCTGCTTAATGAAATTTTCCATTAAAATCTTTATCCTAAAGTTTTTAAAAATATTATATATATATATATATATATGTGTGTGTGTGTAACTTATTCACCTCTAATTTTGAACTGGTGGAAATTCTTATTTCTTTTAACTTTTTTTTCTTTTCAATATGGTCTAAGGACGTTTGCCTCATCACAATTGAAAGAAAATAAAAACAAAAAAGATGACATGGTTGGTGGTAGATATGATTGCACCAAGACATATATATATATATATATATATATATATATATATATATATATATATATAGCGATGGCCGTATTAGTATAAAACTTAATTTGCTAACGTAATCAATAATCCTAAATGATTAAATTAAGCACATTTATCTGCCATTGCTTGTCGAGGGTGAGCTATTAAAATAATTGAGTGGCACGAGGTTTAGAAGCTTCGCCGCTTGGGCAAGAATCTTGCCTCAGAGATTGAAGAGGCATCTATGCCGAGCCAAAAGCCTCTCGAACCTTGGAACGTTGACTAATTTTCCACCTATTTACTGCCTTTAAGTTTAATTTTTCTTTTTCTTTTTTTCTTCCTTTGCCCTTTATTTTATTTGATGATAAGGTACTTCAAAAAAATTTCAGTTGGAGGTAGTTCAAGCTCAAGGGAGAAATTTACTTACAAGGAATGCCACTATGCTGATATTCTAAGCCAATCACGCATTGTTATATATTCAAAATTAATATAATAATGCGTAATTAACTTTAGAGACTGTCACAATAACATTCCGTAGCATGAAAGTTCTTTCTCCAAATTAAGAGCCAGTATGTTGGCTTTCTTTAAAGTTAATTCCTCCATATTATACTAAATGGTGTATCTCTTTCCCCTTTAGAAGAAGCCAACTAAGTTGAGTCTAAATATTTTCCTTCCACTAATTAAAGTAAAACTTACATTTGATATAGGAATAATTCTCTAGTACGAGACAATGACATGTTATGTTATGAAGAATACTATCACAGTGAATCACACATTCAAACAAGAGTCTAACCGCGTAATTAACGGTTCAAATTAACAGTTTTGTAGCTACTCCTTCCTTATTTGGTACTGTGCTATATATAAATAGCAGCCATTAGATTGTCACTTGAAGATTGCAGTAATAAGACATGCACATTGCAAACAAAACCCAGTATGGAGAAGATATAGGATTGGGTTTAGCTTGAGTTGTTCCTATCCGGCTTTGGATTTAACCTTGAGCTGTTCCTTTACACCACTGAAAAAATACTGACATTCTCCTATATCACCCTAAGAATATATGTCATCGTCTTGTTTTTTCCTACAACACCTAGCAAATGTGCACGAGAGAGAAATTCAAATTATTATATTGGGCAGGGATATGATGATAAGGTCCCCCAAAAAAAGAGAAAAAATAGGAGAGCAAGCAAAATTATCTGTCTGAAATTATTTTTGACACCAGAAAGCTGAATATGGCAATTGCAGGTGGCTTGTTTTTTCACTTCTTAAACTTGTACTTAAGTGACTCTCAAAACCATGTTCATGTTCTCAACAAACAAAAATGAACACAATCTTACAGGTTTTTTTTTTCTGGGGTTCCAACGATAAATGATTAAATTGTGCAGGTGCAAGGAAATGAGTGTTAGGACCACGCCAAACTTCAGAGCTGGAATTGTAGCTATCATTGATAATGACCCTCCATTTCAAGCAATTCAAAATCAACGGCCCTGATTGCTTCAAGTTCCAGAGTTGGTACTCCCATATGGATTACACACAGTGATAGTGGTGGATGTTTGCTCAATCACAATGTCTACACTTGTTGAAGTGTGGTCAGTTGCAGAAGATCATCTCTGCAAATTTGTGTTCCATTGTTTTTTAAGACTGAACAAATTATTATATTACTTTAAAAAGAGAGAGAGAGAGAAAAAGCCATAAGTTGCTGCTGCCCACATGGAGCTTAGTATATTTCATATAATAGCAGAATGCCGTTTTTTTTTGGTTACATTGGAGGAAAGAAACCCCACTGGGGTTCGATCCTGGGTGCCATGGGGGGAAGGGGGAATCCACCACCACTGTGGTGGGAACCCATGCCGTTGAAGCAAGCTATATAGCTCCTTAATTTTGAGTACCTCAAATTTCATGGTATATTTTATCACCAATTTGATGATGTCTTCACGGTCTACAAATAAATTGTTAATTTGTCTCATGTGTTAAAATATTCAATTTGCATTAATTCCAAGTATGACGAAAAGGGTTTCTTGAAATAGCAAACTACGACTTACATCAACAAAATTACATTGCTGATCACGTCTCTCATAAAGCTGAAATGCATCCACTTACATAAGTAGGTGAGTGGTAGTTAGGTTTTAGTTATGTGAGATGTATAATGTGAGACAAATAGATCTAAAATCCGTGAAAAATATAATGAATAAATATGGTAGCTGCAACACTTTCTAGTATTGATATAGAAAATTACCCATGTTAGATTATCTTACTATGCGTTGGGAAATGGAAACTGCAATCCACACACGCTTGCAATCTCCACACGAATTTGGAAGAGAGAGAGAGAGAGAGAGAGGGAGAGACATGAGAGTCATCAAAAGGTTTCACTATCATAATTTCCACTAGTAGTATACATATATTTTCCAGTGAATCAAAGCACCTAACTAAGTCTAAGATGAAGATGACGACGCTTCATCTTCTTCATGAATCTGATCTTCCTCAGCTTCCAATAATGAAGACAAACAAGGAGTGCTTTCAGATTGTTCCTCAGGCTCTATTGACGAGACACAAGGAGTAGAAGAAGATGATAAAGAAGAAGTACTAGCAGTACTGTTATAAAAATTAGATAAAGGAGAAGAAGGAGAATTAATATTACAAGAACAAGAACAATTAGTAGAACCACTACTTAAAGCTAGACCCACCAAGAGATCAACAAAAGCTCCAACAATATACCCATGATTGCTTTTCGCATTGATCCTCAAATACCAACCCAAAAGCTCTTCAAGATGATCCCAATCCTTCAAACCATGAGCCTCCACCATTTCCTCCATGGATTTCCTAAAATCCACAATGGGGTCTGGAGAGTCCATTGACAAGACCACACTCTCCTTGAATGGAACAATATTAAGCTCCTCACCACCCGCTGCTTTCTTAGCCGCCTCCTCCATTACTATAGAGCTTGTTTCACCTGCCTTAGGCTCAAAGAAGAGCCTCTCTGACCTCAACCCCTTGATCACTGTCTCAACTGGATCCAAACCTGAGTCTTCAGAGGCTGTGGAGAAGCTTGGACATGACTCAGATGAGTTGGTGAAGAATGAGTCTGGTGTTTCTATCACTTCTGTGGTGCTTGTGTCAAAGTAGGCTGAGTTTATGGTCTTGAAGATATCATTGCCTTTTCTGAAAGAGAGGGTTCTGGGTTGGGAGCAAGAAGGCCAAGGCCATGTTGAAGAAGAAGAAGAAGAATGTCTTGATGCCTCTGTGTTCTTGGAGAGAAAACGGAGCTTCATTTTCTTGCCCATCTCTCTCTCTGATTTTGAGAAATGAGGGTTTCAAAACTTTCAAATGAATTTTGGAGCTGTGAATTGTGGCATTAATGGCCGGTCAGAGAGAGGGTTGTAGGGGGCTGAAGATTATTTAAAGTAGTAATGAGACAAAGGAAAAAATCTATAAACAAAATGGGAGTTGGGGAGGGGAAGTTGGAATTGGGGGATGAAACTGGTGGGGTCTTTTACTCTTTTTTATGTCTGTGTATATATTTCTGTATTTAAAACAACTTTAAAGTAGATGTTTTCAGTTGAGCTCATTGAATATAATAGTACTGGTGTTAAGTAGAGAGCTTTTAATTCTTTAAAGGCTCGTTTGGTACACAGGATTGGCTTGGACTGGCTTGGACTAAATTTAGGCTAATACCGGGCCCACCAAAAACACCTCCTTAGGAGGGGACTACTAATCCCATGTGAAAAGGGAGGATTAGCTAGTCCTAATGCTCACCAATGTATAAAATGCATATATTATATTGTAAAATTAATAACATATATTATTATTATTAAACTTACTTACACATATACTATAATGTACATATATACATGTATATACACATAAATATATCATATATGTATATATGTATATATATACATACACATATATACATATATAATATATATAATATACATATACATATATACATGTATATTATTATTATAATATACCCATATACACATATACATATTAATATTATAATAATAGTATACGTGTATATATGTAATATATATTATATATTATATATTATAATACATATGTATATATATACATATATGTGTGTTTGTACCGTATCTGACCCTCCACTCGTATAACGACACGTGGATCTTAGAAACTCGCCCAAGTACCCAAGGCCTCAGACAATCGGCATCGGCCACCGATGGCATTGTCTCAAAGCTGCGAACAGCCATTACAGGCCCAGCTCGTCTACAATCGGCATCCCTTACCGATTGTAGAGAATCAACCTCGAAGTATCCGCCCAAAATATCTAAAGACTCGTGTCGACCTCAGAGGGCCCTCCCATGAGTCCCACATCGAAAATGAGTACTAAGAGCATAAAAAATGCCCTCTATAAATAGGCCCCTCCACTACAATACAGGGGTAAGACTTTTAAGCTTGACTTCTATACTTTTATATGGTCAACAACAAGAGCTCTTAAAAACAATCTTACTTGAGCATCGGAGGGTCTTAGGCTGGTTCCACACCGGTTCCATATACCTCACGAACCTCAAACTCTCTTCTATTCAGGATCTACATCCAAGGACAAGAATGATCTGCATCTATCACTCAATCGATCTGCTAGATCGTCCTCATCACTTGTAAGTTGCACTCATCTTTATCTGTTCAGATTTAGCGCCAACAATGTGTATATATATTATACCCATGTATGTATTATAGTATACATATACACACATATATACACATATACATTATATATATATATATATATATATATATATATTATATATTGTAATATACATATATACATGTATATACATGTATATATATATATATATATTATAAAATACATATATATATATATATATATATATATATATATATATATATGTATGTATGTATTATACCCATGTATATATTATAATATACATATATACACCTATATACACATATATTATATATGTATAATGTATGTATATATATTATATATATATATATATATAATATACATATATACATGGGTATAATACATACATATATATATATATATATATATAAAATATAATATAATATACATATATTATATTATAAAATACATATATTATATTATAAAATACACATACATGTATATACACATATACATGTATACATGTATATACACATACATGTCACATATATTATAAAATACATATGTACACATACATAATACATGTATTTATACATATATACATATACATAGATAGTTTTGAAGAAAAAAAAAATCTAGTCCTAGTCCAAGCATACACCAAACGCAGGATAAGTGTTATCCAACTTAGACCAAGCCAAGCCAAGCCAAGACAGTCCCTAAGCATAGTCCATGCCAAGACAGTCCTGTGTACCAAATGAGCCCTAACAGTCTTTTACCAACGGGTCTAGCCCGATCAAAAAAGAAATTGATTTGCATATCAGTGGTCTCAATTTCAAATCATCATAATACATTGGTAGTGTGTGTGAGAAACATCTTCGTCTTTGTAGTTTAGACTATCCCACAAACCTATCACATTGCATGTCCTCTCAAAAGTTTGAATGTATATAACTATTTCAACAATTATCCCCATACTTTTTTTTTGTATTTGCAAGTATTACCTTCCCCTGAGCTCTATAACTTATTGGCCAAAATATGATTTTGATCTCTATAACTTAGGTGAAGTTACTTTAGTTTTTGTAGTATCAATTGTTGCGATTTAACGTGATTTACCAAGACTTGCCAATTTAGTACAATGGCTTCATTTTGTCCTTCTTTTATATTTTGTAATATGAAATTTATACGTGTGTGACATGTGTTTAGATGTGTAAAATACTTCACACACAATATTCGCGGACTAATTTTGTTGAAAAAAAATATGCCATTACCCTTCCACTACAATTAATATATTATATGAATTAAATCACGACAATTGAAACTATAAGGACTAAAACAAAACCTCTCCAAACTATAGAAAATTAAAATCGTAGTATGACCTACTTAGTTTCAAGATCCGAGAAAAATCTCCAAAATTTTGTCTCGACTCTTGAGAACTTTTACACTGTCTTAAGCAAGAGGTTCATAATGAACGTTTTTCACTCTTTTCATAAGAATCTTACTTGAGATAACTTTGTATCTTCGAAGTGTAGACAAAAATGACATCTGGCTGGGAATCTCATCCAAATTTGAAACTAATTATTACTCAAAGGATTATAGAATTTATTTTTATATGCACAATACTCTTGTGATATTCTCTCTTGTATTGTATGTTTTTTTTTCCCTAAAGAAAAAGCATTTTGACGAAAACTGAAGTTAAAAAAATAAAATAAAAATTGTGAAGAAAACGAAAGAAAAATCATATATCCACAGTATTTTCTCTTTCCTCTTGGTTTAAGAAAATTAACTTTAAGGCGCCAAGATCACAATATCAAGAAAATATTTTGCTTAAATGAGATTTTAGGTCTCTTTGGCTGGCTTCAGCTAATATGGGAATTTGGCGGCTAGGAAATTTTTGTATTTTATACAATTCTTTTGCATGATAGATTTTTATACGACAAGGAGAAGGAGAGAGAGAGAGAGATTGAAACTTATTGGTGTGATTTTGGAGTTATTACACCAGTGGTCACGTATGGCCCCTCTAGCTAGCTAGCCTCACTGCTGAGACACTGAACAAGTTATTAATCTACATTTTGATGATTTCGTCATTTCAAAATCACTCTTAAATTATCTCATGCATTTCTTATTTATGAGCAGTTTAAGAAGGTGGGAAGTGAAATATATCTTGCCCAATGTATTTATTCAAACCTTTAAAAAAGATAAAAATAATTTATAATTCAAGTAATCACGAGTATTTACTTCGAACAGTCGAACAATGTACTTGCTTGTCTAAAAGTAAAAATTACACCTCACAACAAGAAGATATATATAATTAGTTAAAGCTGGAGGGAAAAGAGATGAAATTCAAAATTGATAGGCATGTGGGGATGAACATCATGTGGAAGTATCTATCTACAAAGTTACTCCAGGTCACGTGCCCTCCCAAGCATTACAGAGAGAAAGATTGAGACCCTTGAGAGAGACTCATTTATTACTCTTCTCTATTTCATGGATTGGTGGGATTCTGATCTCTGCTATCAGCATAAGGAGAGAGAGAGAGAGAGAGAGAGAGAGAGAGAGAGAGAGAGAGAGAGAGCAACAACTGCCAATTGCCATGGCATGAGTTCTGTGAACCCTTCAATTTATTTGCGTACGTGTTTTGTTTCTTCTAAACCTCCAAAAGTAGGTCACGTCCTTTAATTTGAAGCTCATCTTTGTATACAATTCATAGATTCAACTATTAGTCAAATCCAAGGGTTCACATCTATTGATCTTCTTGACACGTCATCCCCATCTCTTTCTAGTATACTATATCAAATAGTACTAACATATAATTGTGTAGATGATTTTTTGGACATGTTATGTTGCTAGTTTGTTTATATGAATACATATTCAAAGGCGGAAGAAATAATTTTGTCCAACAAGTACACGAGGAAGGAATATTGCCAAAAACAATTTACACCAATTTTTCAAGTTCAATATATTAACAAATTGTGGGGATGATGTACTTTGATTCAGGCGGCATGTGACCCCGTGGGCTTATGGTGATTCCGCCCCTATACGCGTTCAAACCCCACATAACCAATAATTCAAATACGTGGTCCAACAACATAAAATTTTAAATTATCTGTACAATAACACGATTCTTGATTTTATTATATCGTAAAAACAATAGAAAAGTAAGGAGGATAGGAGATCCGATTTTGTGATGCATAGTTCTCACTTCCATTCTCAGTATGCATCAAAGGGTCCATTGCATTAATCTTGGTTGTGTAGGTGCCCAGGTGGTCCTTTAACCATATCCACAGAAAGCTTTAACCTAAGAATCTGCTCCTCAGCTCATAAATATTAGGAGTAAGATTGAGCATATCATTTACCAACACCAAGCGACACAACAATATACAGCGCAATTATACCCCCACCTTGTTCACGCAGTGTCTTGTGACTCAGCCCCCATCTTTTAGATTCTAATCTAATCAAGTGACATTGACAGACTCAAAGTGTTAAAAGGACTAGACATTAGACAGAGCAGGAAAAGTGATGTTTCTTCATATCTTCACATAAAAAGTAAAATCCAAACAATTTTACCATGGACAGTCGCCCACGGACGAGCAGGATACTCCCGGCTACTGATGCTTGTGATCCCACATGTATCAACGGCCGGTAACTACCCACTTGTGTGTTGATGACTGACCCGAACATTGCTCAAAATACTTTGCATCGAGTTCAGAACTGGGGTATTCGCTCAAGGATTAATGTTTTAAAAAGTTTTATGTGGAGGTCAGGTTTGTGTGGAGGAGCACCTTATCCCTCATTCCTTGTCTTATGGGGACCAAAGATTACAGCTTGTGGTCTGTCCCTAGGCGCACAAGAAATACAAGTGCACATGCATTTGAGGTAAATTGCAGGTAGTTTTGCCTTGTGAAAGAAATGGCTTAGATTAGGAAACTGCACTTTGCTCCCTTGATTCTAAGCAAGGTCTTAAATATCGGAGGTATCGGAAATATCGGAAGTCAAAAAACACGGAAATATCGCAGGAAATATCGGGATATTATCGGTATCGGACAAAATTGAATAAAAACCACGGAAATTGTAAGAAAAACTTGGAAATTTTTATTGAAACTTTGCAGGATGTTTATTTAGTCAATTATCTATTGGTTTATCACAAAAAATTGGAAGGAAATGCATTGCATGATGGATTTAACTTATTTAAGTTGATTATATAGCGAGCTGGCAAACATCGTAAGTGTAGAAAATATGTAGTAATTAATGAAAGAAGATTAAACACACCATAATCATTTATATATAATGAATTACTACAATATTTTACACTTTATACATTGCATGGTAAGATACATGAGTGACTTAGTACCACATAGAGTTCCTATGAGGTTCAAAATTTTCACTATCTTCATCATCTCTATGTGTAGAGTAAGTATATTTTGAAGAGTAGTCATCAAATGATAAATCCCCAAAATAGTTTTGCATGTAATTGTTAATATGCCACTCATATGGATCCGAGATTGGTTGACGTTGTCCATAAGAAAAATCATTTGAAGATTGAGTCTCGGATTCTTTCCATGAGTCGCTTGATTCCATCCCAACAGGAATGAGATATGGAGGGTAGGGAAATGGTTGGTTATGAGTATAACCATAGTTACTACTCATCTCATGTGAAAATTTGTTTCTTGCAAAAAGAATTCAAAACAAAACCATGTATATATATAAATATTTTAGTATTTTCACAAAAACATAAGAGATATGGTGGTTAAGGTGTTGAAGGAGTAAAATGGTTTTCACAAATACCATGTATATAAATATTTTTGGGTTTCGTATCGGGATATTATCGGGATATTATCGATAATATCTCGATATATTGCCCAAATCATTCATAAAAATGTTGAAAATATCTTCCCGATATTATCGGGATAATATCGGGATAGTATCGGGATAATATCGATATATTGACGATAACACTATGATTAGTTGTTAAAATATCGGACCCCCAAAAATCAGATATTATCGGGATAATATCGGGGATATTATCGATATTTAATACTTTGATTCTAAGTCATGGTGGGTGGGTGGGTGTGCGTCGTGCATGTGGTGGCTCAACCATAATTTCTCAAGTACTCAATGAAAGAAATAGACCAATCATAAAGAACTAATGTTTTATAGTAAAGGAGAACATGAGGGCATCAATCATTGGGGCCAGGATGGTCTCTGCTTCCACACAAAAATGTGGCTAAATCAAAATTTCATCATCATCAGGATTAGTACAAGCTTCTTTATACTAAACATTCATAATGATCTTTTTGTGTCTGTCTTTGGATGAGAAACAGAGCAGAAAAATTCACTAGAGAGGCAAAGGTCCTATGTCAACGTGGGGCAATGTCTTGTGCTCCCCAAAAATATTCAACTCAATAAGGTGAGCTTTAACTATAATTATTGAAAACTTGATTTTGATTTAGTACAAAATTTCCCTAAAATCTAAAGAGATTTCAAGATAGCCTATCCAGTTCGCTGTTTGTATGCTTTGATTGACTGTGGTTTTGAAACAAGTTGTAGGTTGTTGCCTTTTTACATGCAATTTTCCATGGGGGTTTTCATCTCCTTTTATTGATACACTTTGGCTATTGATCTAGGAAGCGTAGGATCAAAATTTATTAATTTCCTTACGTATTTGTTAGTTTCCTAGATTCTTTAGTTTTTTAATTTCTAGTAGGATTTCTACTTTTCTAGATTTCCATATTTCTAGTTTTAAGTTTCCCATTTTATTTGGGTTAAGATTTCTGTTTAAGCAATGAATTTTTATCCTATTATCTTTGATTTCTACCCTTTCTTTCGTCCATTCGATCTATATTTTCTTCTTGTTCTACTGTCCTATATTTCCTTACGTATTTGTTAGTTTCCTACCGCTCCCGACTTCGATGGTCGCAGGGATCCTACTCTCTTTGTTGATTGGATATCCACTATGGAAGATTATTTTGAATGGTATGCTATGCCCTATGCACAACAGATCCGGTTCGCCAAACTCAAATTGGAAAGAGCCGCAAAGCAATACTAGAAGGCTGCTAAGCACCATCTTCAACAACTAGGACAATCCCTTGTGATTTTATGGGATGAGATGAAATTGAAACTCAGGGAACAATACCTTCCATCTTTTTATCGTCACCAATTGTTAGATCAATTATGGACTCTTTCCTCAATCTTTTATATTCTTTTGTATTCTATTGTTTAAGTGCTTAATCTAATACCTAAGAGCTATACTCATCAATTGGTATTCAGAGCCTCTTGCTCTGCCGTTGTTACCCTACTTCGTTGCCTCTACTTGTCGTCATGGCTCCGAACATCACTGTTGCCAATTTGGCTTAACAACATAAGGAATTCAAGGTGAAATTTTTTGCAGGTGTCA
Organism: Prunus avium; assembly: GCF_965620075.1. Classification (NCBI taxonomy): domain Eukaryota; kingdom Viridiplantae; phylum Streptophyta; class Magnoliopsida; order Rosales; family Rosaceae; genus Prunus; species Prunus avium. The sequence continues at coordinate 28,768,090 of NC_142290.1, forward strand.
CCAAATTGGAAAATCATGTCATCAAATTGATGGCTGATCAAAAGACTGAATTTTCATCCATGTCCACAGACATTGCCAAGTTACAAGCTTCAGTGACGCTGCTTGTCAACCACATCACAACCTCGACTCCTAAGCCATCCTCCACATCCGTTGTTCTATCCGGTTCGTTCACACCTTCTCCACAAGCTGGCCTCCTTCACAATTCGTATATGGATCCCAAGTTCTCAGACCACCTAGGCCTTCAATCATCTTCTGTGGGGACGTCTATGGTTCGGGCTGAACCAATTATTTTTGCGGGATATGTGCCTAAACCACATTGTACCCAACATGTGATGGGTTTTCTCTGGTGGACACCACTATCCCTCCCCCGCCGCCCTGACCACACGAACACAACATCGTACACAAAAACTTGGATTTTGAGATCACCCGTCATGCCAAGCCTACCGCTCCCGACTTCGATGGTCGCAGGGATCCTACTCTCTTTGTTGATTGGATATCCACTATGGAAGATTATTTTGAATGGTATGCTATGCCCTATGCACAACAGATCCGGTTCGCCAAACTCAAATTGGAAAGAGCCGCAAAGCAATACTAGAAGGCTGCTAAGCACCATCTTCAACAACTAGGACAATCCCTTGTGATTTTATGGGATGAGATGAAATTGAAACTCAGGGAACAATACCTTCCATCTTTTTATAGTCACCAATTGTTAGATCAATTATGGACTCTTTCCCAGGATACTTCTACTGTCCAATAATATTATTCTCTCTTTGTGGAGCACAAATTGTGTTTTGCCGTGCAAGAAGAGCTCGCAGTTACAGTTTCTCGTTTTATTCTTGGCCTCTAGATGATCTCAAACACGAGGTAAGTAGGTCACATCCGGATGTGTTGGAGGACACCTATTGCCAAGCCTTGGAAGCTGAGACATATTTGTCGCCACAACATTCAAGGTATTCTGGGCAACTTGCAATTGCCAACAAAACTCACACCACTACGAGTATGAAGACGGGGTTTTCAGGACCATCTAACCCTACTACATCGACACCTAACAAAGGACCGACTATTTTCACTAATCCTCGCATTGGATGTTTCCATTGCCATGCCAAAGGACATATTGCTTCTCGTTGTCCATAGCGAACTTTAACTATCAGCACTTTTGTTTGGTGAGCTTTATGAGGATGTGGAGCCTCTCGAAGGTGTCTATGATCCATGCATCAACGTTTGCTGACCCTAGTCCCTTATTATTCATACTAGCAGTTGGCGCCACGATCATTAATTTACATTTTGTGGCTATTTACTCGTTGAAGTCGAGTTCTTTTCGTAGGCATAGAATGATGCAAGACGCGTAGGACCTAAATTTATTAGGGCCCGTTCGGTGGAGCGTTTTCAGCATATTCTCTGTTTTCATTCTCTGAAAACAGTCGAAATATGTGTTCGGTGGCTGATCGGTGCATATTTACATATCATTTTGTACCCTTCTAGCTTATGATTTGGTTATGTTTTTGAGTTAAACTTGTGCTTTTAATCCTTTTTGTGTTTATCTTTCAGTTCATTGAGCTTTAGGTAATAATGAGGGCTTTGGATAGTAAATGATGCAATCCATGCATGTTAGGGCCTAATTTGGATGAATGGATGAAGAGCTTAAAGACAAACTCAATTTTGGCTACAGTCCCCTGCCAGCCCAGTTTCGTAGGTCATATTGCAAGCTTTGTTGCAGCAACCTACATAGCTCGGATGAGGCCACATTCTTCATGACAGTTGTTCCAATGGGTGTGTAATATAACATATCCAAAATTCAGCCCCATTGGACAAATATGGAGTCTGTTACCTAGCAAACACATAGCCATGCTCAGGATGGATTTTATCAGCGCGCAAAATGAGTTAGCAATTTGTTTTGGCCTTAACTTCCTCCTCCGACCTTGGATTGGCCCAAATGATATATGGCTGGAAAGAAGACATTCTGAACTTCAAGTTTGAGTGCTTAAAGTCTTAATTTGCTTAAGGGAAGCCCAATTCGTAAGCCCTTGAAGTTGCTGGTCATGCTGACCTCAGGATGAGCTATTATTTCTGGTTGGAAGCTTGGTCATGGTGACATGAAGATGAGCTAGGGCTGCTGGTGGGATTTATTAGTGAAGTGCATCAACCATTTCAGATTTTATAATGGAAGTGTTGTATGCATTAGTGAAGTGCATCAACCATTTCAGATTTTATAAAACAAGTGTTGTATGCATTAGCCATACTTAATTCAGATTTTCAGCTTCCTTAGGCCTATATATAGTGAGGTTTCCCAAGCTTGTAAACACACCCCAAGGGGGGGAGCTCTCAAACACTTCTCTAGAGCTCCCTTCCCTTCTCTCCCTCAAATTCTCTTAGTTTCTCTTTCTAGTTTTCAATTGTTATAATGAGATCTTTGTGCTGAAATTCTCCTTAAGTCTTTCCAAGTTCTACTTTAATTTTCATTGTTATGTAAATTCTTTTCTTTAATTTCAAGTTTGATTAGTTTCCAAGTTTCAATTATGGTTTTTGTTCCTATTCATTATGCTTATAAGTTAATATGCTAGTTTGAATGATTGATCACCATTTAGGCTTGCATGTTAGCTATCTTGGTTTGAATTAAGAGTATACACCATGCTTTAATTCGAATTGAACTATGAATAGGAAGAGTATGTATGGACATTCGACAACAGGGATTAGATACATGCTTGGTTGTTTAAATTGTTCTTCTATGCTTAATGGGTTCCTAATGCTTAATTTTAGGTTAGACAACAAATGATCAAATTAGGGAATTAGGAACACAAGGTTATGACCACACACCATGGCTTAATCATACTTTAGCTAGAATCAATCCATTAATCTAATTGAACTTGGGAACTTATCTGCTTGAGTTAGTTATTTCTTTCTTCCTTGTTTTATTTATTTCCTTTCTTTTTCATTTCTGTTTTGTGTAGGGAAACTGAATTGGATCATTCAATCACCAATCCTCGTGGGATCGACCTCGCACTTACATACGCTATACTACCGAACGGCTCGTGCACTTGCGAGTATCACAAGTTGAGGATGCAACTGAATCCATTTTGGTGCAGCTGTATCTACGCAACAAGTTTTTGGCGCCGTTGCCGGGGATCGGTAACATTGTTTGATTATATTTGGCTTTCCTACTTTATTTTTTTTTCTTAACTAGACAATTTCAAGTTTTAAAGTTAATGACGTTAATGGACAAGTTGTGTTTGTAGTCCAACAGAAAAGGACAATTGCCCAACAAGCAAGAGAACTGGGTTTAAGTCCCAGCTTACACAACCCATTGGTGCTTGTTGCTTTGAAGCATGGAATTGGACTTGTGTTGATTTTCCCTTTCATTTTTAGTTTTTTTATATATATTTCGTAATCCTTTAATTCCGTTTCAAGTTTTTGTATGTGTTTGTTTTAGCAATGTAAATAGCTCAATAAAATGGAGAGAGATGGCAACTTCAAAGATAGGAAGTGTGGAGTAGTGGGAGAAGTCGCGACCTCCAAATGCATCACGCTCGACCTAATCGCTTCAAGGGGGAGCATTTCAATCCTTTCTCTTCTTTGAATTCTGTTTATTTCCGTAGTTGTTTTTGCCTTTTGGTCCGCGTTGAGTTCTTTGTTTTTCTATGCTGAATCCAACCATATAAAGAACGTAAAATTTGGACTTACGGTTGGAACGTTATAGCCTAAAAACTGAACAGAGGTCGAAGCTGAAAAACATAGAAACGAATCTGTCCAAATGGTGATAAACGGGTGATAGAAAGTGCTGTTTGTTTTTTTTTTTTTTTTTTTCTTCTTTGGTTTCTTGGTTTGTTTCTTTTAGTACAACAATTTATGTTGTTTGTTTGAATTTGTTTACAGTACTTAGTTCATTTACGTTTATGGTTTGTTGTTTCATTTTATCTTAATTTATTTTTGTTTCTTATCTTAAAATTTTAAAAATAAAATAAAATAAAATTTTCATATGAGCCGACTTATGGTAACCCCAGTGAGCACTTCCGTTAATACAGTGTCTAGGAGTTCTTTAGGCGACACCTTCGGTGTCTAAGAAGTTTGGGTTTTAAGCGGGACCATTGTGACCCCTCCAACCTTCCCGGATCCCCTGGCTGTGTTTTCTGAGGCCCTTAACTGGTCATCCGTGAGTTGCTTGTATATTGTGTGTTTTTAAATTAAGTTTTTATTTTATTTTATTTTATTTTCTTTGTTTTCTTTTCTGTTGAGTCTTTGTTTTTGTTTTGTTTCTGTTTTTGTGTTGTTATGTTAGTTTATTTATTTATTTACGTGGTATGGTTAGTTAGTTTATTTCTGAGTGTTAAAACACATTTTTATTTCAAACATTGCATAAAAACAAAAACAAAAACAAAAACAAAAAAATTAAAAAAAAAACATTAAAAAAAAAAAAAAAAAAAAACATCATCATCATCATCTTCATCATCATCTTCTTCATCTTCTTCATCTCCATCATCATCATGGCTTGCCTCTATTTTCTCGCACTTGTAGAATCTGCAGCAGCTCCACATGGTCCTCATTTTTTCTCTGCAGTGCTTCCACGTGCTGATTGGCACAGTAGAGCCGCTTCTGCAAGTCCGCCACCATAGCCTTCAAGGAAGCTATTTCCTCGCTCATCACGGCACACTCCCTTGTCCTCGCTAGTAGGCGCATGCCCAAATTGGTAGCGGAGACCGCGTGGAGCACAGTTAAATTGTGGGACTCCTCTACCGCTGCCTTGTCAGACCTCTGTGCCACATGCAGATGATCTGTCGGAGTGAGCTTGCTGCTAATCATGCCTCCTAGCAGCACTGCTCTGTTCGGCAGTGCCTCAGAAAAGTTCGGTATTGCCTCAGCAAAGTTTGAGGCCGTACCGTGATGATATGTGGAGTTTGGGAAGACACGGTTTGGAGGAGCCCTTATCTGGGCATTCGGAGGTGCAAGGGACAGCTCAAGGTCGAGATCATCAAGGTGAGTGCATGAGGATGCCATTTGTTTTGCTTCTGAATTTTTTGATGTTTTTCCTTGAGTTTGCAGGAAGAAATGCTGGTTATCATCCGCTTGCAGAAGTGTGGTTTAAATAGACATATACTGATGAGAGAGAGCCAACACCATTTCGGATTTCCCGGGCATGCTCGACCTAATCGCTTCAAGGGGGAGCACCTTTACTTTACTTTACTTTTTTTTCCTCCGTGTTTTCTGGTGTTTAATATTTTTGCCCGTTACTTTCATTTTCTAGAGCTTTGTGTTTTTGCTTTTCCCTTTCGGCTATCATCTTTAGTTTATTTTAGTTAGGGAAATGTGTTTTCTTTTCCGTTTGTCGTCTTTGTTTTATTTTAGTTGGGAAGTGTGTTTTCTTTTTCTTTTTCTTTCTCTTTCTGCAACCTTACTCTTTTATTTCCGAAACAAAATAACGAAAATACAAAAACAACAAAATAAAATAAAAACAACAATAATGCAGTAGGAAATCATTTCTTCTCGGTGCTTGGTGTCTCGACCATTGGAGCTTTGAGTTTGGCCCTCTGACTGTCCTCTTCCGGGGCTTCACGCACAGCTTCTTGGGGCTCATCACTTGAGCTCCCAAAGATCGCAATCTTAGCTTGAGCGTAACTACTCTCGCGATCTGCTTGTTTGCGTTTACCCGGTCTGTCTAGGTCTTCCAGCTGTTTTCGCATGTCACGAGAATACAACTCTACCATCTTTGATAGGTTTCTATTCTCGTCCCGCAATACTTCTAGCTGGTGTCGATTCACCTCCACTATCCTTGACCTCTCCCTTTTCAAGCTTTTTATAGCAGTCTGACACTCCTCAACCATACTTCGCTCCGCCGCCAACTGACCTTTCAGCACCTCTACCTCATGGGACTTCGCAAGTAGGCGATGACCCAAACTTGCGACTGTTGCTGTACTCTGCACGCTCAGTGCCAGGGCATCGCTCACGACCCGGTTGTCATCCCTTGTCCCCAGCACACGTATATCTTTAGGAGTCACTAAATTTCTAGCCACTCCAATGGCAACATCGTTGTCCAGGAGTATTGAGTCAGTTACTGTCACAGGCCCCCGTGCGGAAGCAAAGTAGGGCATCCATACTGGTGCCGCTGCTTGGCCTCGTGTTTGAGTCGGTGGAGCTAGGTTGAGATCCAACGAAAAGGGGTAGGAAGAGGCCATTTGATTTCTCACTTCTTTTCTTCTTTCTTTTCTCTTTTGTGTGTTTCTGAGTTTGTGTTTTTTACCCTTTCTTTTTTTTACCTTTTATAGACTTAGTTTTTGCTAACCCTAGCCATTGCTGCATCTGAGCATTTTCTGAATCTCCAGCATTCCTTGAGTCCCACAACCTTCTCGCCTTCCAACCATACCCAACTCATTTATCACGACGTGTCTTTTCTGAACGAACGCGTTCAGTAAAGTCTTCGCGCCTTTCCATGAGCCCGTAATTTTTGCTTGTGGAGTCTGTGGCGCCTCTATGCGTCGACACGTGTCTCGCCCTGTCTGTTGGTCCCTTACACTGAACTGAGACATCATGACCCATGTTAAAATCCCGCTCTTTGTGTTGCTAATCACGGTTCGATAGTTTGTTTTTACAAAACTAAATAATAATAAAAAGCCGAAAATGAAAACAAATTGTGGGTCGGGTTTCACTTTAGTTTGGGTTTCAAAGTGGGTTAAATTCACCGTGGTTTGTGTTTCGAAATTGTGGGCTTTGGGCTTCAAAATTTTTTTGGGTTTCAGAATTGTGTGATTAGGGTTTACTGTTTCATTTTTTTTTTTTTTTTTTTTTGTTTTTTTTGTTTTTTTTGTTTGTGTTGTAATTTTTATTTTATAATTATTTTGTTTTTGTTTTCTTTTGTGATTTTGTGATCTTTTTTTTATTTGCTTTAATACATTTCATTTGTTGTTATGACATTGTTTGTGGCTAATTTTTAAACATTGAGGACAATGCTCATTTCTAGGTTTGGGGGTATTGGAGTTTAGCAAGTAAACTTGGTTTTTCTTAAAAAAAATTTTTAAAAAAAATTTAAATTTCTTTCTTGTTTTGAATCTTGTTTTGTTTAGTCACTTTCCGAACACATTTGATGAGATTGTGATAAATGTTGCATGACTTAAATAAAAAATTGAATTTTATTTATTATTTATTTTTTTCCTTGTAAATTTTTATTGTAAAAAATAATAATTCATTAATTAATTAATTTGGCATCGTTCTAGCATGGTATGTTTGAAACCTTCTTTGCACTTGCCATTTGTTTCATAATTTTCCAATTAAAGGATTTGCATGACCCAAAGAATTGTATCAAGCATAAATTAGACTTATATAACCATATAATGTGAGCTTTTGAGCCTTGTGCTTCATTTCATGAGTGTTATACACATACTCTTATTTTCTTGTCATCAAAGTTGTTGTTTGATCTCATTATTCATTGATTTGGTTGAACACTTAAAAGTCATTCATTCTTATGCAATTTGATTTCATGACATTTAAAGAAATGATATTAAAGCCTTCTTTGGATCGTTTGTGCCTTTCAAGCTAACCTTATGCATGCTTAAGCATGATTTTCCATTGTTAACCATTTTGAGCCTACATGTAAACCTTTTCTTTCATTTTACCAATTATATTTCCTCGCCTTAGCCCGAAAAACAAATATTTACCTTTCTAAGGAACTCATGAGCTCTAATTCGGATGTGTTTTTCATGCTAAGTTTGGGAAGGGATATTACATAGAAGAAAAAAAGAAAAAAAAAATTTTCACTCAATTGGTGAAAGAAAAGAGAAAAGTTGTGATTAAGTGGTGGTTGAATGAAATTTCATTTTTGGGTTTCATTTTTGGGCCTTCAAAATAAATTGGTGGTTGTTCAGGAAAGGGGTGAATCAATGTAAATGAAGGTATAAGGAGTTTTGATCGTGTAAAAGAAAAAATCTAATCGTGATGATTCGAAGTCTTGTAAACAATTGTTTTATGCTCTTATATTTTGAGTTTCTTGGACTTTGTTTTATCCATACCCTTCATTTCTTACTCACCTTACACCCTTGGCCCCATTACAACCTATGCTAAAGACCTAAATTGATCTTAAATGTCATGTGGTTGAATTGCATTTATTTTTCTACTTTTAAGTGTTTGGCATCCTTCTTGAGATCATATTAATGCAAGTTCTTCATCTTTCTATTGCGAGTTAAGTCTTTATGGTTTAACTCTAATCTCATGTTTATAACTGAGTGTTGCATTATAGCCCTCTTCCGAGTGATTCATTTGTGAGAGGACAACTTTGGTGAGATTTGAAGTTGAACTTGTGCTTTGTATGATTTTTGAAATTGTGTGAAAACTAAGATTGGGGAATTTGTTGCATTTGGCTATCACACTACCACACTTTGAGCATATTATGTTTTGAACTTTTCCGCTTTGTGAATAATGTTTAAAATTGAGCTTTTATTGTTAAAACTTTTGAGTCATGTGCATGAGTCATTTCTCTTCAGAAAATGTTCGGAAAGATTGTTTTGAGTTCTTTTTATTTTTGTAATTTTTTTTGTTTTGTTTTGTTTTGTTTTTGTTAATGTAATTATTTTTTTTGTTTTTGTTTTTTATTTTGCTTAAGGACTAACAATCTTTTAAGTTTTCTAATTACCTTGTTTTACAGAGTCAGTAAAACGTTTGTGGGTATCGTATCTGTTAAACCCTCAGGAGACACAACTCCTCCTACTAGGGATGCCTAGAGGTTTAAAGGCTTGTTGCATATGCTCAATGCAATCGAGTTACCTACGAAAGTGGTCTAGTTAACTTCTTGTTTGTTTTTATCTTTGTTTTCCTTTTGTTTTGCTCGAGGACTAACAAAATCTAGGTTTGGGGGTATTTGATCGGTGCATATTTACATATCATTTTGTACCCTTCTAACTTATGATTTGGTTATGTTTTTGAGTTAAACTTGTGCTTTTAATCCTTTTTGTGTTTATCTTTCAGTTCATTGAGCTTTAGGTAATAATGAGGGCTTTGGATAGTAAATGATGCAATCCATGCATGTTAGGGCCTAATTTGGATGAATGGATGAAGAGCTTAAAGACAAACTCAATTTTGGCTACAGTCCCCTGCCAGCCCAGTTTCGTAGGTCATATTGCAAGCTTTGTTGCAGCAACCTACATAGCTCGGATGAGGCCACATTCTTCATGACAGTTGTTCCAATGGGTGTGTAATATAACATATCCAAAATTCAGCCCCATTGGATAAATATGGAGTCTGTTACCTAGCAAACACATAGCCATGCTCAGGATGGATTTTATCAGCGCGCAAAATGAGTTAGCAATTTGTTTTGGCCTTAACTTCCTCCTCCGACCTTGGATTGGCCCAAATGATATATGGCTGGAAAGAAGACATTCTGAACTTCAAGTTTGAGTGCTTAAAGTCTTAATTTGCTTAAGGGAAGCCCAATTCGTAAGCCCTTGAAGTTGCTGGTCATGCTGACCTCAGGATGAGCTATTATTTCTGGTTGGAAGCTTGGTCATGGTGACATGAAGATGAGCTAGGGCTGCTGGTGGGATTTATTAGTGAAGTGCATCAACCATTTCAGATTTTATAATGGAAGTGTTGTATGCATTAGTGAAGTGCATCAACCATTTCAGATTTTATAAAACAAGTGTTGTATGCATTAGCCATACTTAATTCAGATTTTCAGCTTCCTTAGGCCTATATATAGTGAGGTTTCCCAAGCTTGTAAACACACCCCAAGGGGGGGAGCTCTCAAACACTTCTCTAGAGCTCCCTTCCCTTCTCTCCCTCAAATTCTCTTAGTTTCTCTTTCTAGTTTTCAATTGTTATAATGAGATCTTTGTGCTGAAATTCTCCTTAAGTCTTTCCAAGTTCTACTTTAATTTTCATTGTTATGTAAATTCTTTTCTTTAATTTCAAGTTTGATTAGTTTCCAAGTTTCAATTATGGTTTTTGTTCCTATTCATTATGCTTATAAGTTAATATGCTAGTTTGAATGATTGATCACCATTTAGGCTTGCATGTTAGCTATCTTGGTTTGAATTAAGAGTATACACCATGCTTTAATTCGAATTGAACTATGAATAGGAAGAGTATGTATGGACATTCGACAACAGGGATTAGATACATGCTTGGTTGTTTAAATTGTTCTTCTATGCTTAATGGGTTCCTAATGCTTAATTTTAGGTTAGACAACAAATGATCAAATTAGGGAATTAGGAACACAAGGTTATGACCACACACCATGGCTTAATCATACTTTAGCTAGAATCAATCCATTAATCTAATTGAACTTGGGAACTTATCTGCTTGAGTTAGTTATTTCTTTCTTCCTTGTTTTATTTATTTCCTTTCTTTTTCATTTCTGTTTTGTGTAGGGAAACTGAATTGGATCATTCAATCACCAATCCTCGTGGGATCGACCTCGCACTTACATACGCTATACTACCGAACGGCTCGTGCACTTGCGAGTATCACAAGTTGAGGATGCAACTGAATCCATTTTGGTGCAGCTGTATCTACGCAACAGTGGCAAGAGTTTGAAAACATGAAAAACAACTTTCAGAAAACAGATTCAAACTCATGTACAAAAATTGAAAACGCCAAATTATCGTTTTCAATTTATGTTTTCATTTTCTACCCAGCAAAACAGAAACGAAAATCAAACCCATAATCAAACCCACCACGGCCACTACTACCAAACCTCACAGAACTAGTCCTCACATCACCACAACCTATCAAACCCAGTCGACACCAACACCACCACCATCCCAATGGAATCACCACCAAACACCCAATCGAACCCAATACACATCATCGCCACCTAGTAAAAAGCAATCGACCCCAACACCTCCACCACCCATGCCCAATCAAAGCACCATTACCGCCATAACCACCTGATCAGGAGGGGGAGAGAGAGAGAGAGAGAGAGAGAGAGAGAGAGAGAGAGAGACAGACAGAGACAGAGACAGACAGACAGACAGACAAACAGAGAGGTGGGTTGATGGGATTCATGCCATGGAAGGAAGAGTGGGTGCTGCGGCATGAAGAGATAGTGAAAAAAAAGGGAAGGAAGAAGAAAAGAGAAAGGAGGGGAAGAAAGAAAGAAACGGGGCTGGGAAGGAGTTTTTATCTAGCCAAAAAATTTTAATTAATGAATATAGAATATATATTTCAATAAACCAATAGGAAACAATTCATGATTTTCTTGGTTGACCAAGAAACATATGGAAATTGTTTTTTTTATGTGTTCTCCCTTATTTGTTTTTTTTATCTTCTATTTTCGTAGTTCTACCTGTTTCGGAGAAGAAAATTCCACCTCTTTATTTATCATTTTCACTTATTATTAAAGATAATTCTAGGTTTTTATAACATTAGAAATTTTTTATTTTTTATAGAACATACATTAGCAAAAATATACTTGAAAAATAACTTACATATTATTATTCTCAAATTGTACTACCAGACACGTTTTCACTGTTTTTATTTTCTGAATATGTTTTCTAATTAATCTACCAGACGCATTCTTGAATTCTGAAAATGCAAATTCGTTTTCTCGTTTTCATTCTCTGAAAATATTCTCTGAAAACATTCTCTGAAAACGTTACCAGACAGGGCCTTAGTTTCCTAGATTCTCTAGTTTTCCAATTTCTAGTAGGATTTCTACTTTTTCAGATTTCCATATTTCTAGTTTTAAGTTTCCTATTTTATTTGGGTTAGGATTTCTATTTAAGCAATGTATTTTTATCCTATTATTTCTAGGTTTTAGTTTGCTATAAATTACCCCCATTTAGTTCTTTAAAATTCAGATTTGAATGTTGAGTGAACTTTTTCTAGAACTCTCTAATTTCTGCCCTTTCTTTCGTCCCTTCGATCTATATTTTCTTCTTGTTCTACTGTTTTGCCCTTTCTTTCGTCTTTTTGATCTATATTTTCTTCTCCTCAATCCTTTATGTTCTTTTCTATTCTATTGTTTAAGTGCTTAATCTAATACCTACGGCCGTGCTACATCACCTCTCCTTTGATCATGATCATGAATGGTTCTTCAGAGAAAGGATCTACAGCGCAGCCAAACATCTTTCTTCACAACTAGTCTCATCCATTTAATTCCAGCTCTTGTCTAATCTGGCAAGTGGAGGGATAGGATCATTAATCAAAGATCAAAGACATTAGAACACTATTACCATGTGGAGAAAAGATCATTAATCAAAGATCTAAGAAAACACTAGACAAGTGCCACAACTGCCTCGTACGTTGATCAAAAACATTTTGGGTAATATCAACTGCAGCCCCACCTTGAATTAGTGTAGTGCAACATTGGGCAATTGTTGACCCACAATGACAGAGACCAACCACCCTCATCCCCTCCTTTTTATCCCCACCCAACCCACATGTGGCTCCAACTTTTTATATTTCTTTTCTTTCTTTCTCAAAGTCAGCAAAAGTGCCACAGAAGCAAAACGTTTCAGTTAGGCTTCCATGCCACAGAAGCGAAAACCCTGCTACAAGTCTAACCCGGCTAACCCGAACTTAGGATTAAAATAACCACGTCTTCCAATATGCCAAACCCAAAAGTACTCCAAATTCGACAAGCTCCAGTAAAAGTATATCCCGTTTACCTAAATCGAATACCGCGAAACCTACCATGACAATCAGTGACAGTCCGCAGATATCTTTTCCCCTTTTAGAAGAGAGGGTCCGGGTTACTGTAGTCTCTGCAGCACATGCACAATTTTGGGATGTGTATTATTACTAACATGTCATCAATCATTTTTCACCCTTTACTCACTTGCATTTCCAGATGACAAAGCATGTAGCTGCTGAGAAACAAATAAGCATGAAACTAGGCTGTACAAACATAAGTGCACCAGATATACCAGGCACTAATATTATCCAGTACCTGCGTTGCATGTGATGTGATCGCTAGCAGGACTCAGTTAGCAACCAGAACGGATATTATCAATGATCAGCAAAGACCACAGTAACCAACATAGTCACACTGCACATAGATACAAAAACATACATGGAAAGATCAATTAGAAGAATGTATATTTTTCCTGATGGGATCCAGCTCCTCTGCATTTCCAGACAAATGGAGAAAGCCAGTTGAATCCAAACAATAGATCCCCATGTGACACATCCGAATTCAACGGGCCAGCACCAAATGGTGGTTCAACTTCAAATTACAACTGGTCCCACACAAATGGAGAAAGCCAGTGGAGATTCTTTTCCACCTTTATTGATTTGACAATTACAATGCAAAATTTTCTTGATGGGATACATTTCCTATGCAAATGGACAAGGCCAGTTGAAAACCAAAGATAGATCCACATGGATTGCGGCCCCAATTCAATGGGGCCAGAAACATGTGATGGTCCAGATTAGAGAACTGGTCCTTCTCATTTGATGTACAGGTGGAGAGGATCGCTTTCCATCTTAATGGCCTAATGGCTCTGGAAAACTGTTCAAACTTAATTGATGGGTACTAAAAAGCAAAAGACTCTACCTAAACGGATCTGATTCTAAGTAATAACAAAACCCAATCAAATCCACTAGAAATGGCTTGAATTATAACAAAACCTGAACTTCTGATCAGAAGAACAATAGAAAACCCCACAGATATGAAAATAAGTAATTAACGCAATGGTTTTTGTAATTCTCAAAACTGCTGCCAATTGTTAATCTTTCCATTTTTGGTAAAAGTAGCTTACGGTTTTCATAATTAAGTAATCTACTAAGAAGCATAAGATCAAATCTAGGGTGAAGGATTCCAAGGGTGCAAGAAGGACCACCATCGTTTACCCTAGAATCAATGTTTGATTGAAGAAATCAAAAATAAAGTTTATAAGTCACAGACACGAACCTGATCCGAAGAGAATTCAAAATGGCCAGACTTCAAGATATCCACAGAAGACATATGAAGGACATCTAATAACCATAACTCTGTAAGAAGGATACAGAAAGCAAGCAGACTATATTTGGACTAAATTTATGCTTCAGATGAACCACAGGTGACAGCTAAAACTTACACATCTCCATTGAAATTCCCACCAAAAACTAAAACGATGTTGACTACAGATTAAATGACCTGATATAAGAGCACATTTCCAAACTTCTAACCAATACACCCAAATGGAAGATAACCACTATGGGGATCAGGGGTGAAAAGGTAAGCTCTAAATCAAAATGCAATCAATGCCTAAGCAGATGTCATGCCAAAAAAAATCAACCTGTTTCTTCAACTGCAAGCCCCACGATAGAAGGTGAAAATGAAAAACAAAAACATGGTAACAAAATCTCACATGTATACACATGCATATATGGATTGCCTCCATGCGCAGTCACAGGCGCATGTGTCTACAGATCAAAATAAATTATACAACGTTTGTCAAATGTCTTCAATAGCTGTTGATCCTGCAAAAACCAGGCAAGTCCACAATGTCAACTTCATGTTCAATTTTTATTGTTTTGATTATCAATAAAGGATGTATATCTATTGCAAACATATATACATATAACAAGAGGGGATACCTAAGGAAAAGGTTCAGTTCTAGTAATAATTCAAAACCAATAGGCCCCAGAAAATCAAAGAAAATAGACACAATCCTAAACCTACCATTCTTAGAAGCTGATAAGAAGGATTGGGAGTTATAAGGAAATTTTTATTTTAGCAGCACTTAGAATTATAAAAATTGATGAGTTGGGCAGCAAAGAGAAGCAATGATATTTTAGCAGACATTAAAATCATGAGTCACAACACAAGACATGGTCTTAACTTCTTATGCCGATGACCACAAAATTCAGAAGGCATGTTTCATGGAAGTTAAACTCTCAACTACTGAACAACATACTGATACATATGAAAGTTCAAGACCAGTTCATGATGCCACAACCTGATTTTTCTGGATAGCAGAAGCTACTGGTATTGTAAAATAAGGAGATTAAAAAAAGGTAGTAAGTGACAAACTAATTACTCGCTGTAGTTGTTGGATATAACAGCTTTGAACCTGCACTGAAGTTTAACAAACTATAAGAGTGGTTTGTTTCTGTATAATGGCTTTTAACCTGCAATACATGATACACTTTTCATTAGTACATAACACAAGATGATGATGATGATAATGAAGAATTGGCTGGTAGAAACTTTAATGAATAGCCTTCATCTGCCCCCATTGCAGTTTGACAAGAATGTTCCCCACCTTCCATTTGGCAAGTGTTGGTGCAAAATAAACCTCATATTATGATGGCCAGCAGGTCACCTTATGCAAAAATCACTCAACTTACATAGCCATTTTAGTAGTCACAATAAAATCAGATTAGAACTTGTATCGCCTGATAACAGGTGCAATACAGAGGTGATCAATCAACAAACAGTTTTAAATCACTATCATTTAAGTTACTTTCCATAATAGAACTCTCTCTTTCACTGTTTCCATAATGGGAACTCTCGCCTTCACTACTATTTCTGCTTCTGCCATGAATCTGGAACTCTCGCTCTCACTACCATTAATGGATAAATTGTTAAAGGAGTCATTATTAATATTAAAGTAATGCATCTCAGATTGGATGACCTAGATTAGTACCAGAAATAACAATTGAAAGCTATGGTAATGGGACAAGTCCATTTGTATGGCATGTGTGAGATTTATTGACACATAATGATTATTCATCTTCCAGTAGTTTTGGAAGTCAATATGCAACTGGAAGGAAAGAGCAGGGGTGATAATAGGCCATACTGAAGAAGCATATAACTAACAAAGAAATTGACAGTACATGCTGTGGTCCATAAGGATTGCAAGTCCTAAAGATTACATTTATATTGTGAAGAGAGGCTAAAAGGCTGCTTGCTAGTCTTTTAGCCTTGATAGAAACCACTAGGTTTGATCATTGCGAGAGACAAACAGGTTGCTAGTAAAGTCAAAAGTTGGTAGAGACTGCACACTCATGAAACATATAATGTCACACTACGTTGATTGACTTCATTAACTTGTGCCCTACTAACAACAAATTGATGCCCCAACTAAAATTAGTAAGAAATAAACAGTTCATTCGCATTTAGTCGATTGTTTCCTCTTTCTTTAGCATAGATAGGACAGGTATTAAAAGGTTTATGTGGTAAGCTCACATTACCAAGAACGCGAGAACCTAGATATTACATGTACATCTTCAAAGTAATATGCTCTTCAACATTGGAGGAAGGAGCTTATCATCTGTAAGTTTGGTTTGACCTCCTCATATTCAATTCTTGATTATCTTACCAAATAAGTTAAAGCTTCTTGCAGAATTCAATCATCTTGCAACGTGACAACAACCGGGGTCTACACATTCCTATAACAATGACCTGAAGAAGAATTTTGAAAAGTATGAACTGTTTTTGTTTTTATATACCAAGACAATCCAACTTATTTGGTAATTACTTGTGAACACTCTTTCTAATTACTTGTATACACTTAAAAAAAACTCATTAAATTCCACAAAAAGAGACCAAACTCGACAGTCACACTCCAATGATTAAGTCCTCTTCCCAAACATCTACAAAGTTCCTAACTCTACAAGCCTCCAAACGCACCAATTATATGCACAAACAAATATGGAAAATAAAAAGTAGATGAGAGTCCAGAAAGAAAAAAAGAAGGAGAAGAAGTGGAATGAAATGCACAAGAGCTGCAAAGAATTTAATAAAACCTAATAATGATATTGATAAAGCCAAGCCATGTGTACAAAATTTACTTAAGAAAGAAAGAAATCTATGAGCAATAGATTTCAATGGAAGTATCAAGAAACCTCCAGACCATACAAAACGCCGGCGAACTTCTCAATGAAGTCCTTGCCATCCTTGGAAAAGTAGTCCTTTCTGATCCTCTGGAACGCGTGCAAGGTCAACAAGCTATCCGATCCGGCCTGGTGGGTCTTCCCGATAACCCGACTTACATTCAGGGTCTGGCAGATCCGGTCCAGCCCACCATATAGGCCGGAACAGAACTTCGTCAGGTGCTTCACGTCGTAAACTCCAGACCCGAAAAACACCCTCACATAATTTAAGAACTCGGGCAGCTTTTCCGGCAAGACTCGCTGAGTCAACACCTTGACCAGGTACCCAAAATCGTAAGCGCTATGGAACGTGACCCAATTTACGTCGTTGTTGCAAACGAGCCCCGATGACATCATCAGCTCGGCGAACCGGACCGAGTCGACCCCGAAATCCCGGTTCCGGTCGAAATCGATCCCCTGCCGCCGAAGCAACTCCACCGAGTCGTGCGCGTGGGGGTCTCGCGCCACGTCGAAGTCTCGGAAATTGAATTCCCAAATATACATATTCTCGGTGCCCAAATTCGGCAAATTGCCATTGTCGTCCGAGAGCGTGAGGCCGACTTGAATCAGATTCAGACGATCGACGTTGGCCTTGAGCATGAGGTAGTGCGCGTCGGGTTCCCGGTGACGGAGTGTCGGGTCGTTGGGGTCGGGTCGGACAACGACGCCCGGAAACTCGGTGTCCATTGAAATCAGCGGGTAATCGTCGATGACGGACCGGATCAGTTCGAACTCGGAGTCGAGGTTATCGGACCAGACCGACCGGGTCAGGATGCCTAGGGGCAGAGGGCGCTGTGCCGGGTCGGGTGAAGACATAGCATAAGGTCGTCCAGATCAGATTGAATCGGATCCGAATCGACGATTGCTTGTTACGAAATTTAAAAATAAATAAAACGAATATGATGGTGAATTTGGTTAGGGTTTGATGGATGATTTTGAAAAAGGAACAAGAAAAAAGGGAGCAGTTTTATACAGAATCGATTGAAAGAGGAGATAGACGTAAGACGTGTGGGGCAATCGTTCATTATTATTTTTGTTACTTTTAATTTTTAATATTTAAGTTTCTGGATTTGTTGTGAGATACTATTATAAAATTTGGTGGTGTTGTTGATTTGTTAATTTCCTTAATTTGTGTTTGTAGATTTGTATTAACTGAAATTTAGCTAAAGTTGGAGAAATGGTGGAGCCCCCGAAAACAATGGTGGCTGTCGTGTTTTGGCTCGTCGCGGCGCCATATTGACCACTGGGAGATTGACGGGCACTTAAATACAAAATGTGACTCACTGTTTTGCGGTGATCTAGGGGCATTTTTTGGGTCATAACAATAATTTCTCTTCCTTTATTAGTCAGATTTGTTTTGTTTTCGTTTTTTGGAAAGTTTGAGCATTTTGGTAATTTTGTGATTTCCTTTTTGGTTTTTCTTTTAGGACCTATCCTATTAAGAGAGACGATAATATACTAAGACTCGAACTTAGACCTTTTTTAGGGGCTGCCTTAGTGGATCATTTGGTTTGATTTGCTTTTCTTTTTAGATTAAGATTTTCCTTTTTCAACCCAAAAAAAAGATTTTCCTTTTATATTTGCGAGTCGAATTAGGTTTGGTTTGCTATATAAAATTTGTTTTATTATTATTAGACTTTTGTTTATTATCCACTAAATTTGAGACTTGTTCTTAACATGGCGAGTATACAAAAAGAGCACTTTCAACAATTAACTTGTGTTTACAAAAGCGATCTGCATCAAACTGTATATGATGGAAATGATAAGGCAGTTCGAAGACTCCGACAATTATAAATGTGTGTTTGAAGACTCCGACAATGATAAGGCAGTGTGTTGATTAAGGTCAAAAACATGTGTTTAGAAACTAAAATTGTATACAACGGAAGTCGGCAGTGAGCTTTACAGAAATTTGAAAGTCAAGTGCTATTGTTTGTTTGCCTAGTGTTTGAGACGTTAAGTTTACCAGTCATGAAAATGAAAATAGAGGCCAAAAATAGGAAACAAGTTGCCAAGTTAGGTCACCCACTTTTCCTTATTTTGCTGCCCATGCATTCCCCTTTGCCACAAAACCCAACTTGAACCGGTGCTGCTGACCCAACAATGACTCATACATAATATCCAGTTGAGAAATTACAACGAGGGTTCAATCCATCAATCCAAATAACCCTACACTAAATCGGACAGCTATTAAGAAACCTCTCATTATGAAATGAATACGGGATCAACTAACCCCCTAATCTATCTAATCCATACTTTTTCAAGTATTTGGTTACAAATTTTTCTACGTAATACATATATAAATATCTATATGTTTTAGTAAATAAATGCAGAGTAAGTCAAGAATTGAATAATTCAAATACTTGTGTTAGTGTTGGAAATAATTCCAATATCCATTCCTGGTTGGCGATATTGAAAATATATGAGTGAACGTGTCTCTGGGTTCAAGTCCAGCATCAAACACCCAGTTGGCGATATTGAAAGTGAGAAATTTGGAGTTCCATTGTCAATTTATTTGGCTTTTAATATTCTTTATGTAAGAAATAAGACTTAAAATTGGGTAAAGCAGCTGCAAGGCAACCAAGCAAATTGTTAAACGAATCATCTACAAGTTACTATTGGGGAATGCTAACCAACACATACTAACTAAAATCTACTGTAATTACACATTTTGACAGAGATTTCATACTTCTGTACCAATAGGATCATGGTCGACGGTTAAACGGACCTCAGTCATCTTGAGATTCAAATGGTGCTCAACATCACAAATGATTTACTTTGAACGAAAATGAACCGATAACAAACACAATTTGCAGTCGATTTTACTGCCACAATGAGTGATTGAATAACCAGATAGTGAAACATAATTCAACTGTCGTTGCGCTTGCTGTAGCTGTTTTGCTTACAATCACAATTTTTGTATATGGGAACTAGGAGTTCGGTTTACTCTCCCACTCACAATATAATGCTTGTAATATGATACTCTTTCTCTCAAATTGACAAAAATGGCAACAACAAAAAAAACTAGAACAATAAGAGGATAGAAGAAGTATACACACAGAGAAGGGTAGAAGAGTCCACTTAAAAGGGTATGTTAAATATTGGACACACATAAAATCCCATTAATCAAACAGCATCCCTTGAACACAGTTTGAAAAAAGAAGAAAACAAAACAAAGTTGAAGCCACGGAGAGGTAACAAGAGACTTTTTTGGGGCACTCCCATGCATGATCTTAACATAGGATCAGCAACAAGGACGTTACAAACTATATATTGCATATTCCATATGCAATTGGTTCCATGATATCTATACGGTCTTGAAAGCTAGAAGTAGGTACCTTCTGGAGGCTGGACCAACTTCCGGTTATGTGGGGATGCCATCTCCTTTTTCAGCTGTGTAAGTATATCCTCCATGGTGTACTCTCGCTGCCAGTTCGCAAGAGGTCCAAACTTCTTTGGTTCCACCTATTCAATTGGATGTGTGAGATACTGTCAAAAATATTACTAAAAATAACCAAGTGGGCTGAATTTTCGATAGTCATACACTTGGTCCAAAAGCCGTCTGGTCGGGGCCATCAATGTTCTTATAATCAACATCAATATCATTAAAGAATTAAGAATGGGGGATAATCCTGGAATTATTTGTGATAGTTGTAGTAAAAGACTATACAGTACCTTGGTTTCTTTACAATGAAACAAAAGACAAATATACCTTATCTAATGCAGAACACCTAATGGGAGCATTTTTGCTCACCACTTTAACGCAATGTGTACCCCCGCCACCCTTCTCAAAATTTGACATTTGTCCATGCTTGTAACCATAGTTAACCCTTTTACTTTAAATCTTTTTAAGTATTTAAAACTGAAAAATAAAGTAAAATAATAATAAAATAACATTTTTTTTTTAAAACTCTCTCCTTCTCTCTCCCCCTTCCCGACCCACCCCCACCAGCCACCCAACCCTAGCCACCATTCCCCAGCAATCACCCTTGGCCCCAACCAACGAAGTCTACTCCCAACAACAACCTAACACCTTTAAATGTAAAACCAGAATTAAATCCTTGAAAAACTTACTGAAATTTTCAGGCTTGTCCCAACAAGTCATGGGTTTTTAAAACTTTTTTTTTTAATGAACTGGGGGAAAACCCCAGAAAACTTCGTTCAATTTGGCTTTGGTTTTTTTTGTTTTGTTTTTGGTCAATGGTATTTGTTTGGTCGAGATCTGGAATTTTTGGGCTTAGTTTTTAGTCACTGAATTTGTCTTATGGAGAATTTGTTTTATCTTTGATTTGGATATCATTACTTTTTCAAGCTTGTTTTGTTTCCAGTCTTGGATGTGTTTGATTTTGGGTTGGAATTGTGGATTCTGAATGTCGGTTATGGCTAATTGGTCTAGTTTGATTTAGGGGGGTAGGTCGGGAAGGGAGAGCTAGAGGGTTCATTCGTATTTTGAGTGGCTGATTGGATATAGGTAGCAAGAATTGAAAAAAATCAGACAATTGAATGTGGCTTTCATGGGTCTTGTCGGTGTTGGTGGTGGTTGTGGTGGGGTGCGTGGTTGAGGTTGAACGAGGTGGAGGAGGTGTCTGGGGTTGCTGAATGAGGTGGCTGGTGGGGGTGGGTCGGGAAGGGGGAAGAGAAGGAGAGAGAGTGTTTTTTTTAACAAATGTTATACTTAAAAAGATTTAAAAGTCCAAGGGTTAACTATGGTTACAAGCATGGACATATGTCAAAAATTTGAGAAGGGTGGTGTACACATTGGGTTAAAGTGATGAGCAAAAATGCTCCCTACACCTAACGCATCTCTCTCCTTTTCTGTTTGTGAAAAGGGGGAGGTTGTTAGACCACCAGAAATGGGTCTGAATAATGCTAAGTGCAGAACACTAGCTGCAGCAAGGAAAAAAAAAATGCATACCACAAAACAACTGCATTAAAAATCAAGTAATGAAATTATAATCATACCACTCCAGTTTCATGGTTAACACAAGTCATGTTAATCCGTGAATGAAAACGAACACTTGGTGGCTTCTCAGGGTAATCTTTATCACAGAACAGCTTCAACTGATAGATTCGACCTTCATGTACGGTCTGGACACAATAAAAAGAAGAACATTATTGCATTATACAAAAAATATATGCAAAACGCATATAACATTTTCATCACTTTAGTAAGCTTAATAACACTTGATAAGAAAACATTGCCTGAACAACACTATAGTAACAAGCAGGAGACAAGAATCAATTAATCCCAAACAGATTCTTTGCAGAGGAATAAAGAAAGAATTGACCCCGAAAAGATTATAGGGTATGTTTGAAAAGTTGGAAAACTAAAGCTTCTTCCTTTTATTCAAGAGATTTGAAGAACCTCCAACCCCGACTCCCATACAGTTCCCCTTCCTTTTCAAAGTAGATAATTATAAAGACGGACTGAACAAGTACCATAAGTTTTTAAGCAGGTCTTACATCACTTGTAAAAACCCAGTACATTGTAAATATCAAAAGTAAAGGTAAGACGATATAATTCTTACTTAGAATTTGCTTAAGGATGAGCAAATATTAGTTAGCTAAGCCAATGCTGATCAAATTATTTGGTAGGATCTAGTAAGCTTTCCACAATGTCAACCTTTTGTCCTTTTAGGCCTTGTTTGTTAGGGAGGATTAGACTAGACTAGGAAAGTGGCTATATTTCATGTGCAATCAAGGCATAATATGGATATTGTTGTCTAACTTAGAGGATGAGGGAGGACTATTCGTAGGAGGGTGATGAGTAAAACTTATCACTCAAAATCCCACCATTTTCAAGGGGATAAGTTTTAGTCATCAACCTCTTATACATAGTCCCCATTCTTCCTCCAAGTTAAACAACATATCCATATTATGCCTTAGATGCATATGAAATGTAGGCATTTTGCTAGTCTAGTCTAGTCCTCCTTATCAAACAAGCCCTTATGGTCTAAGTATGGACTAATTCCAGAAAGTTTAAATAGAGCAAATTCAGGAGAGACCACAAATGCAACACATAATTTTTTCTGATAAGAAAGCATGAAACAAGTAATCTGACAAAACAAATCTTAAACGAGAACATGACATAATCTAAAAAAAGAGAAATTTACATTGTGGGGACCAATGATGGTACCAGTCCAAGAACGCATGTAGATGTCATCTCCGTCATCCATTCCATAGCTGACAGTGCCATCCCCAATACCTTTCTCTCCACGTTCAAGTTCCTCCAGCAATCTGAAGTTTCGTGGGACTGCAAGGAAACTCATGCATGCATGCTTGACAATATAAGGGAACATAAATAGAATCTTGCAGAAAAAATAAGCAACAACCCCCGATAGTTCTGAATTATATATTTCTTTTATTCACAGTTCTCTGAATACACACAAACATAACCAGAAACTTGCATGTAGACAGACCAAATCATGCTTTTTTGGCAGATTTGAAACAGTCTCTTCAGTACGCCGTTCAATGGAGAATCAGTAAAAAAAAAAAGTTCTAATTAAACATACATTGGTTAATAAACAATGAAGAGAAAGAACAAGCAGGAACCATCATCGAATAAGGCTCAGGCAGGTATTTATGTAATGAAACACAAATAACTGGAAGAAAAGAAAAAACAATCTTTGACTTATTCCCCCATAAATGCACTCTATACAGAGAAAACCAAAAATGCAATATTACATTTCCAACTTGTAATACTATGCAAGTAAAAAATTAATCAGAAATGAGCTCAATTTGATTCCAATAACACAAATTGTGAACAGGGAAAAAAAAAATACCAGCTTCAAAAGCAATAATTTATTCAACTAAAGGCCAAACTTACCTACCAACATGTGATATCATATAAAAAAAAACTCATAAACCACAAAATCAATAAAAACCCATTTGCAGACTGCATGAAAACAACAAGATCAAAGCAAAATTCGATCAAACGAGGACATGGGTAATGAAAGACTCACCCACGACACCCGATCCTCCTGAACCTAGCGTCATAGATGATCAGCTGGGGTGTTTCTCAGGCTGCTGTGCCGAGATCTAATGGAAGCAAGAGGATATCTAGGGAGGGTGGAGGGGTCAGACCTTCAGAGAGTGAAGAATTGAGAATCTGGAGAAAGTAGGTCGACGAAGGCAAAGTGGGAATAAAGAAGAAAAAACTGAGGGCAAAAGGGATTTTGATAGGTTATGAAAGATGGGTTAGGATTTTTCGGAATAAAGTTGGACTGTTTTCATTTTTAACTTATCTTCAAAGGACAGAGACTGCAATTGCCAATTGGTGCTCATTTGTGTTTTGGGTTTTCATGGTTGAGCCTGTTGGTTTGTTATTTTGGGTGACAACAGTGACTTTGGACCGATTAACTTTATTGGGCCATAGAAACTATTGGATCAAGAAGGTGGTGACCCAATGTGGAAGAAGAAAGGAATAATATTTTTATTGGAATTTTGAAAGTTTCCTAGATAATGAAAGGAAAATAAATAAATTAAAAGTTTGGGATTTATATTTATAGATGAATTGATACAAATGTTTTTGTTTTGATTGATTTGTGCTTTACTTTAGATCCAATTAGAATATGTTAGGTGGGTTGGATAGGTTGGAGGTTCAACTCAAACTTAACTTGATCTCCAAACATGTTATCTCAACTCGCCCAACTTTAATCTAATGAGTTTTTCAATATAATGAGTTCACTATCAATTGGAGATGTGGGATAGTAGATATAAAATTTCTAACATAGATTTGTTATGTTGTTTTTAACAGGGTGATGGAGGGTAGTGCCCACGATGGGTCGAAGATTAAAAGTTGAAAACTTTACACGTATCTCTAATTACAATCTCTATTTTAAAGTTAAGTTTTAGTTCAAAAGACTATAAAATTATGGTATGAGCTCTTTATAAAAGTTCAACTACAACCCTTAGTTAGGAGGTAGTTACAATAATAAGAGCTAAGAGCATCTACAATTGGCTCCTTAAACCACCTCCTTAGCTAAAATTTAGGGAGGAATTGAAAAAACCTACCTCCAATCATGCTCCATATCCAGCTCCTAAAATAAGGAAACTTTTAGGAGCTCCTAAATTTGAGGAGAGAAAAAGGGCTCCTAGTGACTCCCTATAATTAAATGCTACTATATTGTATTGTTATTTAAAACATTTATTTAATAATATCCTTAATTCTATCTTCTTTTTTTCTGAATTTTATATTTTTTAATCCCCTTTCTATTGCACGCTACCTACGTTATGCACCATCTTTTATTTTCTTTTTGCTATAGGTGCTTTGCAAAGTACAAGCACACTTTTTTTTTTTCGATTCTTTTTACTCTAGACATTTAACAGCACACAAACACCCTTATTTATTTATTTATTTATTTATAATTTTATAGCTCTGTAGATATTTTGCAAAACAGAAACACTTTTAAAACACAAAAACCATAGAATTGTTCTGTAGTTTATTATTTGGGAATATTCAGTATTTGAATATAAACATTTTATTGCAAATTAGGAATTAAATTTAAAAAGAAGTAAAGTATTTATGACAAAAAAAAAAAGTAAAGCATTTATGACTCCCCAAATTAAGGAGTATGGTTAGAGTTGAAATTTTTTAGAGAGCTCCTAAAATAGTTTTTTTGTGTTTACAGCTAAATTTTAGCTAAGAAATAGAGAGCATGATTCTGGATGCTCTAATAGGAGTAATGAATCTCCAATACGCTCTTTGAATAAGCTATTAAGCTCCGAAGTTCAAATTTGGAGAGGAGTTAGAGAAAACTTGATTCCAACCTTACTCCTTATCCAGTTCCTAAGTTATTTTTGTTTGCTTGTACTTGAAACCTACCTTGCCCTTGGTATCTTGAACTTTAGAAGCAGTAGCTCTAGAAGTTTTGAACATGTAATTTTGGTGAAGATATTGTCTACTGTTACAAGAATTACAAAGAGGGATTCACTATTATGCCTAATATAGGGGCCCAAATTATAAAATAAAATAAAATAAAAAATCTTACATGAAATGGAGTTTAGAAACACACCCAAAGCTCGTTTACAATATAACAAAGAGGCTTCGAACTTCCTATAAATTACAAACCTACCATCTTCACAATGGGCTTGGTGGGGGTTTGGGTTGACCTAGGACTTGAGGAACTAAGCTTGTTCTTCAGACCTTGACGATGGTGCAAATTATTTTCAAACTCATTGGGTAAAATTGGCCCAACAAAAACTTGGATATATGATGATATCAAAAATTCTATAATGAGGGATGAGGCCCTATTTATTAACCGTTGGCTTAAATTGATTAGTTGTTGGATCAAATTGGTTAGTTTGATCCGACGGTTAAGAGATAGGACCTCATTTAAGGCCCTCACTATAGAACGAATCTATGATGATGATATATTAGAAAACATTACACATTTCTGAAAGCAAATACCTGAAATATTAATGAATAATATGTTAGTATGAAATTGTGTTGGCATTTCCTAGAACTTAGTATTGGTTTGGAAGTGTCATTTAGCTGTAAGGTTGAAGCAAAATTGTTGTCTCTAATTTCCAGAAACTGTAGGATTGAAACTGCTCAGCAATTCCCAAATTTCAGAATTGTGACTTAACACGTATGAGACATTTGATCTGAAGGGTATGACATGACATTTTTCATGCACTCATAGTAGGAACATTTTTTGGAATCTAATATGATTTTATTTCCCTGATCTTCCTTGATTTTAATCAACTAGAATCCATTTAGGAGTGCATCTCATTTAGGCATATTTTGCAAAATCTTTTATTTATTATTTCTTTCTTTTATGAATAATTCATTACTTATCTTTTAAGTAACTTACTTGAAAATCATACCTAAGAGTACTAGGACTCCTTTAATAGTGTGATTATAAAAAACATTCTTTTAAAATTGGAATTTTCCTTTTCTATTGTTTTGGGCTTCACGTGTGATCATCATTAGAATAGGAAAATATCTTTTTGATTTTATTCAATTCGTGCAAATCAAGTAAATTGGTTATGAACGTGTAGTTACTCTTTTGGTGGAACTAAAAGCCTATAAAACAAGACCTTTGTTCTTTACAGCTTTTGAACAATAATTTTGTGCGCTTAAACGCTTAAGAAAGCTGCATTTTTATTTGAGATAAATCATCAAGTGTTCCATGTTTACTTGGTGATTTATCAAACAATTTTATCATTCATATTGCATTTATTTGCATGTTCGGTGACTCATATGGTTTAGGGCACCAAGACCATTGTTGCGGTTTTTCTCCAGTGAGCTTGAATCGATCATGACAAGTATCGGATTCAACATAAGGAGAGTTGCAAGAACTCCGGTGAGCTTGAAGCAATCATGACCAGTATTGCACCCAATATAAGGAGTGTTGAAAGATCATCTCGTGACATAAGTTGAGTTACGAAGAAGTCGGTAAACATTATCTAGAATGTGTCTAGGATAAGTGTGTGAGTACTTCTTGTAATCATCGTTCTATAGTGGATTTGTTTTGGACTGAGGAGTCCCGTGGATTTTCCCCAGAGGTGGGGTTTTACCACGTAAAATAATTCTCTTTTTCTTTATTTTATGCTCAGCACGTTTCAGAATTGATAAACCATATCAATCCTAGTACCGAAGTTTATTTTTATTTATTTGTTATAATTTTAAGTTGACCTATTTACCCCACTCTAGGCATTATTAGTCATCCTATAGGTAATTTCATAATAAAAATATAAATATTAATAGGTAAAAATATGCTAGTTCTCTTTCAAGGTCTCAAGTTTGAATCTCCTCCTCTTCCTCCTTTCGTTAGAGAAAAAAACAAAAGAAGAAGGAAAAACAAATCCAACAACTAATTGCATCTCTCTCTGTTCCTTGCGTACTGTCTGCAGAAAGTTTTGAGCATTCTAGCATCAGCAAATTCAAAACAATTTTGACCTTTCCTTATTGCTTCGTACATCGATCGTCCTATGGATATGTGTTGCTTCGTACATCGATCGTCCTGTGGATATGTGTTCAAGTTCTTGCCCACACATTTACAGGACTCTTTCTAATTTTAGTACATAGTTTCTATTTACTGCTACATTTGCACCCTTGTGCATGATTTGGCCCAAAAATTAAATTGCATTCATGGTTGATGCTTACCATTCAAAATTATGTCGTCCTGCCGTCAGCCCTGCCTCTGTAGCTATTCTAGATGCGGATGATGCCAACTCAGGCAATGGCCATTTCTATATTGTTTAATTTTTCCCATACATGAAGCTGTGCAAATTAACTATTTTATTTCTGTGTATAAATCATAAAAAGAGAACCCCCCCCAAAAAAAAAAACAAAAAAACATACATTCTTTTCTTGGTTTGACTTTGACAAATTACAACTAAAGTTTTAAGTGCCCATGTTAGGCTTCAAAGTCTAAAAAGAAGGCTGAATGAAGGATCCGTGCTCCTTTAGTCTTGTCTGCTGTGAGACTGATTGATCTTATACCAATATAAATGATGCTTAGGTATGCCATTAATTTAATTAAGCTCTACCTCATGTGTTGTGGTCTGTGGACCCTTTCTTTCATGTTTTGGTGCCACATCCTTTTCTCGTTTGAGACATTTTTATCAATAGGATATCATAACCGACTGCTGGTCTGCATCAAATTTAGATGGTTGTGTTCTGCTACATGATCGTGGATCGAGCAGACCACCAAGTTAAAAGGGTTGTAAGTTGTAACCCTAAGACTTCGGATAAGCTTTGTTCAATTTGATAATTTAACAACATAACATGCCATGCTGTATCGACTATTTGTATTTCCTATACCATAAATGCTAAATTTTAAACCAGTAAAATGCCAGTGCATCAGCATGACACTATGAGTTAAGAGAAACGCATGGAAGAAGAAAAGGAAGTTAAAGAGAAGGATAGGGACAAGACAAGAGTATACCAACTTACCAAAACAGAAACCATGGAAAACAAGAAATATTTTAATATTTTTTGAGAAAATATATATAATAAAAAAAAAGAGAAAAATAGAAGAAAATAGAAGGGAGTGAAGGTGGAATTAAATTTGTATTTATTATCTGACGTAATACCCCTCTTTATGCTCAACTGTCTCAATTACTCTTGCATTTATGTGTTTTTAATGGTCTGTCAATCTAATAATATAGTCTTCTTCTTTTTTCAATGCTCGAACTACCCAAACCATCCCACATTTTAATTTACATAATTATCCTTTATGTAATCCTAAATAAATTGATTTTGACCTTTATATATAAGAATCAGTTAGAAAACAGATGAATTATTTGGTAAAAATAGTCAAGTGTTATAGATGCTGCAGTACCTAATATGGACAAATGAGCCACACTCACATTCGTGTCAGTTACCCAAGTTATGGTGAGGAAGACAATTAGAAATTAACCAACTATTCAAATTATGCTTACTTTGTATAGTAGCTTTGATATTTGCATTTTATATTCAGTTTGGAAAGAGAAAACCGAGAGTCGAACTCGTCAAACTCAAACTTCTGTTACACTTTTATTACGGATGCGAAAATAATTACTCTACCACTATTGTGAAGATTTTCTTATTTGATTTGACAAGACTCATGTCATATATGTTTGGGTTAAGGTCCATGTTGAAATTGCCCGTTATATTAGTGAGCTCCACCTCTATTAGAGATGTGGTACAAATGTGTTATGAAAATTGTGGTAAGCCTAGCATTACCCTTTAAACAAAGTTCAGCAAAGTACATATGGACCTAGTGGGCCCCCAAAGGTGCTACCATTTTACCTGAAAACCTACTCTTAAGCAGAATTTTTGCTTTCAAGTTTCAAACAAGATGCACTTTTTCAACAAGAAAGAAGAAAAACAGAAAATATACTCTGAGGTTTTTACCCATCTTTTATTTTATGCGTCAGATAAAACTCAGGGAAACTACCTGGCAATCTCTGATGTAGCAAGCTGTGAGTGGATATAGTAACAAAACATATAAGCCCATGAACAAAAAGGGAAAACATAAAGGTGAAGGCAAAGGCAAAATATGACCTAACATTTTTTTCATATGAAAATTTCGGCAGTTACAGTTAAAACCGGTTTACATTGTCTTCTGCTAGAGGGTTAACAAAAGCAGAAACAAACACAAAACTAGAAAAACAAACACAGCCAACTCTACCAAGCCCCATGTTGCATGCCCACTTGTCCATCAGCCATAACCTAATTTCTATGATTAGCGAGGTGAAAAATGAAAAAACAGAAACAAATAGGTAGTGTTATGCGCGCTCCACTCTTTTCCCAAACACACCTATCGAAGTTCCGTTGATAGCGTGTCTGGTCAAGTTGAACAAATCAAGGCCCAACCCAACTGAAGTTGAATTAAGCCCTGTTTGAATCAAATCTTTTTCCACCCAAATAGTGGAAATGCAGCTGAAAATGGAGCGCCAATAGCGCTACCCCCATAAAGGAAGAAAAGGGTTGAAAATAGAAAGAGCCTAACATTAAGTCCTAGTAAAAATTGCAGAAACCGAAAAAGAAGGGGGATAAACTACTCTAGCTCTGAGCTCCTTCTAGCTATTTTTTTTGTTTTATAGCTCTTTTAGCTCCTCCTTGTCTTCATGGTTGTTGTTGGGTTGTTGTTGTAGTTGTTGTCATGAACAAAGTCAAGCAAAACAGTGCTCTTGCATTTGGGGCATTTTGGATCATCTTCTGAAAGCATCACATACATGAGGCACCTTGGGCAACCCACAAGCACCATGGAAGTGGCCTCGGCCTCAGGGCTGTTTGAGTATCTGAAATTGTCTTCCTGATTGAGCTCAGAGGAAACACATGAGCTTGGTGGTGATGTTGGTGAAACAGTAGCTGATCTTCTTGGTGACTGCACCAGTGGATTATTATTACTTGCCCTTGGTGGTGACAGGTTCAGCTTCAGATCAAGCTTTGGACCACTTCCATTCCTCCTACTCATGGCTTTTGGCTTGAAGACAAATTTCCAGCTCTCTAATGAAAACAAACACCGACAAAGTTAAAACATGTTGAATTAGCAACAAATATAACATGAAATTGCATAGGGACTAAAATTTAAATGAAAAAAAGGGGTGTGCTTACATAAAATTATACCTAAGGGTTGAGGGAGTTGTGGCCAAGAGAGGAGGCTGGAGGGGACTCTGAATCTAATTGGATTGTGGGGTTTGAAGAGAGAAGAAAAAAGGTTTAGGGCCTCAAACCATGAAAAGATGAGGCAACAAAAACATGGTCATGGTGAGGTGGTAAGGACCTCAGAACACCATTATATATACAAAGTGAAGGGATAGGAAGATGGATTTTCTTTAATGCTTAATTTAATTATGGGGGAGAGGTGGAGGGTATAGGATGAGAGAGAGAGAGAGAGAGAGAGAGAGAGAGAGAGAGAGAGAGTGATAGGAATTGAATTGAATTCAAGTTTTGGGTAGAAGAAGAGTGTAATTGAGGCCAGGAAATGTATTAATTGTTGGAAAAGATCCCAATAAGAATGCAGGAAATGGAAATTTGCAGTAAATATTGCAATTACAAAGTGCAGGGGAAGGCATTGCCTTCATTCATTGCTTAGGCTAGTCGGTGTTTAATATCAAAATACAGCACAGGAAAAACCCAACGGCTTTAAAGCTAAACCCTCCCCTCCTCCAATATTAAAATAATTCAAGAACTCTCTGAAACCCCCATCTAGCTTGCAATTTAAAAGAAAAAACAAGCAACACACCAAAGACTTAAATGGATTCCTTGGAAATTTGAATCGTAACAGCTAAACCCTAATTTAAAATCATATCCAACAGCACCCTCAAATTTAATTAAACACTAAGAAACACCAGTCCATTAATTCTTCACACCCAGAAATTACATTGCAGGATACAGAAAATTAAATGACAAGCCATGCATTGACCCTGTGTTTTTCCGGCATTTTCATTATCATATTATTGAATCCTGCAAAAATAATTAAAAAAACTCCCATAATTTACATGCTGAGTTAGCATGCCTTAACAATTTGTTCCTTTTTTTTTTTTTCTTTTTTACTTTCTTTTGTAAAATAGTAAAAAAATAAGAAGATAAAATTACATTAGATTGTCTAAATTGAAAGTCTCGCAATTAGCTAGCTAGATATGCATTGTCAGGTATGTCCTTTGGTTGGCCAACAATGCCTTTCGGAGAAATTATGTTGTTATCAAATCTGTTAATACTAATAAATTTTACACAGTGTTCTCGTGTCTCTAAGCTTTCCTTCATTGATTTTCGAAAGAGAAAGGAAACTGATGACATATGGTTTTTCTTTTTTAAGTTAGCTGAGTGTCCAAGCTTAGCAATAGACATATTTAGAGTTTCTGAAGTTAGGAGTACGTACCCTACAAGAGAGGGCATCTAAATCATTGTCCGTGAAGCAAACAACCCTAATCTCAAATTAAGAGATATATATACTGATTAAATATTCAAACGTATACTTCTTGCATACATGAGCTTAGTCAAATTGGTTAGAGCGGATGTGCCACTTACTCTATACCTGAGTTCGAATCCCCCTCCCCGTAGTTTAGATTAGATTAAAGTAGAATATTGCTTGTATAAAATAAAAATAAAAATCAAACATATACTTGTTTAAAAAAAAAATTAATGATTAAGGAGAAAGGGGAGGTGTCAATGTCATTTGCTGAGTTTAATTGGGCTTAGCATGGTCAATTACTCAATTTGGATGCAATGAATAAGTGGGGTGCATTGAGGTGTCCCATCTAAATCATATTACCTCATTGTATTTATGTTTGACTGGAAGTTGCTTGCACGGAGGGACACGATATACATAAAAAAGGGCCATGTACAATAAATAAGAAAAACATATCACTGTGTTGATTTTTGTTTGAAAAAATTAAATAAATCAGTTGGAAAGGAAGAGAAGAAAATAAAAAAAATATTTGTGAAATTTAATTGGCCTCAAGTTATACCATGTATACGAAATCGAAATCGAAATTTTCTTATGAAATTCACATATGAAGCATCGAATTCAATTCCTATGTGGTGTTAGATATAATATATATTTGGTGAAATTAAAACATAATAACTTAAATTCACATATGAAGCATCGAATTCAATTCCTATGTGGTGTTAGATATAATATATATTTGGTGAAATTAAAACATAATAACTTGCTTCAACTTCGACGTCACATATTATTTATGAGCTTTTTTGTCTCGAAGTTGAGTCGTAGATGAGCATGAAACAACTTGTTCATAGGCAGGTAAGCATGAGGAGGAAGTACGTAATTTTTTATTTTATTTTATATTGTTTTATAAGTCAAGCTCACGTTTTGATCAAAGATAGATGATTTTGCGTCAACACACTCACGTTTATAAGTCAAGCCCATAATTAATAGCAACAGCAATGGATTTGAACAGTTTTGCAATTGATGGTAGGTACGAGTATTGTACCTCTCTGGAAAGCTTCATGTAAGTGAGAGCTTCTGTTCTCATTTATCTACTTTCCCCACCCACCAAGATTACTCACTACACCCTACCTCTAGTGGCAAAAGAACTAGTAAGAGTGAATCCCATTCCCATTCTCATCAGGTATAAACAGACATAGAAACTTTTTTACCATTAAGCGGGTCCCCAGTGTGACCACAAATCAAAAAGTTTCTTTGAATACTTGAATTATATATCTTTATAAATTCAAACTTGTTAAAATAGTAGAATATAAATTAATAGGGTAAAAACCACATAATGACTTAGTGCTATAAGCTATTTTGACATGTATTGTGTCTGCAACCTTACACCAATGTTCGAATTCTCCTCTTCGTAAATTAACGTTGCTTAGACTATCACCATTTGAATATATATATATATATATCCCTCGTTAAAAGAGTCGTTTAATGTAGGTAGCTTATTTTCCCAATGGTTATTTTCTTCATACATCATTATCTCTTCGGGTGAGAAAGACAAATGAAAAGACAAATGAAAGTATATAATTGAATTGAAAGAACTCGCATGTCCTTTTCACGACTGTTTATGGCACCTGAACAGTGATTCTGTGAACCCTCAATCATCCTCCTTGCACTTAGGCTTGGTTCACAATTTCACAAAGGTATTTCTGGAAAATAAATCTAGTCTTAAACTCCTTAGATTCTCAATAAGATATTGATTAGGATGCCCCTTGGCAGTTAGTCCTACGTACCTTTTAAAATAATATAAACGTGACCTTAATTATGCCGATATATATTAACCTCCATTACATGAAAAATTTGAGGAATCTGTTATAACTTTTATTTTCAATTTTTTTTAGTACAAGTAATTGGGGGAGGGAGTTTAAACAAATATTCATTGGGTGCTTGGGGTTTCGAACGTCTACCCAAAGTGAAAATGGATAGAACGTCTACCCTACTATAGCTATTTACAACATTTTCTTAAACGCTTAAAAGAGGTTGCCTTATTTATGCATGGTTTATCTCTAGACTTTTTATATTTAATGTTTAAGAATACCCAACAATTGTTTTTTAAGAAAAAAAAAAATTAAAAAAACGAAGAAGTCAAAATGACTCAAATATCCGGCACAGCCCCCACGGCCGACGCATCAACGTCCACAACCGGCGTTGCCCACTCCTACGTCTCTCTCTCTCTCTCTCTCTCTCCATCTTCTACAGTGGCCAGATCTTTGTTGGAGAGGAGGGAGATGAGAAAGAGAGAAGAAGAGAGAGTCTGTGAAAGAAACTGTGTTTGTCTATTTATTTCATTGCAACTAGATGTCTTAATGATTTATGATTTGTCAAATTTTTTTCAAAGATGATCTATAAATGAAGACTTGAAAAAGAGATAGATTGGATCCCTCATATTTCATTTCAATGATCCAACCATCTACTTTTTAGGTATTACCTTAAAGACAATCTCTACAAAAAATCACATGAATCCGAAATAGTCATTTAACCACTCAATTAAATGATTATCATTTTAGAGTTTTCTTGAAACACCGTGTTTATTTATTTTTGTTGACCACAACTAGGTGTCTTATTGGTTTTTAATTTATCTAATTTTTATAAGGCTGATATTTAAATGAAGACTTAAAATAAGTAAAATTTATAGTAAATCCAACAAGCTAAATGCTCTTAATTAACCAGTGAGTGTGAATTCAGTATACACATATATAAGAGGTGTGATATGCAAATGTTGTGTAGTTGTAGGTATAACTACTCTATGGCAGGAGCAAGACCTTATCTTCTACAAAAGGATTTACATGCTCCTCACCGAACATTAAGTATTCAATAAGGAAATAATTTTTTTTTTAAGAACTGGCCTTTTGGTCATGTAATAAATCGTAAGCTGCATCAGTGAATGGGAGTATTAAGTAGGGGACTTAAATGAAAGCTACCAAGGGCCAAAACTAGGTTGTGTTGTGTGTCTTCTTTATTCTAGTACTTCTCTTTTTTTTCATTTAAAAAAAAAAATACAATCGATAGTCTAAATTACTTTTGTTTACAGAGAAGGAGATTTGAATTTGGGTGCAAGGAAGCGCGACTCACTTTACTTGCTTCTTTTTTATTTTATTTTAAGGCATGCATTCATGGATAAGTATGTATTAATTATATCTGCCATTTACATCATATATGAGTATGAATATTTGGAATAAAATAAATATAAATAAATGATGATATCATGAAAAATGCCTTCCAAATCTAAAATCCTATAACCTTGATTGACCGTAGCCTTTGGCGTCCTACCTCAGACAAATCCAAAAGCAGATGAGTGACATACAGAGTGGAAATGACAAAAGATTTGCAGTGATTTCTGTTATTCAAATTAAATACCAAAATGAATTATTTAAAATTTAATAAAAAGTTCGATGAGATTGCATTGATTTTTTTTTATAAATGCTTGTACTGGATTGCTTTTATTGTTATCAAGTGAATTAATAAAGACAGAAATGTAATAAATGGTTGAGATTTGAGATAGTAAATTTGAGAGCTACACCTACAAGGAGGGAGAAAATGTGGAAGAAGTAGAAAGGAAGTTAATATTGGGAGAAAGTAGGTAGTTCGTGTTTTTTTGTTTTTTTAACGATAGTATTTTATTGATACGATAAACAAAAATAAGTCTATAGCAACTAAGGTGCCGAATATGAATATGACTTCTCTAGTGATCAAACGTGACAAGAGCATCCCTAAATTTTAAACCCAATAATTATGATAACTTTTTATATTATAATAATTATTATAATTGCTTATTTATAGCCTTTTATTGATATTTGAAAATACTTAAAAATCTAGAAAATAACAATGTTATTAGGTTTTTATAAAATATATGTAATTATAAAGACAAAAAGAAGGTCATCATGCACTCCTTGTTCTCCTTTTGCAAAAACACAAGGGAGAAGTGAATGATGAAATTTTTGAGTGCTAATAACAGCTCCATTATAAAACGTCAAAATCTAAAATCATAAGAAAAGAAGAAAGTATAGAATGCAAATATAAAATTGTATTATTAAACTAAAGATAAATTAAAGTACATCATTTCGAAAAATAGAGTCTAAAAACCGAACATAAAACTGACATTAAATAAGCTCCAATCAATGCCTTTGTTATTTATCCTTCTCTAATAGTGTGGGATAAAGCATACAAATGTGCCATACATGAAATATTAATAGATTTGAAAGACCCTTCTAAATGCTTTTATCAGAACGCACTTGAATTTTTAACAAAAATTTCGACATTCTTCTAAACATGAGTGTATTGACCAAGAAAAAAAAAAACAAGAGTGTTTTTTTTATAGATATAGTCTCGAACGAGCTCTAAAGCTTAAAAGAAAGAGTGATGTATAACAATATTTTTCTTCACATTCACTTAACAATTTCTTTTATAGTAGCTGTAGTCGCCATCCAAAATTAAAGGATGAACAGAAACTCATAAAGAGCACATCTAGTAATCTAAACTTCTCCTCACAGGTGGATGGAGATCTATCAATCTCACCCCCAGTTTCTTGCCACCATTAATATTGGTCTAGTGAAAATTTTAAATTTGGCTTTGTAGTCGTTGCACTAGGTACACAAATCATATAAATGATTTTTACAGTCCAATACTATAAATTTTGTTACTCTATTGATGAAACTTGAATTGAATTCTCTCAACCTCCAACTCATTGAAATGCATGCCAAAGCATTTACTACCATACCTACAGATTAGCCTCTAAATCTGCATAAAAACTTGTATGAAGCGGGGATAATACTATTTTGCTATCCCCGTTTCATGCAAGTGTTTCTCCTAAATTTGGGAAGAAAGAGGGCCTCTGTTTGTCTCTTCTCAGATCATCAAAACTCCATCAACAGGTCAAAGTGATGCCTGCTATTATGAACATTCAATTTTGCTACCCTGCAAACCAAACCCCATCAAGAAGCCATGAGCCTCTCAGTAATTTATGAACATTCAATTTTCCGCTGCCTTAAAACCCATTTATTTAGTCATAATAAAGTATATATATATTTTTTTTTCTTCCTGTAGAACGAAACACAGAGGGAGCAATTAAATGTGGGTTTTAAATCATCAACACCACCAAGAACAAGAAGTAATTCAATTCCGCTTGCAATTTGCAAATGAAAGGTTATGCTTTTAGATTTGGCAATCACAGTTCACTAATCGTGTCTATCATAAAGATTGATTCATATGAGACCCATTTTGTATGGTTGATAAAGATTTGCAATGTTTCCCATAATTATTCATGTCACATGAGATTTTTCACATACACGTGTGGGTTAGCATATTTTCTCTTTTTCCTTTTTTTTTTTCGGCTAAAGAATAAATTGGATAGTTGTGCCATATTTTTCTTGTTTTATTAGCTTTATTTTTTATTTTTAATACAAGCGATATTGCTAGAGGGGGAATTTAAACACAAGATCTCAGGTGCAGAGATAACTGCTCTTAACCACTTTAGCTAGTTGCCTCTTACTTTGTTAGGTGTGTATACAATGGAAAAGAAGTTCTCTTTGACCACAACAAATATTTACAAAAAAAGTTCCAACAATAAAATTTCCGAGGCAAACCCAGTTTTTAGAATTAGTGTAAAGATTCAAACCAGTGGTATTTGGGTACGAATGGGAGCAATTTTCTTTTGAGATATTTAGTTATATACCCATTCTTAACACTAAAATTATAAATAAACCCTATACCATTTAATTTCTATAAACAAACCTAAAAAAAACCCAAAAAATGATAGTTAGCCTTATTGAATTTAATTTTGATTATTAAATTACTTTGATGCCCTATTAAGTGTTTTGAGTTTTTTTTATGAGGTTTTTGGGTTGGGTTTGTTTTAAGAAATTAATGGCAGTTTTGTAATTTAAAAAAAGTTAAAAGCCTTTTTGTTATATTGTAAATGGGTTTTGGGTGTGCTTCTAAAGTCCATTTCTTATGAGGTTTTTTTTATATAATTTGGGCTCCTATATTGGATATAATAGTGAATCTTCCTTTTCTTTTTTGGTAAAGAAAATGGAGAAAAAGAAAAAATGCCTCATGGGCCTTACCTCTGTGATTTCTTAACCCACTAGACCACAATGGACTCATAGCCTATTATAATGGACTCTTGTTCAACCCCTGCCCCGTGTGAATTGTAGCACAAAAGAAAAGGGGAGAAAGTATAAAAGTTTTGTTCAGCACCAAAAAATTTCAGCACTGTTACATTATTACTATTATTTATGGTTAACATGTATAAAATTATTTATTCATATAAAACAGATTAATCATGATTAATATGTGTGACAAAAATGACAATGTCATAT
This sequence comes from Prunus avium, assembly GCF_965620075.1. Classification (NCBI taxonomy): domain Eukaryota; kingdom Viridiplantae; phylum Streptophyta; class Magnoliopsida; order Rosales; family Rosaceae; genus Prunus; species Prunus avium. Next base: position 28,806,578 of record NC_142290.1, read on the forward strand.
CAAGTGGTAATGAATGATACAAAATGTGTGCGCTGGGAAATCAGAAATTTGCGCAACAGCGATAGGAATCGAACATTTGACCTCTAGATTTTACAATTGGTCAGAGCTCGTCCTTCCAAACCGCTATGCTATCGCCTTCCGAGGGGTTTGTTTATCTTTTTACTTTTAGTGTTTAAAGGTTGTAGACCTAATCAGCAGGTGGGTAGGGTTGGATCAATAAATTGGTCTTAAATATTTTTCATTCATGGTTGGTGTTTTTTTTTATTTTTTTTATTTTTATAATCACGTTTCTTATTGATAAGAGTGATAACATATTAAATTCACACATACTAGGACTCGAACCCAAGACCTTTCTTGAGGGGATTTGCTCCAAACCACTACATTGGCGGGTCCTTTGCTTTGGTTCTCTTTAAATTAAGCAGCACATGGAATGAAAAATTAGAGGAGCCATTAATGTACCTCTTCCAACCATGCATTAGCGTGATAAAGATCGACGGCTACAACATTGGCAACTTTTCCTGAGAACTGCATTTGATTTTGATTGGGGCTTTTATGGTTTGGAATTACACATGTATTGTTGTTTTCTCTCCCTCTTTTTGTAAAATTATTGAATAAAAATGTTTTGGAGGCTCATTCATTGGGCGGTTGAGGTTCCCATATATGGATGATTTGTGCAACGACTTAAATATGAAAACAACCCTGCCTATGAACTTTGATATCAGATCAAATTCAAAGAAAATTATTTATGCGGGTGATATTAGTTTTTAGTTACCCCTGATTGAACCATTTTCAGGATCAAGGAGGTTGAAGGGTCTTTGCCGAGTATCCTCTACTAGCTACTAAAGGAAATCTACCTGGATATGATTGGTCTATATTTGCAATGCCTATTAACTTTACTGAATTTGCAGGACTAGGTTGATTCCCAGGTCCAAAGATTAGTTTATCTAGAAATTTATTTATTTTTTTTCATAGCTTTTCTCAATTATCTTTGAAATGCTATGCAAATGAGTCCAAAAAATACAAAAAAGTATGATTTGAAATGAATTCTTTGTAACTAGTTTCACTACTGTCGTCAAAACTTAGCAGAAAGAAAACCAGTAAAGCCTTCACCTTATGCTCCTTATGCAACACCTCCAAGAAACTAAGATTAAGCGAAATGCGGGAAAATGCGTAAATTCTAAATGCGAAGGCTCGGGATCCCAGATTCCAAACATTAGTTTATTTAGAAATTGTGACGTTTATTTTTGCACAGCTTTTCTAACTTATATTTGAAAGGCAATACAATCCAAAATATATATAAAACAAAAAGTACAATTTGAAATGAATTCTTTTGTAATAAGTTTCACTATTGTCATCAAAACTTAGCAGAAAGGAAACAAGTAAAGCCTTCACCTTATGCTCCCTGTGCAACAATGCCAATAGCATCTCTAGAAAACTTCAGGATTTTGAAAACTTGATTTCAATAAAATTATAAGCATATGAGAGATCACTCTAAAAGCACTTGATTACTTATCTGTCTATCTCATTTGATCTAACATTAAGGAAATGCTTATGAAACTTTGATGGCTTTTAAAGCTTGAAAGAAGTTTTATGAGACGTTAAAGCTTCAACAGAATAGAACTTAGTGGTGTGCTCTTAATTCTGCATGTGACAGATGGTATTAACTGTGTCTTTTTTACCTTAAAACAAGTCTTTTTTTTCTATTTTGAGGAAGGTATTAACTCCCACTTGCCCAGAAATCTAAAGATTCATATTGATTTGTTAAGGTCTCGAACTATGAATGTAGGTTCTGACTTCTGATATATATCAAACGTACAAACTTTAAATCAAATTTAAACAACCTGCAGTACCCAAATACCTCAAGACTTAACTGCACCTGCTAGCAAGAAGCCCTTTTGACCTATGATTGTGGTGGAGGATGAGTTCTCATGTACCTTTAAGGTTAGGGTTGTAAATCGGTACGATACGGTTAAATTTCATGTTACAGTCGGTCAGTTTTTTAAACCCTAATGGTACTTGACTCGGTTTATTTACTGCTTTGCCAGAGGTTGAATGTGCAATAAACTGCCATATAAAACTTGCCTGTCCTAACTTCAACTACAACAATCAGGCTAAGTTTGGAAGTTAGGGTGTTAATAGCATGATCTCACTTCACAATCCTACCACAGCAACTGTCCACATTGCATCAAGCAACTATGTATTATACACTTCGGGGAACAGCTGGAATGTGTCCAGACAAAGTCGATTTAGAAATGACCTACCCTCCTACCAAATGTACAAACTACACAAATTGAATCAGCAGCAGATAAGGTCCTCATGCTAAAGTTTTATCACCAACTAGTGAGAAATTGGGACCATTTTCACGGTACAACTAGTAAAGAAGACGGGTTGATGAATTACATCGAGAGATAGAGAGGGAATTAAATCATCATCCTTGAATCTTCATAGGTACAACAAAATACAACTGTAACAATGGACAAGAACACAATAAGTATGATCATAGAGATGTGAAGGAGATGGAAAGCAGAAGTAGGTAAGAGAGAATTGCAAGCACCATTATCATGGTGTTTCCAGAAAAGGTACTAGAAAGTTAAAACGCTGTCACATTTTAATGCCTCTGCACAGAACCATAATTTGAAGTGTCAGACATTGTAAACTTCAGATCACAATTATGATCTGTACCTGTTTAGTTACTGATAGAGATTTGGGCAAGAGAAACAAGATTCTACAGGATCTTATGTCTCTTTTAACAATTATTTTCTATGGATTGCATCTCTTTTTTGAGTCTTTTTTCCTCTGTACTAAATAACACCAATTAGTTTTGAAGTTGCCTCATAGTTCTTATGCTCATGTTTTATGTCTTGGCCCCCAAAAGTTCAAATCTTAACTCCCTCTTCTTTCTCTTAAATTTAGAAAGAAAAAAGGGAGAAAAGAAAGTTATCAATCCGCCATAATTGTTTGCCTTTTCAAGTTCTTTTACAAAACTAGGATTTGCTTGAATGATGTCTCACATTTCCCTCTTAGAAGCTTAGGATTCTAACATGATCGTGTGCCTACACTTCATCAGGCTCCTGAGTCGTTATGCAACCATATCTATTCATCCAAAAACCAAATCCTAACATTAATCTCAACAAGGTTGGTTCATGAAAAATTTGAAGGACATCAAACAATAAACTTGAGATGAGGGCTGCAAGGAATTTTCCTGGGTCAACTTCACACTTCCCATTTGTACTTTTGCTTTTTAGCAAAAGTTTTATATTGAGAAGGAAACTTTGACGAGAATATAAAAGGGTAAAGCTAATAAAGAGTGCTCATAACACTCGGCACAACTATTGAAAAGGTTCACTATGATAATAACAATCCCTACATTCAGCATATAGGAAACTCTCTCTCTGTAACATTGAAATTACTTGCAACTTGAGATTCTCCCCATTTGATGCAAGTTGAAATTACTTGTAAACTGAGATTCCCTCTTTTTGATGTTAGGATGTTGAAGTAATAGGTGTTAAGTAATAACATGATGCTTTTCCAATATATATTCTCTGCATTTATTGGTTATTTTACTCCAAAAAATGAAACGTGGTTATTTTACTTCATCTACTGCGAGATGTCTGCAGGAGATCCCTAATTTGCAGCTTCTTCGGCATCCGCCTGATCACCGACACCTTCAGCAGCTCCACCTGCCTGCTCCATGACATTTTCCACCATTTCACTAGCTGCGTCCACCTCTACTCCATCCTCTTCGACTACCACATCTTCGGCCTCCTGCTCTTTAACTCTTTCCGTGTTCACAGCATTGACTTGCTCATGTTGAACGGGGGGCAAGTCAAGGCAGAGCGTCTCAATGTCTTTATCTCCAATGGCATAGAAGGGAGCAGACCCATTTGTGCAGTCCAAGTAGCTCAGCTTGTACGCATCTGTGATAGCTTCAAACTTGGATTTTTCAACAGACTTGTGATATGCGCCAAATCTAGCCAGAAGCTTGTCATAACTAAAGGAGACGTCAGCATTTTTGAGCTCAAGACGGAAGTAGGCATCTTTTTGACTAACCAAGTCAACAGCAGACGAGTTTCAGCAGCAAAAATTACTCATTTTTGAAGCAGATGAAATGTTGTTTCCCTTTGTTTTTCCAAGGAAAGACTTAAGACTGTCTCAAGATCACCAGCCTGATGGATAAGATCAACCAGCTTGAAGCAAGCAGACGGGCTTGACAAGAGGTTCGTCTTCAGCAAATCAGACACGCCTACATCCCCTGCAGGGCTGGACTTGTCCACCTTGGGATCAGCCACTGACGTTGTAGAAGAACCCTTCACCCAGACAAATGACTCTCCCGTCTTCTCAGCCGCCGCTATCTTCACCTCCAAAGGAGTCGACAACGCTGAATCAACTCCACGCTTCACTGCTCGTGGCTTAACAACTGGATCACGATAGTTGGGCGAATAAGCACACCTACCAGTTCAATCTCCATCATTTAATTGGTGCAAACGACTCGAACTTCAGAGAGGAATACCAACATCTCTTTGCCTCTCGGCAAGTGAACTAGTTTGCGAGCGGACCACTTCACGGAGCAGATCACAGTTTCCAAGCTTGTCAGCAAGAGGCTTGAGTGGAACGTCCTGAGTGTTTCACATAATGCCAATCTTCTTGTTGTCTGCGCCAACGAGGTGCTTAACCCTAGCAGATGAAGGGGGAGCAACTCCTACTTATTTCTTCCTCAACGGAGATACATCCTTCGCCTGTGAAGTCGCAACTCCATTTCTTGAAGACTTGACATCAACCTTCCTTTTTTAGGGGAGTTCGGCAGAACACTCTTCCTGCCCAGCTGGCTGATCATCAGAGTATGGACCATTCTGCTTCCATATCTTAACATCTTGGGCAGGGGGCAGACCACCAACTTCCTCTCGATACTCGCTCAGCAGCCGCCAGTGGCCACCGTCGCTCCAACCGTCTTCAGCCACTACTCATGACGACAACCAGCTTGGTCCCACCCAGCTAGTCCTCGTCGCGAAAAAGAGAAGACGAAGAAAAAATATACGTGCTTGACTTAACTTGGGATGCACGACAACTCCTCTTTTCGACAAGCAGTACAAATTTTCCAAGATCTCTCTCAAGCTAGAAAGTAGAGAAGTTAAGTTTGCGATGTGAAGAAGAATAAAGAGAAGCCTTGCATTTATTCAGGTTGGGCATCCTAGGTCAAGAAGAAGTCGCAAGCCCATTCCTACTGGAAACCCAACTCCAAGAACAGTCAAAAGCCCACTCCAATTGGGAGCCCAAGTCACAGAAGGAAGCCTAGTTACAGCTGGACAGCCTAACAGTTAATTCACACCTCCTCCATGCCACCATGCGCCATGCAAAAGCTGGGGGCATTTGTGGAAGCAAAATATCTCATATCCTAGGTCAAATAATTAAGCCAATCAATTTGGGAGTTATTTGACCTAATTGGGAGTTATTTTATTTAATTGTGAATTATTTTATTCTTGCCTTAATTAGGGATTTGATTTAATCAAATCCCTAATTACATCAATCTCTCCAAATCAGGGAAGAATAATTCCTTTCCATATAAGAAATTATTCTTCCAAAACCCTAACCTCCGATGCTCCTATAAATACATGGCTATGCACAAGGGTTGAGGTACATCCAAATTTCTATCTGAAACTCTACAGAAATTCTCTCTCACAAACCCTAGCCACCATACTCTTTCTCTCTCTCACACAAGGCTCCGACCACCACACACCGCTCCGGCCACTCGGTTCTCCCCACGAGAGCTCCGTACCCTTTTTAGCTATTGTTTCTCTACGAATCAATCGAACTAACTTAGGCATAGGAGGGCCTTTGGCCAACACCCCCCGGGTGTAGTCCTTTTATTCCGATTGGTTTTGTTGGGAGAAAGAGAAGCGAAGGGGAAGAAGGAATCTTTGACGAATATTCTTGTGGGACGAAAAGCACTCCCACAACCACCATACCATAAGCAATATCACCAAGATTCGAACAACACCATACTATTGATTCACCATTTTACCAAGACATCACACACCAAATCAAATTACTACCATTGACTGCGGCAAAAGATGTATATTGACGGGAAAGGCAAAAAAGTAAAACATATAGATAGTGTTATGTGCGCTCCACTCTTTTCCCATCAATATACGTCTTATGTTGCAGTCACTGGTAGTAATTTGATTTGTTGTGTGATGTCTTGGTAAATTGGTGAATCAATAGTATGGTGTTGTTCGAATCTTGGTTATATTGCTTATGTTCTGGTGGTCAGAAGTGAAAACCAAGTTTCATTTTTTGGAGTAAAATAACCAAGTTTCATTCTAGAAAACTTCAGGATTTTGAAAACTTGATTTCAATAAAATTAAGCATCTGAGAGATCACTCTAAAAGCTCTTGATTACTTATCTGTCTATCTCATTTGATCTAAAATTAAGGAAATGCTTATGAAACTTTGATGGATTTTAAAGCTTGAATGAAGTTTTATGGGATGTTAAAGCTTCAATAGAATAGAACTTAGTGGTGTGCTCTTAATTCTGCATGTGACAGATGGTATTAACTGTGTCTTTTTTTTTTTTTTTTTTTTTTTCCTAAAACAAGTCTTCTTTCTATTTTGAGGAAGGTATTAACTCCCACTTGCCAAGAAATCAAAAGATTAAGATTGATTTGTAAGGTCCCGAACTATGAATGTAGGTTCTGACTTCTGATATATGTCAAACGTATAAACTTAAATTCAAATTTAAACAACCTGCAGTACCCAAATACCTCGAGACTTAACTGCACCTGCTAGCAAAGCCCTTTTGACCTATGATTGTGGTCAGGTTTGTACCTCTAACGTTAGGTTTGTAAATAGGTTCGATACAGTTAACTTTCATATTACAGTCAGTCAGTTTCTTAAAACCCTAATAGTACTTGACTCGGTTTATTTACTGCTTTGCCAGAGGTTGAATGTGCGATAAACTGCCCTATAAAACTTGCCTGTCCTAACTTCAACTACAACAATCAGGCTAAGTTTGGAAGTTAGGGTGTTAATAGCATGATCTCACTTCACAATCCTACCACAGCAACTGTCCACATTGCATCAAGCAACTATGTATTATACACTTCGGGTCGGGGAACAGCTAGAATGTGTCCAGACAAAGTCGATTTAGAAATGACCTACCCTCCTACCAAATGTACAAACTACACAAATTGAATCAGCAGCAGATAAGGGCCTCATGCTAAAGTTTTATCACCAACTAGTGAGAAATTGGGACCATTTTCACGGTACAACTAGTAAAGAAGACGGGTTGATGAATTACATCGAGATACAGAGAGGGAATTAAATAATCATCCTTGAATCTTCATAGGTACAACAAAATACAACTGTAACAATGGACAAGAACACAATAAGTATGATCATAGAGATGTGAAGGAGATGGAAAGCAGAAGTAGGTAAGAGAGAGAATTGCAAGCACCATTATCATGGTGTTTCCAGAAAAGGTACTAGAAAGTTAAAACCCTGTCACATTTTAATGCCTCTTCACAGAACCATAATTTGAAGTGTCAGACATTGTAAACTTCAGATCACAATTATTATCTGTACCTGTTTAGTTACTGATAGAGATTTGGGCAAGAGAAACAAGATTCTACAGGATCTTATGTCTCGTTTAACAATTATTGTCTATGGATTGCATCTCTTTTTTGAGTCTTTTTCCCTCTGTACTAAATAACACCAATTAGTTTTGAAGTTGCCTCATAGTTCTTATGCTTATGTTTTATGTTTTGGCCCCCAAAAGTTCAAATCTTAACTCCCTCTTCTTTCTCTTAAATTTAGAAAGAAAAAAGAGAGAAAAGAAAGTAATCAATCCGCCATAATTGTTTGCCTTTTCAAGTTCTTTTACAAAACTAGGATTTGCTTGAATGATTTCTCACATTTCCCTCTTAGAAGCTTAGGATTCTAACATGATCGTGTGCCTACACTTCATCAGGCTCCTGAGTCGTTATGCAACCATATCTATTCATCCAAAAACTAAATCCTAACATTAATCTCAACAAGGTTGGTTCATGAAAAATTTGAAGGACATCAAACAATAAACTTGAGATGAGGGCTGCAAGGAATTTTCCTGAGTCAACTTCACACTTCCCATTTGTACTTTTTCTCTTTAGCAGTTTTATATTGAGAAGGAAACTTTGATGAGAATATAAAAGGGTAAAGCTAATAAAGAGTGTTCATAACACTCGGCACAACTATTGAAAAGGTTCACTATGATGATAAACAATCCCCACATTTGGCATATAGGAAACTCTCTCTGTGTAACATTGAAATTACTTGCAACATGAGATTCCCCCCATTTGATGCAAGTTGAAATTACTTGTAAACTGAGATTCCCTCTGTTTGATGTTAGGATGTTGAAGTAATTGGTGTTAAGTAATAACATGATGCTTTTCCAATATATATTCTCTGCATTTATTGGTTATTTTACTCCAAAAAATGAAACTTGGTTTTCACTTCTGACCACCATACCATAAGCAATATCACCAAGATTCGAACAACACCATACTATTGATTCACCATTTTACCAAGACATCAGACACCAAATCAAATTACTACCAGTGACTACGGCAGAAGACGTATATTGACGGGAAAGGCAAAAAAGTAAAACATATTAACTTTATATATTCATAACATACTGGCAAAAGAAAACTGTTTTGATACTGCACTTTGCAATTCACCTTCTAAGCGGGTGTAGTTTCACATTAAGCTAAGCAATAAGAAAGAATTTGGATTCTCCTACTTAAAGATACAAACATACTGATGTTTAACGCATATGATCTCTGACTAATCCTCCAAAAGTGGATGCCTTTCAAGCTCAGAAAGAAGTTCAGTCAAAGGGGCTGCAGTGCCATTGACAATCTCATTTTCACCTCTACATTGTAGCAATTGTTCCCGAAGACTCCGCACAAGCTCACTAAGTTTCTGTATATTTTTCTCTTGAGAGAGGATAATCTGCCGTAAAGTTGAGAGTCAATGAGATTAATGAACATATCTACCAGGTTTAAGTTGTAGTCTACCAAAAATTATGGAATTAGGCCAATATATCACCACAGGTACTAAAGTTGCAAAATTGCTGCTCTTTCAATTAGAAGAAACTGAATTAAAACAATACACTTGTTGCTATTTCATTCATCCACGCCAGGTTAATTACATATCTAAATAGTAAATGGGGTTTACAAGCACACACATACATGCTTTGTGCATTAGAGTGAAAGCATATGGAGAAGGGGATCAAGCTGAAGGGCACTACAATTAATTAATTTCTCTATCATATATAAACTTGATCCTAAAATTCTGGTTAAAGTTGCCAAATTGGAGAGTAAAGATGTAGTAAATAGGTGTTAACTCTTTAGAAGATGAAGCCATTATAAAAACTATATCCTAAATATATACTCACAGAGAGAGAAAAAAAGAATAAGGGAATAACCCCAGACGACAAAGTAAACCCAGTGATTAGAATTTTCCGGAATTTGTTTTCTTCATGAGAATACATGGCAAGAGACAGAAAGGAGTATAAGGTGATGTTTCGGTACCTGAACCCCTAGCAGGAAACTAGAGACACTTGAGTTGTGGGAAATTGAGATGTCATAACTCATAAGTAGTAAAATGTGTACACCAAGAAAAACTAAGAATGTCCCATTTGAAACTTGCCTTTGAAGTACTTAACAAGATTCAAAAAGGGCCTAATGCAATAAGTCATGTTGGGTCATGCAGATGTGATGCAGTACAGCCTGTAGGTATTAGATTATGCACTCAAACAATAGAACAGAGAAGAATATAAGAGATCGAGAAGAAGAAATATAGATCGAAGGGACGAAAGAAAGGACCGAAATCAGAGAACCGAGAAGGAAGGACAGAAATCACATAGTTTTAAGAGAAGGTTTACTCAATATCCAAATCTGAATTTTAAAGAACTACATGGGGGTATTTATAGCAAACTAAAACCTAGACATAATAGGATAAAAATCCCTTGCTTAAACAGAAATCCTAACCCAAATAAAATAGGAAACTTAAAACTAGAAATCTGGAAATCTGGAAAAGTAGAAATCCTACTAGAATTAGGAAAACTAGAGAATCTAGGAAACTAACAAATACATTAGGAAACTAATAAATTTAGGTCATATGCGTCCTGCATCAAGATGCCTTCACTATGCTGCCTCTAGCACCCTTAGTTTACAACAACTGGGTGAATACTCACAAAGTTCTTCCTATTGTCTTTGGTGTTTGAAACTATATTCCATGAGAAAGGAAAACAAAACATTTTAGTTTTCTCCCTCATTCGGTGTCCCTCCCTCCCTCTCTATCTCTCAATTGGTGAGATGTGAACCTAGACAAAGTTGTGGAAATGGAGAAGCATTCTCAATAGAAGGAAACTAGGTCAAACAAAGATGAGAACTATTAAATTAAGAAGCACAATTCAAGATAGTTTTGCAATTTCAAAAGGTATATAATTCTGCATCTTTCCTTCTCTAAACAATTCTAAAGCCCAACCTGAGAAATCAAAGACCAGTAGTTTAGAGGAATGGGCAAACACTGCAGAGGCCATTAACGGAGGAAACCGCATTGTTATGGGTCACAGAGCATCAAATAAAGGATTCCTATCCAGATAATTCATGTATTGCCTTTGAAAGTTTACTTTCTCTGGAAAAGAATCAAAGCAAGGGTATCATGACGTAAACAGGGCAATGTGAACATGTGATTTTGTTCTAATTAACTGCTATTAGTACCTGAGACCTGACTGAAGCAACAAGAAGACCGCAAACCCATAACTCAAAAGAGCTTTCTGATTTGGTAATTTAATAAGGTTATGGATGTAATTGAGCTCTTTAAAACTCAGGCAATCCCACAGATCTTTTGTTTTGACAACAACAATACTCCCTAAGTGTCCAAAACTCAGGCATGTTGATAACCAATGTCTCAATCCCATAGATCTTATATGGCATAAAGTTACAAATTCAAATACCAGAATAGCCTATTGATTACTGAAATTTGTTACATTGCCTGAAGTTAACAACCCTAAATAATTGAAAAATACATTGAGATTTCTTTCAAACTAAAACTTGTAAACGTAAAGAACCATAGATTTCCAATTCAAAAACAAACACACGATAGGGTTATGCTAGGCAAAGAAAAGAAGTCATATATAAGCACTCACTTTTTCTTTCACAGCTTCTTCCCTTTCAGATATATATTGATGTTTCTTGGAAGTGCTTGGACTTGGTTCATCATTCCCATATTGCTTCCATTCAAACTGTGAGGTAAACACAATTAACAGGAGCAGACAAACCAGTACCCATGGTCTTGACATTGTCACAAGCAGCACTCACTGAATCTGTTATACATTTAACAGATTAGCATATTGATATTAAGCTAAAAATGCCAAAAGGAAAAGAGAGGCAACTCACAATTTACAAACAAGAATAAGCAATTAATTTTGTATCTAACATAGGCTAAGTTGTCAGGTTTGCCAAAAGAAACTACACCATTATGTTCACATTTTATTTTACTTTCTTTTTAAGAAGAAGAAGGTATGTTCTCATTCTGTAGTTCGGTTTTATCCTAAAAACATTAGCAACAAACTTAATCTTTAGTTATCTTTTTACAAGTACTAATTATCTTCTACAATTAAGTGACTGCAATCAGTCGTTAAAGATTTCAATTTCTCTTTTCAATGGATCATTCAAAAAGGGGTTCTTTCTTCCACGGGAGCATGAAAACTAAAAAAATAAAATATTAAAAGCCTTCCTTTCTTGATCATCTCAATGCTTCAGCAAGCTCCCCTCTTTTCAGTTGCCGAGAATACAACCCACAAAGAAAAAGAGTGGAAAATTTTCAAATACCTTACCATTAATACTCAATAGCACAAAAAATATAGCAATATCTAGTACTAAAATTTTGAAGAACAAAAAAAGTGCTAAAATGGAATTCAAGAAACACACACTAAAAAGAGTAACTTTCTGGTTAATTTTCTGTTTCCTACATTTTCTCACCAACCAAACACGACCCCCAATCTAAGACACTACTAATAAATACTAAAGGAAATCAGTAGAAGAGCAAAATATATTGAAGAGAAAGAGGCAAATGAGGTTAAGGCAAAAAAGCATGGAACTTACAGATCTGGGCTGAAGAAGAAGGGCATATCTCAGTTGTTGTTGAACTGTTCAAGTCTTGAAGAGAAACACACAAGGCTTTTGCTCTAATAAAGTTTCGATCTTTTTGGTTGGGCCTCTGAGTATAAGGCGTTGTTCTCTAAAACTTCTGTTCTGAATTATATTTCTGCTAATTTTCTAGTAAAGTTGTTTTCCACTTCAGTTGTGTTTAACTTTAGCATCTTCATTACTGCAATTCGCTCCTTGAAGTTTGTAAATATTTCACCTTTAGCACCTCAGAGCTTTGATTCTCATAATTAACACCCCAACCGCATGACTTTATTTATTCTTCTTTATCCATATTTTAGTTCTCTAATCATATCCTTGCCATTAATTTTTTTTTAATATTCTCTATTTGATTGATCCACACTAGCTATACAAAATAGTTTTGAAAGTCGTATCCAGTTAAAATTATTATCATTTTAAAGGGAATGTGACATAAAAAATTGAGGAAAATTAGTGATCATATAAACATTACAATGCATGTATTGAACACACGATTATTACATATAATTATTAGCAAACTTAAATTTTAGGTATGTAATCATTCACAAATTACATAAGTTAAGAAAATCAAAGTTTTGAAATGAATATTCACTTTCTTGTCAAGTGTAAGACTATTGTAATATAAATTTTGAATAAGTTAGAAAAAATCAAACTTGTGAGTTTGAAGAGTTGGTTGGACGATGTCTTAAAAGTTTGAATCTCCCTCCCATATAATAAAAAATAAATTAAACAACAAAAAGAAAAAGTTGATTTCGTTTTTTCCCAATCCCAAACTTCCTATAACATATGTAATTAGCAAAAAGAATTAGGTGAATTCTAAAATAGCGCGAAGTACAAGCACCTAATTGGAAATTTTCCACGAAAAAGTATAAATGTCAATCTAGATTTTTCGTATTGCAGAGTGCAGAGTGAAGACGGAAAACAGAAAAATGGGCAACTCTCAGTCACCTTCATCTCACGGAGATCCTCGCTTTGCTTCCTCCTCCAGGTTTCTCTCTCTGTAATTGTATACACACACTTTGGCAAACAAAGACAGGGAATTGATTGATTTTGAAATGATTGCAGAGCTTTTTCTCATACGGAACTCGAAGCTCTCAAGTCCCTGCACGCGTCCCTGGCTGCTCAATCTCAGAGCAACGGTCCATACGTCTCTCCCTCAGTTTTTAAGGTCATTTTGCTTCACTGCTGCTCTCTCAATTTCCGTGAATTTCAATTATTTTGTTGTGATATGATATTTCCTCTCTAATTAGACGTAGCTTTATGCCTTCACAGAATTATTTTGGACTTCGTGGTCCTCTTGGAGATAGGATGTTCGACTTAGTTACCCAGCAACGCAAAGACCAAAAACTCACCTTCGAAGACCTCGTTATTGCCAAAGTAATTTACTTGAAAGAAAAAACTTGTGAATTTGCTGTATATATCTGGTATTGTTTAGTTTTTTCATCTGCCCACTTGCTCTTTTTGCTTCCTTGTGTGTGTTGCAGGGGATTTATGAGAAGGGAACAAAAGATGAGATTGAAGAATTCATACATCAGTTATTAGACGTATCCGGGGATGGCATTGTGGGGAGGTAGAATTCGATCTTTTACGTACGATAGTGTAGCGAGAATGATAGGATATAGTTTTATACTCTAAGGCAGTTGGTTTTATGTTTTGATTGTAATTTATAGAAGTATTTGATTTGATCTTATCCTGTCTTATTTTACATAATCAGTTGTTGCGTGTCAAGTAGTTTAGTTGATGTTGTTGAGTTTTAGTGAGTTTTGAAGTATCATATTTGTTCCGGTTTGTTGAACAGAAATATGCAAGTAGCCATTGCAATGATCTGAAGTTCTTAGAAATAACAGATAACATGAGATATATATATATATATATATATATATATACAGTTATTCTCTTATCCGGATGTCCGCACGTTATTATCGTGCGGATCCTATTGTAAACAGGCAGGAAAACAGAGAGGGGTAGTACAAAATACACTGCGTCCGCACGATAATAACGTCCGGATGTCCGCATAAGAGAATTTCTGTATATATATATATATATATATATATATATATATATATATATATATATATTGCATGACTTGGTTTTACTTGTTACTGTGGCTGCTGAAAGGATGGAAGAATTTGGTGATTCCTAGTTATAAATGCATTAAGAAAATACCAGTCTTTCTGTTCCTTTTATGTATATGATATTAAGAATTTAAATTCAGGTCTGATCTGGAATGTGTTCTGGTTGCAATGCTTGACAACATCTTCAATATGGACAACTCCGAACATGGATCAAGTGCACATCACGAGACTGTGAATATATTTCTTAATGCTGCAAAGTTCGCTAAGCATGACGAAGGACATGCCGAAGAAAGCTTGTCTTTTGAAGATTTCAGAACTTGGTGTACTCTTCTCCCATCTGTCAGGAAGTTCCTTGGAAGCTTATTGATACCGCCTAATCAAGGTGGTCTGCTCAAATTCCTTCATTTGTATCCTCTGGCTTACCATTTGTTTTATTTGTTGGTTTTGCATTCTAAAGTGTTTTCCCAAATAGTTTGGGAGAATCTGAAGTTTGTTTTGCCCTTCCATAATTTTTGAAATTACCTTTCCTTGTACCATAATTTTTGAAATTACCTTTCCTTGTAGGAAGACCAGGTTCTCAGGTTCCTCGATTATTGCATTTGGAAAACATCGATCCGAATATGATTCTATTAAAGAAGGTGTATGCTTGGCATATAGGAGGAATCCTTCCGCAGCATGATCTGGAGGAATGGAAACTTTTATACCATAGTTCTGTAAATGGTCTGAGCTTTAGCACATTTTTGGGCAACGTATCGTGAGTATCTTTCTTATACTCTTAATACTTTTATTTCTTTTTTGAATCACTTAATCAAATTATATTCTTTTGTCTGTTGAGTTGAATATGTCCTTGCAGTGTTGTGATTTTATCACTGTTCTGAGAGTGAACATAGGCTTTAGAGTTGTAGGTATACATTTTTTTTTGGTTACATTGGGAGGAAAGAAACCCCGCATTGGCATGAACATGGATGGGTGCCAAGCAGTGGGGAAGGGGGAGGGCCACAACCACTGTGGTAGCATTGGCTATTGTAGGTTTACTTTTAGAGTTTAAGGGGGAGAGTTAATTGGTGCCTTCTTGGATAGTACATGAGCAAAAGTCCTAAATAATATAACCTTTTCTGGTTTAGAATGTGTGGAATGTGAATTGAAGGGGACTCTAAAGCCTATGTTCACTCCTCAAATCATGTATAAGGACCATGGCAATGCTCTGTTAAATGCTTATACTTGGCCTTTTTCCCATATTAAGATAGAGTGCTAAAAGCTTTTCCTATTTTAATTTCAGTCTTGTCGGTTGCTGCAACTAATTTGGGCTGGAATGAGTAATTGTTCAATGAACTGCAGAAAGGATAAGGGGCCGACTGTACTCATTATCAAGGACAAAAAAGGTTATGTATATGGAGCTTATGCTTCGCAGCCATGGGAGAGGCATGGTGATTTCTATGGAGATTTGAAGTCATTTCTTTTCCAATTGTATCCCACGGCATCTATATTCAGGCCTACTGGAGCAAACACTAACCTACAGTGGGTGAGTTGCTACTTGATCTTATAAGTTATACTGCTCTGAAATAGAGAAAACACCATATATTTCTCTTCATTATGTTTATCCATTTGGATGAGGAATGCCTTTGGTTTCTTAGTTGCCTCCAAGTTTTAGAGTCATGAACTGAACTGCATCACATTGTAACAGAGGTTCAGCTTTGTAAATAAGTTAGTTTCTATGGACCATGAATTGCTTTATTATTTTGTAAAGAACATGTTATTTTGTGTACTGGCAGTGTGCTGTGAATTTCAGTTCAGCAAGCATCCCAAATGGTATCGGTTTTGGAGGAAAAGTGAATCACTTTGGCCTTTTCCTTTCGGCCACCTTAGATCAGGGGCACACTTTCTCCTGTACCACATTTGGTTCCCCTTGCCTCTCCAAGACCAACCAAATATACCCAGAAGTGATAGAATGCTGGGGAGTGGTTACTAAAGTAGCAGACGAAGAAAAACATGATGGCAGAAAAGGTTCTGTATTGGAGAGATTTAAGGAGGACCGTCATATGCTCAACATGGTTGGTCGTGCAAATGCAAGTGAGTAACTTGCTGTAGTTTCCCGGAATTACATGCTTGCTGCAGTTTGCACCTCTGAAACTATTTCTTCTAGTTTAAAGAGGCATCATGTTTCTGGTGTGGTTTATGCTGCAGCAAATTTCTGGACAGCATTTTCACTCTGTACTCTGTACTTTCCTTTTATTTTCTATTTTTGGATCCGAACACCGTATATTCAAGTTCATCCTGTAATATTGGCGGCTCTTTTGCTCTGTGCTTTACAAAGCGTGGTTTTTCCTTCTGCTACTTTTATAATCATAAGATGTGGCTGGTGTGAGTTAGCACAGTGTGCTTGCAATTAGGTTACAGATACGCATGCCATGCCTCTGAAAATTTTGTGGACAGATATTTTAGAGATATTTAATCATATACCCATTCTTAACACTAATGATATAGATAAATCCTACACCATTTAATTTTTATAAACAAACTCAGAAAATAAAAAAAATGACAGTTGGCCCTATTGAATTTAATTTTGATTATTAAATTAGTTTAATGCCCTATTGATTGTTTTGGGTTTTTTATGAGATTTTGAGGTTGAGCTTCTTTTAAGAAATCGATGGATGTTTTGTAATTTATAAGAAATTAAAAGCCTCTTTGTTATATTGGGTATAATAATGAATCCCCAATAATTTTCCTAATGGAAGTGACTACATGAAACTATGTAACATAGAAATATTCCTCCTGATGAAATTGAGAGCGTCGCGCCACAATTTCTGATGCTCGTGTAGCCTACCTAGCTTATAAGTAAAAAGGCGGTTCGCAATTTCTTGTTGCTTTTTGAGGATCAAACAAGCTCCATCTTTTAGCACAATCTTTAAATTCCACATACCGCATTGTGAGCAGCATACAAGGCTCCAATTAGGGGTGGGCATAAAAATCGATGAACCGAATGAACCGACCGAACCAAACCAAACTGGATCGAAAAATAAGGTTTTTTTGACCAAACCAAAAAAGTCAACGTTGGACCTGACCCGAACCAAAGTCAACGGTTCGGCCCTCGGTTCCAAATTTTTTTGAACCGGTGGACCTGAACCGAACCGCCTATTATTTAATTATATATAAATTTGACACATGGCATGATATTATTGCCTAAAATGTGCTTGTACCGTGCGCTTGCTTGCACTAGATTACTCTAACCTAATATAAACATCTCCTCTTGACCTAACTAGCAGCCAGCCTCCATCTCAATTAATTTTTTTCGCCGCTCTCCATCTCTCAAAGAACAAAACAAGCAGATCTATCGTCTCCCTAGCTCTATCGTCTCCCTAACCTAATATAAACATCTCTCAAGCAGATCTGGAAGAACAAAACAAGAACTTGACTACCATGGTAGGTCTATTATTTATGTAGTTTTGTGTTTCTTTCTTAGTTTGCATCTTATGAGACTTTTAGTTATGGTCTGATGTAGGAGCGTGGGGCATGAATATTGTGAGCTCTGTGGGAATTATCATGGCCAACAAGCAGCTCATGTCCCCCCATGGCTTTGGCTTTGGCTTTGGTAAGTTCCTCTTTCTTCTTCTTCTTTTAACTATACTGTGTTTTCTTTTAATTTCAGATCTGAAGTAGACATCTTTTTTTCATAATTCATATTCACTTCTTCTCACCATTGATTTTTTTTTTTTGAAAAGAAACTTTATCATTCAAAAAGGAAAGAACGAACACAGAACACAATGGCCAAGGGGGCCACCAAAAAAAGAAAGAACAAAAAACAAAAAAACCTCTACCCTACAACACAGCTGCTTTCCAGTCAGCTCCTCTCTAATTTCCTGAGTTCATTTTCGTCTGTTTTGTCTAATTTTATGACCTTAGTTGGGGTAAAGTTGCTTTCTTGCAGATGCCATATTTATTTTTGTTTTTTTTAATGTTTTTTTTATGCCCACCCCTACCTTTTCTTGTCAATTTTGTATTGGGTTTTCGATTGTATGTGTGGATCTTAAGTTTTGGTTTTGCATATGTGAGAGCTGTATGTTTTGGATTGTATATTAAATATACATGCACTGTAGTGATGTTCATGGTCTTCAGATTGTTCATATTTGTCATCACAGTGGAGAGGCCATTAGTTAAAGATAGATGATAATTTTCTTCTGGTGCCTATGTTTGCTTTTATAAAGCTCTAATATGAGGTTATATAATTTTGTTGTTTATCTGTTTCTTGTTCAGGAGTAGTTCATGATTTTTGGCATATTCATTTGTTAAACTTTGAATGGTTTTGAAGATAAGCAAAAAATTTATTTCTATTTTTACTGAAATTATATGTTTGGTGATTGATTGTTGACTGATACAAGTGTATTTTTGGACAGATGAATGCAGCTTGCTTTGTCAAAACTTTTGGATGGATGGATGCTGATGTTTTGAAGGGATATTTGTTATTTTTTTTTGTCATGGGTTGTAATCGTTATAATTTGGATTTCTTGCTTTATTATTTGTGTGGGTGTATTATTTATAATTTGAATGAGTTCAGCATTTGAAAATTGAAAGAGTAGAAAAATATATTCACAAAAAAAAAAAAAAAGAGTAGAAAAAAATGATTTGGGCCAGTTAATACTGAACTAAAGATTATTTGGGCTTAAAAATAACTAGTAGTGGGCTAAAGCCCAAAACCGACCAAAAAGCCTGAACCGAACCTGAGCCTATCGGGTTAGCTGGTTCGGCCCATTTTCGGCTTTTGATATGGATCCGATCCAACCCGAGAACCGATATTTTACTCGGTTCGGCCCACGGGTCACTCAAAATTCAATCCGACCCGAACCGTGCCCAGGCCTAGCTCCAATAGTGAAAAGCAGAGCCTTTTGCATTGGGGCATTTACGCGGGAACATTACACATTATTCCAAAACAATTGCTTCACCTCTGTTTTTAGAACATGTGCCAAAAGAAACCCAATCCCATCTCTTATGCCGAGTTAAAATGTTGACGCAGAATTCCTGTACCTAAGTTTTGGCCAATAAAACATCTCTTGATAAGAGAAAGAGATGCACTAATATCACCACCGTACATCTTAAATCAACCCCAGCTTACAAGGAAAGGTAGCCTTGATTACAGAGCGGGGGAAGCTTGTATGCTACAATCATCCCAGATGGATCGCATAAAAAAAACAATTCATCCCAGATGGAAGTGGCAAACTTGTATGCGATTCCGGGACTCTAACAACATAATGAGGTTTTTCTTTCTTCGGCCGGAGTTTGTAACAAGCCTAACGAATGGTTCCAAAACATTCAAGACGGTATTTGATGTAAATGCATAGCTGCATTGTCTTCACTACAGTTGGGCATCAAAGGGGTTCCAAATTCCAAACCCAATAAGCATGAAATCAAAATGGGCATCACGGAGGCTCCGAATTCCGGCATATCAGAAACAAAGCCATAAACTAATCATACCCAACAACAAGAACAACCTCTAAAGAGTTTGAAACCAAACTATAATTTAATCACATTCTTAAATTAAACCTACCCATGCCCTAGAAAAAGCAATAGTTATAATAACCCGAAAGAACATGAACATGAAGATTGCACAAGCAAGCAGCTATCCAGAAGAAACCCAAAAGATTCATTTGACAAAAAGAAATAAAAATGCATGCTTTAGATTCTAAATCCAAAATTAACAAAATCCCATAATAAAGGATTGAGAATCCACATTAGAGATCCATGGTAAACTTAAAAACGCATAGCAACAGAAAATTAGCAAAAATTTCCTTCCTACTCTCCCAAAAACCCAAATTTACTCATTATAATCCCTTCTTCAGTACCTCCTGGGCCCGCCGCGCCCGAACCCGAGCTGCTGGGGCTGAAGAGATGCCGGGTCGACCCGCTTAAGGCCGGGCATATCGCCCATGCCGAGAGCAGAGAGCATGTCGATCGTCTCCTTGTCGACCTCGATCTCGTCAGTCTTGATGGCGGACTTCTCGGGGACGTAGTCCATGCGGCGCTCGCGCTCCTCCTCCTGGAGCTTCAAGGAGATGCCGCGAACCGGGCCCTTCTGGATCCGCTTCATCAAATGGGTCGAGAAACCGGCGATCTTGTTGCGGAGCCTCTTGGAGGGGATGATGGCCACCTCCTCCAGGATCTTCTTGTTGGTGTGGAAGTCCAGGGTCATGCGCGAGTAGTATCGCTCGATCACTTGGCGCGAGGATTTCTTCACGGTCTTTGTACGGACGCGGCCCATGGTGCTGGTTTTTCTCTCTGTGAATGTGTGTGTTTTGTGTGTGGAGGTTTTGGGAGGAGAGAGACGCCCGGTGAGGAGTGTGAGAAGGCAAAATGAGGGTGGAAGGTGGAGGTTAGGGTTTTGGGGTATTTATCTGGGAAATCCCTAAAATGGTCTTCGCTGCTGGACGTTTCGGCCCAGTTAAAAAATATTTGAGCCTAGAGTTTGGCCCAGATTGTTTTTTGGGAAATTGGGCCTGAGTGTTGTACTTCCGAAGCTGGAGAAACTAGATTTGTCAGTAAATCTGTGCTGAGTGCTAGTGGTTTAATGTTCGAAATTCATCCATTTTTAAGACGAGAGGGTTTGATAGGAGAGGAGCTCTCTTTTTGAACCCGTGGATTGATTCCCCCTCTTAATTAATGGAAAATGCTTGAGCATCTCATTTCAAGTGAGAATAATATAATTTTTCTTTTTTATTGTCACTCATCGCGTGACATAATCAAATCATGCATGCCCACAATCCCAGAAAGAAGCGCAATAGTGATGCAACACCCATCCCTACTCCATGGAGTTACAATTTTTTTCTTTAATTTTGATTTATTTACATTTTTTTTTCATAATGTTTCTGAAAGCCACCTAGTTTTTGCTTATTGTTTTATTTGTCCACATGGTGTAATATAGTGTTCATATGCATGCCACATACATAGACAAAAAGTGCTTGACCTAAATTCTTGCCGATGAGGATTAAATTTTCAAAATGTTAGGTTTGATATCATAACATCTTAAACATTAGGTACTAATTAAAGTGCAATTTCACTCAAAATCACAAAGAGTCCAAAGTGCAATTGACTGATCATTACAACTAATTAGGGCATGTGCCATTAGAAGACATGGGGAAGATTTTTGGAATGAAGACTAATACTCTGAAAGAGCAAGGGCAAAAAGGATCCAACATTAGCAAGACTATAGTGGCAGCACAGCAAAATGCATGTGGTGCTTACAAAACTTGGTTTGAGAACATCAAATTTCTCAAAACCATACTAAAAGATTGATTAGTGGTGCTATAACCTCCATCCACAAGAAGGTTCAGTCCATTTACAAACTTAGACTCCTCACTTGCCAAGTACACCGCAGCCTCCGCCACATCCTCTGCCCTAGGCACTGCCCCTTTCAACACCGCCGCAGCACAAATCAGCTCCTCCACGGCATCTCTCTCCATTCCCATAACATTTCTTAGCAATGGAGTTGCCATGGCACATGGAGAAATGCAGTTGACTCTGATCCCATGCTGCCCCAGCTCCACACACAAGCTCTTCATAAGTCCCACCACCGCGTGCTTTGACATGGTGTAAGCGTGTGGAGACTCACCACAGCTCGCGGACGCCACGCTTGAAGTGAACAAAATGACACCTTTCTTGGCAGGGATCATAGCCCTAGCAGCATGCTTGGCGCCCAAGAAAGCTCCGTACACATTCACATCAAACACTTGTTTGAAGTTTTCGGCACCAGCGCTTAAAATTGTTGGCTCCAAGTTGCCAGGTATGCCGGCATTGTTGTACATGATGTCAAGCTTGCCATACTTGGACAGAGCCAAATCCACTACATTTTTCACATCAGATTCAACCGTGACATCGCAACGGGTGTAGGAAACAGATTCTTCATACGGGTCGAGTTCGTTGCAGAGGGACAGAGAAAGTTCGTCTTGGACATCGGCTATGATGACTTTGGCACCATGCTGGACAAACAGTCTTACAGTGCTCTCTCCAATGCCGCTAGCGCCTCCAGTGATTATTGCCACTTTGCCTTCCAACCTGCAAAATTGATGTTCAAACATTTAGAAGATGATGAAGAAAAAGGTTAGAAATTTAGACAACAAATGAAGAGGGGTTAAAACTAAGCTTACCTTTTGGGACTTGGAGCTAAAGAGGAAGCGCTGCTCATCTTTAACTTCACTAATGGATGCAAATGCATAGAGGCCCTTGATTTCATATATATATATATACATACATATATCTTTATATATATAGCATGAAAAAGTATTGGATAGAGTGAGAGTTGCTTGTTAAGTCACCGACAAGTTTACGCAGCCCGATTTGAAGGCATGTGACAGATCCCAGTTTTGAAGCTGTAAGTTTGGTTCCAAAGTGTTGTTTATTAGGTTGCATTCTTTTCATGGGTTGTGTACATTTGCTGTAAACAAGAAAAAACTGAGCAACAAATAAAAGCCAACCAGAAACGTCCCAAATTACTTATGTCCCTTCAAATAATTGCAAACAATTTGCCATGTGGTGACAAGAAAAAAGTGAACCTGCTTTGCCATACATGGCAAGAATGACAGGGTATGGAGGATTATAATTTTCTTTATCTTGTTGCCTGGACCACAGTTCGTCCCGGATTGAATAAAAATGGAGCTGGAAGAAACAAAGTGAGTGCAACCAAGGAAGATATTAAAAAAAACAAAGGCTTTGACTTAATTGTCGACAACCTTTTGAAATGAAATGTACTTTAATTTCTTTTCTGCAGTTAAATTAAATGTGTTCAGCAAGGTCAGGAAGATATATCTAACATTTATATGCTCTCAAGAAGCTCTGCTGGAGAATCAAAAGTGCCTTTTTACTTAAATATGTTCTGTGGCTGTCTGTTTGTGGATCGAATATTTTTAGTGCATGCAACAAATTAAACAATTGGGTTGAGCAAGAAAACTCATACTTGATTCCTCCTGTATGAGGAACAGCCATCCTGCAGGGTTCATTCATTTGGATTAAGTTAGTCTTATTTGGTGTAATGTGAATGCTAAATTGAGCTTAGCATCGATACCGATAAAAATTATAATAATTTTTGTAAAATAATTTTCATTACAGAAGGCGTGGCGCAATCTCTGTCTGGACACTCTTGATCCATTGACGAAGAATGAATGAGTGTGGAATTGAATTTTTTCTTGCTAGATGGCCAAAAACTTGGTCCACTATTAGGATGAACTTGTGACAAATTAAAGTTGAACTCAAGCTCAAACATGTAAAAAAGTCTGCAGCAGCCAAGCAGATCAAGGCTCTGGTGGGTATTGAAACATGTTGAAGGAAGGATTAACTATGCTGAAAGCCCCATCTATTAAAAGATTATGCCCGCTTATGTACCTAGCTTCATCACTTGCCAAATAAAGAGCTGCATTTGCCACATCTACTGCCTTAAGTGTCACACCCTTCAAGTTAGCCAATGCGCTCATCGTATTCTCCATCTCCTCATCCTCAAGCCCAACAAATTTCCTAGCCAAAGGCGTCACGAGCGCATAGGGCGACAAGCAGTTCACTCTGATCCCGAACTGACCTAGCTCAACAGCTGCATTTTTAGTCAGGCCATTCACGGCATGCTTTGAGCAACAATAGGCATGTGAGGCTGCACCACCAAGATATGAACTTATGCTAGCAGTTGAAATAATGCTGCCCGCTCGTGCCGGGATCATGACCTGCGCAGCATGCTTTATCCCGAGGAAAACTCCGGTGACATTGATGCTAAGTACCCGCTCGAAATCGGCCTTTTCATTGTCGATTATGCGTGCCTTGTTGTCATCAACTATGCCTGCATTGTTGAACATGATGTCTAGCTTCCCATATGTAGCAACAGCTTTGTGTACTGCATTTTTTATTTGTGCTTCGTCTGTGACATCACAGTGGACGAATGTGCAGTCTGTTGGGCCTATGGATTCCCGGACTGAATGGCCCAGATCATCTTGGACATCTGCAATGACGATTTTGGCCCCATGCTGGGCAAAGATTTTCGCTGTGCATTCTCCAATGCCACTTGCTCCTCCAGTTATCAGAGCCACCTTTCCCTCCAGCCTACATTCAGTTGCCAAAAAGAACAAACACTTTTTAAAAACAGTGATTTCTTTATGGGAAAAATACTTCATAATCCAATTATTTTCCTTCCCCCCTAATTTTAGAACTACCACATTTTTATATCATATTAATGAACCGCATTATATACCAGACCGGATTCATTTGCAACAATTGTTATAACCAATTAGTAATTTACACGTCAACTGTCATATAATTAATTTCAACTTTACTAAAACGTGATATGAAATTGGTTGTTTCTTTACCATTATTGTTTCCTTTGACCAAATTAAATATATAAGCTCATATATACATTGTTGGTCTATTCTAACATAATCTTGATCTATGTGTGTCATCTTTGCGTAGGGGCCATGCTAATCTTCTCTGTATTGTTTCAATTTTATCGGATGTTCCCGAAGGAAGGGACATCTAACATAATCATGTTAATGTTAATCATGCCTTATGAGAAGCCTAAGGCACTGACTTATGGCTCCCCAAGCAAAATAGAGCCCAATACTTGGCCTAGAGTCTAAACATCAAATCTATAGACTGGACAAATGAAAGAATGATCACCCATGAAACTCTTATTAATGGTGAAGCCAATTTGGTCGTGTGCAAAACTGGGGTCATAATGTTCATGAAATAATTTTTTTCTGATGTTTAACAAGAAAAGATACACAAATATAAGCACAAACAGATAACTATAAAACTTGATTAATTAAGCATGTTCTGCTGACCTTCTTGTGACTGCAGAGAGTACTGAGGAGAATGCCATAGCGCTGAGAGAGAGAGAGAGAGAGAGAGAGAGAGAGAGAGAGCAATGAAGAGTGATAATTGGTTCTGTTTGGAAACGGGGGAGAGAGGGTGAGCACCCAAACCCAAAGTTAAATATTTATCAATTCTAAGAAGCAATTATGGGAGAGACCAAACAAAGTCACCCACCACCTACAATTACGGAAGAGTTCTGCTATTTCCACTTACTTGTCTTATTTTCTCATCCACCGTATCTTGTCACATGTAAATTTCCACCCACCAATACTTCTAAAATACTCTTTTAATTATTACGTTATTTACTCTCTCCTTTTATTCTCTCTGCTCGTGTCTTCTCTCTCTTACGCTCCCACACATCTCTCTCCTCATGTATATGGGAATCTGACCCCAGGCCACAACAGCATAAACAAACAAATGGGTGGTCGGCCCACATATAGAATAGGAACTTGAATTTTTGTTTGGGCTAGGCGACCTGCATTACTATAATAATTAATTACTGGTTTGATGTATATCTTAAACAGTTTTATATTACATATTAGAACCAAAGACACAGATGGTTGAGCAGGGAATCATTTTAACGAGTCACGGGAATCATTTTGCATATTATAGGATTGAAAGCTCAAACCCGATCAAATCAAATCAAACTAATTCGTGCTATTTAGTTTGGTTTCTATGCTTAACAAGTGTAATTTTAGACCTAACTAAACCAAATCGTTCGTGTTCTATTTTGTCTTCATCTCACTCTTTGATATCATACCTATAATATTAAAAACAAAAACTCCTAACTCATTCACTATTATACTCAAATATAGGAGCTCAAATTTAAATAATAATAAAAACCTATATTAAATGGACTTTAGAAACACACCCAAAGCCCATTTACAATATAACAAAATGATTTTTAACTTCTTTTAAATTACAAAACTGTCATTGATTTCTTAAAACAAACTCAACCCCAAAATCTCATAAAAAAGCCCAAAACACTCAATAGGACATTAAAGTAATTTAATAATTAAAATTAAATTCAATAGGGCCAGCTGTCATTTTTTGAGTTTTTTTGGGTTTGTTTATAGAAATTAAATAGTGTAGGGTTTATCTATAATATTAGTGCTAAGAATGGGTATATGACTAAATTTCTCTTAACTATGATTTAATTTGTTGTTAGAAATTCTCTTTGATATATGTTAAAAACATGTAATATTTGCTTAGTTGCTTATGACGGGAAACCGATGACTAATAAATTGGTGTTTCCCTTTTTTTTGGCCAAGTATGCCAAAAGAAGGATTTTTCAGTTTTTCTTCTTTTGAGATGCGTAGGTGTGCCACCACCAAGCCACTTGATGGCTTGGATGAAAAGATTGTGTGAATGTGTTTGCGCTTCTGACTTCTAATCAAACGATTGATCCGCTAAGCAAGAAACCTTATCTTGACCTAGGTTCTTTTACTTCCTCGGGGTCAAGGATGATTGAGCTTTGTATGACTATTTTTAGGATTTTGGTGAGAATTGCACTGAATGTAAATGCAAGAACAAAATGACAGTAATGTAAATGCGACAAAATAGATTAAAGCAATAAAAACTTGAATTAAACTTGAATTTAAAGACAACTGAAAGCAAATTGGCAAAAAGTAAGCTTACACTAGGAAAATGAAGAACTTGGATAATCTAAAGTGCTTGAAACATAAAATCCTAGATTAGGAATTGAAAGGTGCAAGATAAAAAGATAGGTTTTGTGTGTTGAGTCCGAGGTCCTTTCCTCTTCTTCTGAGGAGCTATTTATATAGCTTTCTTCAGCTCATGGGTTTGGCCATTAAATGGCCTCAACTGGCTTTTCTTTGAAAATCCTTCCAAGATTAATGTCTTCCGGAGCTCTAGGCATTTAATGAGAATTTCCCAACCACCACCAACCCATATGGTTGGTCAATAAAATGGAATTAGGATTGTGAAACTCTTCTCTTGATTTGAGATGCAATAAGTCTTAGTTTGTTGGCTATAAGTCTTCCCATCTTTGAATTCTACCACTTGCAAGGAGACTTCTGCTAGAACTTCTGAAGTTAGCTTCTTAAGTTGTGTTTGGAATTTTGAGTGTATGATCCGATCTCTGGTGAGACGTCATGCACTCGGAGCTTCCGACTTGGTTGAGAATCCCATCAATGTTAGGGTGACATGAGAAAGACCCCATGGAAAAGGCCACTTTGGGAAAAGCCGAATGTGAGAGGCAAGATTTGAGAGGCGAGGTGTGTGAAGCCACAAATTCTTATCAAACATTGACATAATTCAAATACTAAGCATGTCAAAGTAACTCGAACCCTAGCCTCCCTCTCTTGGAAACACTTTCAGCATCGCACTGGGAGAGGAGGCCTTTGTTCCTTTTCCCCTCTCCTCTCCTCATTCCCACTCCCTTCATCTCCTATTTTTTCTATCTTTCTATCTCTCCTCTGTGAGAGTCTTCTCTCTCCTCTGTGAGAGTTTATGTTACTTTTCTTATTGTTTGTATTTCCTCCTTGTCTCTCTGAATCTCCTCTCTCACTCCTTCCCATCCCTCTAATCTCCCTCATTTCTGAGTCCCTCTGTCTCCAAACACCCCCATCTATCCATTACATCTCCCTCAAGTTCTCATATTCCCATTTCCCTATGATTTACTTTCTCTACTTTCTTTCTCTTTACCCTCACCTTAAATTTCCCTAAATTATGCCCAAATTTGGAAAACCCATATCTGCACTTCCACTCTCCTCTTTCTCCCCCACCCATAAATGTTGTTCTTCAACCTACACTTCTTACCTCTAAATCCCTTGCCCCTTCTCTGTTATGGTGTTCTCCACACATTCCCTCCGGCTGTGTCCCGACTCAAGGTCTCAACCACCAGCCACTGCTCATCGGCTCCATTGATGAGGATGCTTCAAAAGTGCTTTTTGCACGTGCTTCGCTGTGTCCCGACCCGAGGTCTCAACCACCAGCCACTGCTCCTCGGCTCCATTGATGAGGATGCTTCAAAAGTGCTCTTTGCACGTGCTTCTAGGATTATGGTAGCACTTTTTGCGTGGGTGGTTCGTCCACCACCATTCTCCGTTCTAAGCATTGGTCTGTTTGGTTACTGATTATCCATCTCTGGCGGTTGTGGATCTACGACGGCGGCGCGGCAAGTGGGAAGTGGCGTCTGTAGCTTCTCAGATTTAAGGTTTTTTCTTTGTGCTTGTATTGGGTTGGATGTTTGTTTTAGGGTTTTTCCTTTATGTAGCTTTTTTTTTTTGTTGGGCTGAGGCCTTCTACCTATTGGTGATGGGCTAGTTTTTTATTTTTGCATTTACTAACTGTGTAATAATCCCTTTCATTTTTAATAAAATGAATTACCTTTACAAAAAAAAAAGTATGTCAATGTAAACGCTTGACCTTTTGCTCCCACTTGCATCACGCCAAGAGGTCATTGATGTAAAATGAACGGTATATGCATGAATATTGAGTTGCACGTAAAGTAAATAAGACACAATATTTAACGAGGTTCGGCCATGCCTAGGTTCCTCGGAGAGCAACAGTAGTAACTTTTCACTATGTAGAATAATAAGGCTACATCTTTAGTGTTTACAATCTCATTGGCTCACTGATTTTTCTTTCTGCTCTCTCCTCTCACTCTTCCTCTTTCTTCCTTCTTTGTCGAGACTTTCTTTCTTTCTCACTTGGTGTGCTCTCATCTTTTTCTGGAGAGATCTATTTTCTACTAATGGAGGTGTCTATTTATAGGTCAAAATATTGGTTGTTCACTCACAAGCATTTGGCTTCACTCGAATGTTTGGCAGACAAGCATAATCATTATTCTTCAATGAATTAGGTAGTGGGCTCCACCATTATTGACTTTACAACAGTCATATAATATAGGGAGATTCACTATTATACCCAATATGGGAGCCCAAATTATAAAAATACCCTATATGAAATGGACTTTATAAACACACCCAAAGCTCATTTAAAACATAACAAAAAGGCTTTTAACTTCTTTTAAATTACAAAACTGCCATTGATTTCTTAAAACAAACCCAACCCCAAAACATATAAAAAAGCTCAAAACACTCAAAAGGGCATCAAAGTAATTTAATAATCAAAATTAAATTCAATAGTGCCAATTGTCATTTTTTGGATTTTTTTTGGGTTTTTTTTATAAAAATTAAATGGTTTAGGGTTTATTTATAGTTTGAGTGCTAAGAATGGGTATTTGACTAAATATCTCTATAATATATGCCTACAATCATAAGGCCATATAATATATGCCTACAATCAAATTTGCAAAGCCATTTGTAATTCGCTCTCCATTCCGATTTTAGTTTTGCTACCACCACTACTTGGACTTTGGTTTCCATCTCAACTTTGAGTGTAAACTTCGACTTGGACTTGGGATTTAAATTCCGACTTTGGATTTGGTTTCCAACCCGATTTGGACTTTGGCTGCCATCCTGACTTGGGGTTTGGTTTCCATCCTTGGACTCCACCCTTGGGCTTATCAACTCGACTTTGGGACTTCACCAACCTTGCATGACTCATCAACCCACCGCAAGCTCTCACTCTTTTGGCTAGATTTATTTAGGCTCCCACTCTTTTGGGTGGATATATATATTCTAACATAATCATGTTAATGTGGGGAAACACTTGTGTGAAACATGGATAACATTGTGAATCACCGTAAGCCATGCATGATAACTTTTCTACGTGGCAGTCTGTTATTGGTTGAGAATAGCAAAACAATATTATCTCCATTTCACACAAGTTTTTCTGCCAATATTAGTCTATATAAACTGTGCATATTAAAGAATGGTCACCCATGAATGAAACTCCTATTTTTGGTGAAGCAATTTGGTTGTGGATAAATTTGCAAACCTGGGTGTTCAAGACACTAGCTACCTTCTATGATGAACTAATTTTGTTTGATAATTACCAGAAAAATACACAAACATATCACATATGTTTACCAAGAAAAGATACACAAATATAAGCGCAAACAGATAATTATAAAACTTGATTAATTAAGCATGTTCTGCTAACCTTCTTGTGACTGCAGAGAGTACTGAGGAGAATGCTATTGTTGTAAAAGAGAAAGAGAAAGAGAAAGAGAACGAGAAAAAGATAGAGCAATGAAGAGTGATATATTTATCAATTCTAAAAAAGTAATTAATTAGTCATATGAGAGAGAGAGACCAGACCAAGTGACCCATCACCCACAATTGTAGAATCATGGCAAATATATATTTTTTTAAAGCGATGGTCCAAAATACTCTACGGAAATGAGGATAGTCTACTAGTGTAACCCACAGAATCATGGCACGTTCTAAGTAGATGTTATATGATCATCAAAAATTAAGGGGGTGTTCAACAGGTTAAGGTATATGGGAAGGGGTTATGCTAATTAACAGTTGGTTAATTAATTGGATCCATAAACAAATGGGTGGTTGGCTCTAATGTCCATATATAATAGGAACACGACTTTTTGTTTGGGCTAGGCCACCTGCATTACTATAATAAAACTAATTATCGATAATATCGATAATATCGTGATATGAACTTTCAAAAATTAAAGAAAACTCACTTCACGCATGCAGGTAGGGGTGACATTTTAGACCGAAAAACCGAAAAACCGCAAAAACCAACCGACAATTTACCGCAATGGAACCGCAATCGCGGGAAACCGAATTGCATTTGCGGTTGCGGTATTTGATTTTCAAAACTCGCGGTTACCGCAAACCGCGACTATATTTTTATTTAAAAAAATTATATAAGGAAATTGAACATATGACAACTTGTAAGTAATTAGTTTATTTATGCTCATGTTATTTATGCTTCTTCTTATAATAAAATGTACTAAACTTATGTTGTTTTATTTGTAGATAGCATTGGTGCTCAAACAACACAACGGGGTCCTTCAAATCCACTCACCACCACCAACACTTGAGTTTGTAACATTGGTGCATTGCATTTTCCTTTTAGTTTGTAACTTTAATTAACTTTGAATTGGATTTTTCCTTTGGGTTGTAACTTTAATTCATTTTGCATTGCATTTTCCTTTTGGTTTGTAACTTTAAAGGATTTGGAATTGGAATGCTTGAGAAGTTGAGGTTGTGAATGCTTGAGAAGTTTAATTTTAATTGGAATGCTTGGAATTGTAACTTTAATTTTCTTTAGGTTGTGAATGCTTGAGAAGTGGAGGAGGTTGTGAATTTATATATGCTTAAGAAGTTGAGGTTGTGAATTTATTTCTTTAGGTTGTAATTTATATTTTTGGGTTAAAGTATGCTTGAACTCAAAAGGCTTCAAAAGAAGTATCAAAATTAGGCCTAAAATGTGGAAGATTGGATTTTTATGACACAAAAAGAACTTGCGGTTTTAAACCGCTAATTCACGGTAACCGACTGCAATGCGGTAAACCACAAAAAGTGATCGGTTTGTGGTTTCAAAAATCACCATACCGCAAATAGTCAGTCGGTTTGCGGTTTGGGCAAAAATTCGCGGTTACCGAACCGCAACCACCCCTACATGCAGGGGTTCGAACCCCTTCCCATTCTAAGATCTATAACCACTTAACCACCACGTCAGTCATCACTTTGTGATAATAAGTTATAGAATTTATATTTATAATACTTCTGAGCTGTTTCTTAAAATAGAAATTAACATAATTACTTATTGTTTTATATTGTTAATCAGTTACTTAATTACTTAATATAATTTATTTATTTTCTATTTAATCCATTTAATGTTATTGATTATTTTATTATTCATTATAAGTACTTACATTACTAAATTCCCCTTCAAATTGTTGAGTAATTACTTAAATCTCTATAA
The DNA here is from genome assembly GCF_965620075.1 of Prunus avium. Classification (NCBI taxonomy): domain Eukaryota; kingdom Viridiplantae; phylum Streptophyta; class Magnoliopsida; order Rosales; family Rosaceae; genus Prunus; species Prunus avium. Next base: position 28,838,490 of record NC_142290.1, read on the forward strand.
TTATTTTCTTTATTTACTATTTAATTCTTCCTTGGATAAATTTATTTATGTTCTTAGTTAATTTTCAATCTTCACTATTATTTTTTAAGCATGGTAAAGTGCCTAATTTTCATGAAAAATCAAGTTGGTTTACATCTTTAATTATTTTTCAATTTTTGATAAATAATAAATATAAGAACGTGTACCATGTCCAGTGAATAATGTGAAATAAGATTATTCATGTATCTTACCATGCAATTTATAAAGTGTAAAATATTGTACTAAAAAATGATAAATAAATTACTAGGGGGTGTTTAATTCTCTTTCATTAATTACTCCAAATTTTCTAAGTCACAGAGTTTGTCAGCTCGCAATATAATCAACTTAAATCACTCAAACCCACTATGCAATGCATTTCCTTCCAATTTTTTGTGTCAAAATAATAGATAATTGACTAAATAAACTTCTTCTAAAGTTTCATTAAAAATTTCCATATATTTATCACAATTTCCGTGGTTTTTATTCAATTTTTATCAATATCGATATTTTCCCGATATTTTCATCAATATTTTCGTGTTTTTGAACCACTGATATTTTCGAAACTATCGATATTTAAAACCTTGGTTTCATGTATACATCTTGAGAGCAGTTTTATATTACATAACAGGGTTCTAATAAGGACATTGCAGCCAACGAAACAAAAATATAATGAAGACAGACGTGGAATATTACCATCAAATCCTAGACACATGTTCTGTCGACATAGATATTAATCTCCCTAGTGCCATGAACACTTGTGGAATTCCAGCACATATGATATGGGTATCTTCTAGTTCTTGATTTTCTGACTATTGTCGAGTCGACTCACTCCACAAATCATTAATTTTCAATACAAACAAGAAAGTCATTGTCACAAATTACGCAATTCGTTTTTACTGTTCATATTCCTTTTTCGACCCATAAAAGGAAAAAAAATTTCGAATTGGCTGACCCAACAACAATACATATGTTGGATGATTAAAAGACTTACAAAAACAAGAACAAAATACAAATTATTGTGTTTTCCCATTTACATGGAGTGGCTGCGTCTGTTGTTGTTGTTGTTGTTGTTAACATCGTTAGCAATAACAAATCATGTTTCATGTTCATGTTCATGGGATTTGGAGGCTGGTCCGAGTTTGGAGCTGAGTCAACTAAGTCGGGAGCTGCTGGACTCGGCGAGGCAGCCCGAGTTCTTTGATTGGTTGAAAAGGGTTAGGAGGAGGATCCACGAGAACCCAGAGCTGGCCTTCGAGGAGCACGAGACGAGTCAACTCATTAGATCGGAGCTCGACTCGCTGGGGATCCAGTACACGTGGCCGGTGGCGGAGACTGGGTTGGTGGCTTCTATTGGCTCTGGGGCACAGCCATGGTTCGCTCTCAGGGCCGACATGGATGCTCTCCCAATTCAGGTTTGCCAATATCCTCTCTCTTGAAAAGAGAGAGAGAGAAAGTTGCAGAGGGAGAGATGAGAAAGCTGAGAAAGAGGAAGAGAGAGATTCGAACCCAAAAAAAAATGAGAGAAGAGAAAAAAAGGAAGAAAAAGAAAGGGGTGCATTTTTGCTCACCACTTTAACCATAGATGTACCATCACCATCATCCTCAATGCTTGACACGTGTCCAAAGACATAACTATAGTTAACTTTTGCTTTGTATTTATGGAATCATGATTACACATATGGATATGTGTCAAGCATTGAGGATGGTAGTGAGGGTGCACCTATGGTTAAAGTGGTGAGCAAAAATGCTCCCAAAAAGAAAGTATGCGTGTGAATTTTTTTAATTTTTTAATTGTTTTTAGCGATGGGAGGTGGAACACTTTTCTTTTCTTCCTGGATTTGAGAATTTTTTTAAGTTTTAATTTTGTTAACATAATATTAGTGAAACGTACAGCAAAAATAAAAAAAGATTTGATTGATAAAAACAAAAAATAGTGAAGGTGGGAGAAGTAAGGTTATTTAAGGTTATTTTATTTATTTTTTGTTTTGCTAAGTGGGGAGGTGGGGTGGTTCAGGTTGTTTCATTTTAAATTGTTCTAAAGATAATTCTAGTTTTTACATTGTTCTAAAGATAACTCTGTATTGATTGGGGTTTTGTTGATGATCATTCAGTGAATGTAGCATTATCAAGCGCATTTGTGGATTAAATTTAGTGAATGTAGCATTATCGAGGTCATTTGTTGAGTAAATTAAGCGAATGTAGCATTATCGAAATTTATTATATCGGGTTTTGGGTTTGTTAGGAATTGGTTGAATGGGAGCACAAGTCCAGGAACCTTGGAAAGATGCATGCTTGTGGGCATGATGCTCATGTAACAATGCTGCTTGGAGCAGCTAAGTTACTTCAGAGCAAAAGCAAAGAAATAAAGGTAACCCAATTGAAATATGCTCAAAGTATACCATTTATGCATTGCTTAAGGTTTTGCATATATTTGTACAATTTTATAGGGCACAATCAAGCTTGTTTTTCAACCTGGAGAAGAGGAACATGCAGGGGCTTACCATATGATAAAAGAGGGTGCTCTTGATAAGATTCAAGGCATTTTTGGGTTACATATTCAACCTCTAATGCCCGTTGGTACTATTGGTTCCAGGCCAGGTCCATTTCTTGCAGCCTCTGGTAGATTTTCAGTCACAATTCATGGAAAAGGTGGGCATGCTGCTTTTCCCCATTTGGCCACAGATCCAATTCTTGCTGCCTGCTCGGCCGTCCTTGCCCTTCAACAGCTTATTTCTAGAGAAACAGACCCTCTAGATGCCAGGGTATATAATATATGCATTTTCTCACTGGTTTTCTTGTTTGTTATGGTTAGTTTATACATGAACATTGTGTGAGAAGTAGAATTCTAAAATGGGGTATATTAGGGGCCGTTCGGTTAAGTTTTCAGCGCCCGTTTTCATTTTCTGAGAATGAAAACAAACCAAGAATCCGTATAAAACAGAAAACAGTGAGAATGTTTTCATAAAATGAAAACAACATAACGTGTACTTTGGAAAAACAGAAAAAATATGTTTTCATTCTCACAGAAAACAAACTCCTAAACCATAAACAGAAACCCACAACCCCATCACTCTACCCAGCAAAACAGAAACGAAACGAAAATCACACCAAAACATAAACCAAAATCAAACATACCACGGCCACGATTGTCAGACCATCATCATCTCAACCGCCATGACTCTGCCATTGCCACCAAACCTCACAGACCCAGTCCCCACATCACCACCACCTATCAAACCCAACCGACACCAACACCAACACCATGCCAATGGAATCACGACCAACACCCAATCGAACCCAATACACATCTCGCCACCTAGTAAAAAAGCAATCGACCCCTAGCACCTCCACCACCCATACCCAATCAAAGCATCACCATCGCCATCACCACCCAATTAAGGAGGGGGGAAGGGAGAGAGAGAGAGGTGGGTTGGTGGGATTCATGCCATGGAAGGAAGGAGTGGGTGCAGCGGCATGAAGAGATAGTAAAAAAGAGGGAAGGGAGAATGAAAGAGAAAGTAGAGGAAGAAAGAAAGGAATGGCCCGGAAAGGGAGAAGAAAAGAGAAAGGAGAGAGGAAGAAAGAAAAGGAAAAAAGAAGAAAAGAGGAAGAAAAAAAAAGAGATAAAAATAAATTTAACTTTTAAAAAACAATATAACTTTTTATTTGTCAAATTATACTTTTAAAAAAATGTTTTTTAGAACATAAATTAGCAAAAATATGCTTAAAAAATAACTCACATATTATTTTTATTATCAAATTGTACTACCAGACACGTTTTCATTGTTTTTGTTTTCTGAAGATGTTTTCCAATTAATCTACCAGACGCATTTTCATTTCCTGAAAATGCAAATTTGTTTCTTTGTTTTCATTCTCTGAAAATATTCTTAGAAAACACTCTCTGAAAACGTTACCAGACGGGCCCTTAGATTTTTTCGTTTCGGACCGATTATAGGTGGTTACTGTTGGGATGATTGAGGGTGGCCAAGCAGCAAATGTAATCCCAGAGACAGTGAGACTTAGAGGCACTTTTCGAAGCATGACTTCAGAAGGTCTAAACTACCTTCAGCAAAGGATTCAAGAGGTATAATCTGAGGTCTAATTTAATTTAATCCCGCCATATAATTGTTTTTACTTCAACAAAGCTGAGAAGTAACTGTTTAAGCTATGGTGGCAAAGAGCTATGACATGTTATGCACTTAGACAATCTGACATGTTATGTTGTTAGGATTTTCAGTTTAGACAACTGAACATGTTGTTAACTTATTATATGAGATGGAGCATAAATGCGTATATGATTGAGATGTTACGTTGTTAAAATTCTCAGTATAAACGATTGAGATGGAGCATAATTATGTATATGATTAGCAGGTCATAGAGATACAGGCTTCGGTGCACGGGTGCACAGCAACGGTAGACTTCATGCTGGAAAAAATGAAGCCCTATCCAGCAACAGTTAATGATGAAGCAATGTACAAACATGCAAAGAATGTGGGAGAAACTCTGCTTGGGGAACCAAATGTGAAGCTTGTTCCAATGTCTATGGGAGCAGAGGACTTCAGCTTTTACACAGAAAAAATGGCAGCTGCATTCTTCATGATTGGGACAAAGAACGAGACTTTGGACCCAAATACAATTTGGCATTCACCCAATTTGGTAATTGATGAGGAGGTTCTTCCAATAGGAGCTGCCCTTCATGCTGCTGTTGCAATTTCTTACTTAGATAATATTGATGCTGCTGTAACTTATTAGAAATCTTTTAACTAGTTTAGTACTGTTGTGTTTTTTTTTTTAAAAAAAAAATGCTTCCGTTATGCTGTGAGAATAATCAGCTATGAAATAAATCAGTTAGGTATTTGATAAATTGTATTTGGAAAAGTGTTGTGAGTAGTCAAAGTGTTTGGTAAAATTGTATCAAAAGTACTTTTAGTATACATAATGACCAAAAAGAAACAATTACTTCCTTTTTTTTTGCCAAAAAGGAAATCAACTTCTCTACATATGCTTATCCTTTTAAAAAAAAAAAAAAAAAATTGGCACTAGCATATGTAGAGAAGAAAAAAATAAAAATTTTAAAGGATAGAAGTTGATTTACAGTTTTCTTCTTACTAGTTGATATTAGAGATAATTATATAAAATATAAACTCTCATTATAGTTTAAACTATCGTTTATATACTATCAACTAATAGAGATCATTGATCCGAACTTATTTTATTGAAGCCGTTCATTACGCATTAGAATGTAACTCGGTCACAACAAACAAGAAAGTCTTTGTTAGTTTTGTTACTTTTAATATTCCTTTTTCGACCCCAAAAAAAAAGAGGTATATTTCAAACTGGACCAAACCCAACAACAATACATAGCTCAAAGACTCGCAAAATTTTCCAACCAAAAAGAAGACTCGCAATTTTTTTTTTTTTGGTTGCAAATTATTTCCGATTTGCATGGAGTGGCTCCGTGTGGTGTTGTTGTTATCAACGTTAGCAATAACAAATCATGTGTCATGTTCATGGGGTTTGGAGGCTGGTCCGAGTTGGGAGCTGAGTCAACTGAATCGGGGGCTGCTGGACTCGGCGAGGCAGCCGGAGTTCTTTGATTGGTTGAAAAGGGTTAGGAGGAGGATCCACGAGAATCCAGAGCTGGCCTTCGAGGAGCACGAGACGAGTCAACTCATTAGATCGGAACTCGACTCGCTCGGGATCCAGTACACGTGGCCGGTGGCCAAGACTGGGTTGGTGGCTTCTATTGGTTCTGGGTCGCAGCCATGGTTCGCTCTGAGGGCTGACATGGATGCTCTCCCAATTCAGGTTTGCCAATATTCTCTCTTCTTTCCTAGAAGGTCAACAACCCCACAACAAAGTACCCAAAAAAACCCAAAATTATCCAGTCACATTTCCCCAATGGACCCATAACCACTTGAGATGGAGAGAAATTCCTTTTTGCTATCCCCGTCAATAACGTAATGATACATTGGATAACTTTTCCATGTGTGATTATGTTATTGACTAGGAATAGCAAAATTCAAGTAAGTGTTTTTCTTGAGGAGGGCCAATGTGGTTCCCACCTAAGCACTCTGAATTGATTGGATACATTTGATCAGTATTTTGAGAATCAAAATGGGAGTGAAAGACTGTAGCTAACATTGCTAACAAATTTGTATTTGAATTTACTCCAATGCTAAACTTCATTATTTTCCGTCTTTTTCTTTGACATGTGTATGCACATTTGTGGAGCAAATTTAGTGAATGTAGCATTATCGAGCACATTTGTTCAGCAAATTTAGCGAATGTGGTAGCATTATCGAAATTGATTATATCGGGTTTCTTGTTTTTTAGGAATTGGTTGAGTGGGAGCACAAGAGCAAGAACTCTGGAAAGATGCATGCTTGTGGGCATGATGCTCATGTAACAATGCTGCTTGGAGCAGCTAAGTTACTTCAGAGCAAAAGCAAAGAAATAAAGGTAACCCAATTGAAATATATGCTCAAATCAGATATTTTCCTGTTGTTTTTTATTTTATATATATATACCATTTTATACATTGCTTAAGGTTTTTGCATATATTTGTACAATTTTTATAGGGCACAATCAAGCTTGTTTTTCAACCTGCAGAAGAGGGTCATGGAGGGGCTTACCATATGATAAAAGAGGGTGCTCTTGATAATATTCAAGGCATTTTTGGGTTACATATTCAACCTCTAATGCCCGTTGGTACTATTGGTTCCAGGCCAGGTCCAATTCTTGCAGGCTCTGGTAGATTTTCAGTCACAATTCATGGGAAAGGTGGGCATGCTGCATTTCCCCATTTGGCCACAGATCCAATTCTTGCTGCCTGCTCAGTCGTCATTGCCCTTCAACAGCTTATTTCTCGAGAAACAGACCCTCTAGAGGCCAGGGTATAAATTTTGCATTTTCTCGTTAGTTTTCTACTTTCTACTTTGTTATGGTTAATTTATACATGAACATTGTGTGAGAGGTAGTACTGTATATCGATTTCTTTTTCGTTTCGGACCCGTTATAGGTGGTCACTGTTGGGATGGTTGAGGGTGGCCAAGCAGGAAATGTGATCCCAGAGACAGTGAGACTTAGAGGCACTTTTCGAAGCATGTCTTCAGAAGGTCTATGCTACCTTCAGCAAAGGATTCAAGAGGTATAATCTGAGGTTTAATTTAATTTAAACCTGCAATATATAATTGTTTTTTACTCCAACAAAGATGGAGTTTTGACGTGTTACATTGTCAAACAGTTTGACATGTTATGTTGTTAGAATTCTTAGTTTAAACGATTGAGATGGAGCATAAATGTGTATATGATTGGCAGGTCATAGAGATGCAAGCTTCGGTGCACCGGTGCACGGCAACCGTAGACTTCATGCTGGAAAAAATGAGGCCCTATCCAGCCACAGTAAACGATGAAGCAATGTACAAACATGCAAAGAATGTTGGAGAAACTTTGCTTGGGGAACCAAATGTGAAGCTTCTCCCAATGTCTATGGGAGCAGAGGACTTCAGCTTTTACACAGAAAAAATGGCAGCTGCATTCTTCATGATTGGGACAAAGAACGAGACTTTGGACCCAAAAAGACTTTGGCATTCACCCTATTTGGTAATTGATGAGGAGGTTCTTCCAATAGGAGCTGCCCTTCATGCTGCTGTTGCAATTTCTTACTTGGATAATATTGATGCTGCTGTAACTCATTAGAAACTTTTAAATCTATTTCTGTGAATAACTCATAAATAATTGAAGTGGAGTTTTTTTTAAAAAGTCAATTAATTGAATTAGAGTTGGAGAAGCAAGCCAATCAACAACAACAATAAATAAAGATGAAGAAGCCAACGGGGTCTAGCCTAGAGGTCTCAAATTCGAACCCCCATAACACATTTGTAGTGTGTGTGAGAACAATCATAACACTATCGCTTGTTATATCCCAGGCTCTTGCTTTGAGTGTTTGCTGCTTTTCCTATGGTGCATTTGGGGGTTCGGGTTTGATGGAGTTGGTGATACTTGGATTGATGCAGAAATTGCAGAAATTGCTTTGCACTCCAAAAACCTGACTACTTTTGAAAATGCAGAAATTGCTTTGCCCTTCTTCTCAGACTCTGCTTAGCTTATGTAGGAAAAGATTCCAAATTTTCTACCTCACGGAGCTTATTTTCAAAATCTTCTTTATATCCTCATGTCTATTTTGTTTTATATGCTGGCCTCGTAGCAGTGTTCATAAATAGATATAAAACAAAAAATTAGGACCACAATTTTGTACTTCCTAGATCATCTATTTGTGGCAGGGCTCAGTTTTAAGACAAATTGGGCATTGCATTGGGTCTTAATTTTGTAATGGGTGCATGAATCACTGCATCATGGAGGCTCATTTCCTCGCACATAAACAGGCACATAGATGCTTAGTTACACAAGTCAAAAGAAATATCGAGATTCGACTAAGATTCGTAACGGATCGATGTAGACCACAAGGGTATTTGTAGCATATTTAAAATCACAATAACTTTGACATATATAGGGTACACCATAGATTATTTTTTATTTGAAGCCTATATTTTCTTTTAACCTGCACTTCTAAAATTGCTATTGTAATTAGATTTCTGTCTGCTATACTCGAAGTATTTCTGTATTTACGTATAAAGAGATTATTTGGACAAAAAAAAAAAAGGCCTTCTGGACTAGATAGTGTGACAATTACAAACAGAAACAACCCATTAACAAACAAACAAATGGAGCAGAAACTTTCAGACCAAAACAAAAGGCCAAAAATGGCAAGGAAAGTTTCAGGCCCAAAACTGTAAACCGAATACATTGCTTGAGGAGAAAAGCTTCATTCACTTTCAAATTTCACCAAAAAGCCAAAACTCTGTTCTTTCCACCATGGGGTTGATGCTCTTGTGCTTATTTTTGTCAACAATCTTGGGCCAGTCTCGTGCTCTGGAAGCTTCTGAGTCAGATCTCCCTAGTCAAGAGCTCGAGTTCTTGACTCGGGGACTCTTGGGGTCGGCTAAAGAGGCTGAGTTCTTTGAATGGATGAGAGGAGTGAGGAGGAGAATCCACCAGTACCCAGAGCTTGGATTTGAGGTGCACAGAACGAGTCAACTCGTCAGGTCCGAGCTTGACTTGCTTGGGATTGAGTACACGTGGCCTGTTGCCAAGACTGGTGTGGTGGCTTCTATTGGGTCTGGCTCCAAACCTGTTTTTGCTCTCAGGGCTGACATGGATGCCCTTCCACTTCAGGTTCTCTCTCCCTCTTTCTCTCTGCTATGAAACATTGACTTCTTGTTGACCAGAAAATGGAAACTGGGTACTGTTTTATATTTGGTTTTTTTTTTTTTTTGGGTCACTGATAAACAAAATGCACCCATTGAATTTGGAAGGAACAAGTAGAGTGGGAGTTCAAGAGCAAAATAGATGGCAAAATGCATGCTTGTGGTCATGATTCTCATGTGGCAATGTTGCTTGGTGCAGCCAAATTACTCCAAAGTAAAACAGACATATTAAAGGTACATATTCTCTTGTCACACTTACTGATAATAGCGTTTAGTCTCTATTTGAGCGAAGGAAGTTCCGAGTTCAAATCTCATGCAGGATGTAGATACCTTTTTAACAACAAACCCAAGTCATAAAATTTGATGTCTGTTTGATGCTTTGAAGGGAACTGTGAAGCTGATTTTTCAGCCCGGAGAAGAAGGTTATGCCGGAGCTTACCATATGTTACAGCATGGTGTTCTTAACGACGTTGATGCCTTCTTCTTTATACATGTTACGCCATCACTACGCACTGGTGTGATTGCTTCAAGGCCTGGTCCAATGCTGGCTGGTGCTGGCCTCTTTTCAGCCACAATCAGAGGAAAAGGTGGACATGCAGCTGCCCCACATAAGAACAAGGACTCAATTCTAGCAGCAGCATCCGCTGTGGTGGCCCTTCAACAGATTGTATCAAGAGAAACAAATCCTCTTGAGGCCAGAGTAATCTTTTCTCCTCCCCCTTTTAATGAAATTTGATTAAGCATATAATTTCACATGTTTTAATTTTCATATTCAAAACCAGTGACAGGAAGAGCCCATAATTCCATTCTTGGTACATTTGAACTATCAATTATGTAGGTGGTGACAGTTGGGTTCTTAAAGGGAGGTGAAGCAGGAAATGTGATCCCTGAATCTGTGAAATTTGGGGGAACTTTTAGGAGCTTGACTAATGAAGGCCTCACCTATCTCCAAAAAAGGATCAAGGAGGTAAAATAGGCAATCACTCTATGACCATGAATTTCCTCCATTACAATTTTCAATCGAATAAAGTACCAATTTTCAGTCGGAGTGACCTAACCGAAAAAGTATTGCAGGTCATAGAACTGCAGGCAGCCGTGCATCGATGTGAAGGTACAGTGGACTTCATGGAAGACACACCATTGCCTTATCCTGTAATGATCAACGACGAACCGTTGTATGAGCATGTGAAGAAAGTTGGAGAGGCCCTGCTTGGGGAACCTAATGTGGAGCTTTGCCCAGTGATAATGGGGGCAGAGGATTTCAGCTTCTACTCAAAGGAGTCTGCTGCAACAATTTTTGTGCTTGGAATAAAGAACGAGAGTCTCAAATCAGATCAGCCATTGCACACATCTCACTTTGTCATTGATGAAGAGGCTCTTTCTATAGGAGCAGCTCTCAATGCTGCTGTGGCAATCTCTTACTCGGATACACATGTTGTTCGGACTCATTAAGACCTTGAATTTTGGTTTTCATTCAAAATCCATCAATGTAAATTGGCCTCTGAGTATCAAATAGAAAACATTTTGGATTTGTAGAAACTAAAAGCTTGAATGTGCCAGAATTACATTGAAAATTAATGAGACACCCTGTATATTGATTACTAATGGAACAGCCCATGAAGTTATCTACGCCAATAAATTGTAGTAATGATGCTTGAACTATACTGCAATTTGCATTTTCATCATTGAATTCCAGTAATAGTTGTTGTAGTCCTTCAACTTGAACTCAAGTTGCACCAATTTTTCTTTCCATCAACTCTGTTAGTGTTTTTGTCAAACTTAGGGGCAAATGACGAATTTCACAGATAACAAGGACGAAAATCCAAACCAAGGTATAATTGAGTGACAATAGCTACAATTTAGTCTTTCTTTTTTTAAATACAACTAAAGGGGATTGAGCGCTTAACTTAACTTAATCCTCACTCATTTTCCCGACTCTCTCACCATTTGAGCTTAACATAAAAGCTCTCAAATCAATAACTTAATTCCTTGCTAGATCAGCATCTACCGTTCGGTCAGTACGAAGTTCAAGATTTCAATCATCTGTTAAAGCAGAGAATGACCTTCCTCTTCCATGACTTTTTAATGCTATTTCTCACCTTAACCAAGCAATTTTGAAGGGCATCTCAAAAAGTTTATCTCAGATTGGTTAATGCATGTAAGTAGGGTTTTCTATTGCCTCCCTATGACATGACCTTATTGAAAGCAAATCCTACCACTAGCTATTAAACACCAAAAATGTCAGTATCAATGTCACCCCTATTTTGCTCCATTACTTTACCAAGAGTTATTCTTCTTCTTTTTTTATCTGAACCAAGAATTATTCTTCTGCTTTCAAATTTGATCATTCATAGTAAACCAGCACTTCAAACTGACATATCAACCACATAAAAATAAAATGTTTTCCATTTTTGGCTAAACCAGCACTTTAATTGACATATCAACCACTCCAAAATAAAATGGTTTCCATTTTTGGGTAAATGCAGCTACTTAGTAATGAAAAGAACACAACTTTCTCAGGCACGTGTGCAAATCTGACCTACCCCTCTACTTGATCTCAATCTTAAAAGAGGCACACATTGTGTTTTTGGAATCTCAGAAGATATTTTTCAAATGGGTTTCAATTTCACTTTCTCCTTGTGCTTCTTGTTATCACTAAAAGCTGCACTCTTTCATCAAACTTGGGCTGAATATGGATCAGAGCTCGAGTTCTTGACTCGGGAGTTGCTGGAAGCGGCAAGAGATCTCGAGTTCTTTGAATGGATGAGAGGGTTGAGGAGGAGAATTCACCAGCACCCTGAGCTGGGATTTGAGGAGCACAGGACGAGTGAACTCGTCAGGTCCGAGCTTGACTCACTGGGAATTGAGTACAAGTGGCCTGTAGCCAAAACTGGGGTGGTGGCTTCTATTGGCTCTGGCGCTAAGCCTGTCTTTGCTCTTAGAGCTGACATGGATGCCCTCCCTCTGCAGGTTCTCTCTCTCTCTCTCTCTCTCTCTCTCTCTCTCTCTCTCTCTCTCTCTCTCTCTCTCGTACACAGAGTTGCCATAATTCTACTGCTTCATATCTTCAATCACTGTGCTAAGCAACCCACAAAGTAGGTCTCAACCTTACATTCTGAAAAAGTTGACATCCATTATAAAAGTATGCATGAGAATGTGATATGGAGCAGTTCATCATATGTGCTTATAATAGTATGATATTTAGCCAAGTGTCACATTTGGGTCAACTTAGTTCCTCATGATTGCGTTTTATGATGAACTCCCTTTCGCAGTAGTAATTTTTAAGTAGCTGCTACTATTGATGCCTGATTCCTTGAAACCAATCTTATTTTGTTTGGAAGGAATTGGTAGACTGGGAATACAAGAGCAAGATTGATGGGAAGATGCATGCTTGTGGTCATGATTCTCATGTAGCAATGCTACTTGGAGCAGCCAAGTTGCTTCAGGACAAAAGAGATATGTTGAAGGTAGATGAAAATCTATATCTTATGTTATGTTTAACAGCCAAAAAACTACCAATCTACTTCTGCAGGTCCTAATATTTCAACATGTTATTGAAGGGAACTGTGAAACTAGTTTTCCAGCCTGGAGAGGAGGGTTATGCCGGTGCTTACCATATGTTACAAGATGGTGTTTTAAATGATATTGATGCCATCTTGAGTTTACATGTTTTGCCATCAGTGCCTACTGGTGCTGTAGCTTCGAGGCGTGGTCCAATACTTGCTGGTGTAGGGCTCTTCTCAGCTACAATACAAGGGCAAGGAGGGCATGGAGCATCCCCTCATCAGACAAGGGACCCAATTCTTGCAGCAGCCTTGACAACCCTTGCTCTCCAACAGATTGTGTCTCGAGAGACGGATCCGCTTGAATCCAGAGTACACTCTTAATTGCTTCCTCTTTTTCTGCAAATTTTTCTAAGACATTGAAATTCAGTTAAAAGCTTTTCATAAATGAGTTGACTACTATTGATGGTTTCGAACCAGTCAATACAATGGTTGACATTAGCCGTGATACAAGCCGAATAAAAAGTAGAATGAGGGCTGTCATTGGCTTTAGCATCTTTCCAGCAATTGACAACCAATAATTCTGATCCATCATCTTGTATCTTGTAGGTGGTAACAGTAGGGTATCTACAGGGAGGTCAAGCACTAAATGTGATCCCAGACAGTGTGAAACTTGGGGGAACTTTTAGGAGCTTGACTTCTGAGGGCCTCTCATACCTCAAAGAAAGGATTAAAGAGGTATACATGCCCTCCTTGTCCAAAGATTTTAAACGGATATTCAATCTAAGTAGGTTTCACTAAATACATTCCACTTACAGATCATAGAGCAACAAGCAGCTGTGCATCGTTGTACTGCGCTGGTGGACTTCATGGAGGACAGACCACTGCCTCATCCACCAATGACTAATAATGACGCGCTGTATGAACATGTGAAGAACGTCGGTGAGGTCCTTCTTGGGAAACCTAATGTGCAGCTTCTGCCACTGACAATGGGTTCGGAGGATTTCAGCTTCTTCTCGGAGAAGACTGCTGCTGCAATCTTTGTTGTTGGGATAAAGAATGAGACTCTGAAATCAGACCGAGACTTGCACTCGCCCTACTTTTTTATCGATGAAGAGGCTCTTCCAATAGGAGCAGCACTTCATACTGCAGCTGCAATCTCATACTTGGATGGCCATGATGATGTTAACACTCAGTAGGAACATGGTTCGCTCTACAATTCTAGAAATAAGAACAATAAAGATATTATAAAATAATAAAAAATTTTAAGAAAATGAATGCTGCAAATCCCGTCTTACTAAAGCACAAATGCAGTACTCATATCACTTGGTGATTGTGCTTGTGTGTAGCCTTACTTGGATAGCCATGGTGCTAAGACAGAGTAGGAGCGTTGTTCTATTTTCACTTTAAAAAATATGTAGCCTTAAACTCTTATACTTTCTCTAAGCACTCAGAAGTCAGAAGGAGAGAGAAAATTGACACACATAAAGCGCCAGCCATATCTAAACACAACATCTAATCACTAAAATTTGTTAATCAAACTCCAACTCCATAATGTAGACGTCAGAGAACATTGTCTGTCATCTGCATAAACTCTAGGCATTGCATCAAGAGAGTTAGCAAGAAACTCAGCCTTTTGAACTAATCCAACTGCGACCGCTTATCTTTTTAATTCCCTACTCTTCCATTTCTCTGCGGCATCTGATCAAACAGCCTGTGGGCCTCAACCAAATCCCCAACACTCGCATGCCCAGTGAGCAAAGTCGCGATTGAGGGCAAAAACGAACTGGGTAAGCTCTTGGGTGAAGCTAACGATGAGCAGAAGAGGATGGTAGGCATGAGATTGAAAAAAGGTTTGTGCTTTGCATGGCTTTGAAATCTCTTCTTCCTCGTTAGGATTTTCGTCGCACACAGACACAGAGCCTTCTCACCTGACGACATGTCGTTTTGTCCTCTCCTTATTCGCTGGTATAAATATATTAAAGAGACGCCGAAAACCGAAACACAAGAGAGAGATATATATGGCGGTGTGGTCGTATCCACCGACGCCCAAGCAGCTGGCGGTGACGGCGTGCTGTTTCGTGACGGGGGTGGCGCTGTTCGCCGTCGGAGCTCATCTTTCACTGGCCAACGTGGGCCCACAACAGGACCGGGTCAAGGCGCGCAGGAATTTCGTCAAAGACCGACTAAGAAAGCTCCTGGATGATTAATTGGTTTGATGCTTTTCAAGCATTGAATTTTGTTCCTTTTTGTCTCACAGTTGAGTAAGAAATGTTATGTTGTCAAGTTGTTAATTTCAACTCTTGATTAAGTGATGTTTTTTTGTTTTAAGTTACTTATGATCACCAAATGTCAATTCAACCAGCTGTTTGTTTGAGAAAGATGTCTCTGGTTCTTTTTTATGAATGCATCTCACCTAATTGCATTTGGTCCATTGATGGAAAAACATCCTTGTTGATATCAATCTTTCCATAGTTCAGATGTTCTTTAAAAACAGTCGAAAAAGATGCAAACTTGCACCTTTCATCTTCATCTTGGCCAAAAGCAAAAGGGAGAAAGGACTTGACCAGACCAGGCACTAGATTTCTTGCAAGATTAATGACATGTTCATGTAACTGACGTGGCAAAATGCAATCTTTTTTCAATTTTGTTTTCTCTATAAAATGATGAGGAGCAGTGGAAAAGACAGACACTTTACTATTTGAACTTCCTCAAAAACCAAAGAGAAACGCAAAGCTCTTGTCCTTTGCCCATAAGTCGTCTGCTCAGCCACATTACATGCATTAAGCCACTGCACCAACCAAAAGCAGAGAGAAAATTCAAATGGAGATCAATCAAACCTTACCCACCAACACACTCGCCATCACAGACTCACCAGAGAACCCTTCTTTACAAACTCAACCGCCACAACAACAAGAGCAGCAGCAGCAGCTAAAACGGCGTCGTTACATTGACAAGCATTCCACAGTGAACGGCCGTCACAGGCGGGTCAGAATACCCGTGACCTGTTGCCCCGGTATTTTCCGGCTGACCCACGAACTGGGTCACCGATCCGACGGCGACACCATCCAGTGGCTCCTCTCCCAGGTCCGACCCGAACTCGTCCTCCCTCCACAACCCAACAACAGGACCCGTCGGCTTCCACCCGACCCGGTTCCCCAACCCAATTGCAGATACCCGGGTGCAGCAGAAGATGGGATGGATCACAAGGCAGTGGCTCGTCTTCCGAGCCTCACTGTGAGGGCTACTGTGGTTCAAGCGTCCACTGTGTTCTTCGACACTCTAGCGACTCTAGGTAGCCACTTTGCCTAACTCTCTCAAATGAGTTGCTTTTGTTTTCATACATGGGGTCTTGTAGAGGTTTCTGGGGTTTATGGGATGCTTAAGATCTTTGTTTTCTTTATATTCCATGATTTGGTTAAGTGGGACCAGGATTTGTGGGTCAAAATATGTTCTTTCTGTATGAAGATTGGGAGATTAAGGGCCCACCACCCTCCTCCTTCCTTAAGATTGTGGACCTGAGGTTTTGTTATGTACTCTGGGACCTAGTCCTTGTAGGCCATTGCAAGTTCATATTATATTTTTTGATCCCCAAATATTTTAATTTCCCAACCATTTACAATTTGGGTTTCTGTCATTTGTGGGTTGTTAGCAGATAAAGCAGAGAGACTAGTTGCTGGTGCAGCTGCATATGGATCGCAATTGGTTGTGTTTCCTGAAGCATTTGTTGGTGGTTATCCCCGTGGTTTGATGTTTGATTCTGCAACCGCAACTCTTTCGCCGGAGGAGAAGCAGGCCTTTGAGAAGTACTATGCCTCAGCCATTGTTGTGCCTGGTCAGATTCCTTCCACAGAAGATGAAGTTTTCGTTTGAATGTGGTCTTCTGCATCATATTACCTTCTTGATTGTTCTGAATGTTAGTACGTGTAACATTTAGAATTGTTGATAAATCTTTCCCTCTATGTTTAGAAGTTCTCGGAACAATTTCTAGCTGGTTTATATCAAGTTTCTGGGAATCAAAAATGTTGGTATATACTTTGTAAGAAGTTAAGAACTATTGTAAATCTTTTCTCAGATGCATATAGCTGTTTGTACCTTTATATGTGATTGTCTTGGCCCCCGGCTAAAGTTGGAAGCTTGTGTAAATTTAGCTTTATGATAAACTATTGATTTGTTTTATCTAGTCAAACTCTTTGAATTTTCAGTTTTATGATAAATCATTGATTTACTTTATCTGTGACTGTTGAAATTCTATGTCATACATATAATACATTCTATCTTTTTTATTTGAATAATGAAGTTATCTTTGGTGTTTGATATGCAGGTCCTGAAGTGGACAGGCTAGCAAAAATTGCAAGTAAATATAAAGTTCACTTAGTAATGGGAGTAGTGGAGAGAGTTGGATTCTATCTCTGTAGCACAGTGTTATTTTTCGATTCATTTGGCCGGTATCTTGGAAAACATCCCAAGCTGCTACCACTGGCTTCAGAATCTCCAGTATGGTGTTCTGGAGCAAAATTGCCACTGTCTGTGTATGACACTGAAATTGGGAGAATAGGTGGCCTTGTTTGTTGGGACAACAGAATGCCAGATCTAAGAACTCAATTATATGCCAAAGGTAAATATGCTATCATACATGCTACTTAAAGAAACAGTCTTGCTTAGTGTTTTCAACTTTTCAACCAAAATCACCATGACCATCCAACATAAGAAAAGGTTCCACTCATCTGCCGCAGTCATGGTCATGATTTCAATTCCACTAGTTACTTTATCACCTTTAGAATACTAGGATTGTTTTCTTTAACATGGGACTCACTGGAATTTTAGTCCAAGAGTTCTTGGTTTCTGATCTTAGTTTCTTGCCCCTATATCATTAGGCATTGAAATATATTGTGCACCCACAGCTGAAGCAAGGGAGATTTGGCGCTCAACCATGACCCATATTGCCCTAGAAGGTGGCTGCTTCGTTCTATCTGCAAACCAGTTCTGCAGACGAAAAGACTATCCACTGCCACTGGAATGTGTTTCTGGAGATTCAAATGATGCGACATCCTTGGATATCATATGTGCTGGTGGGAGTGTCATTGTTTCCCCATCAGGAACCATATTGGCTGGACCTAATTACCAAGGAGAATCCCTTATCTCAGCTGATCTAGGTATGAACAATTTGTTTCAGAAACATGTAAATCACAGTTAGGATGATATGCAAACAGCTATCTCTCTCTCCCTCACACACACACACACACACAGTTGAGATGATATCTAAACTACTATTTGATGTTCTTAGATCTTGTAGAGATTGCTCGAGCAAAACTAGAATTTGGCGGAGTTGGGCTTGGGCACAACGCAGGGCCAAATGCTGTTGGTTGGAGGAGGACGAGCATACCGAATCCCGATTTGTTTGCTGCAACCGTGAAAACAGAAGTTTCTGATCATGCAAATGTGTTGTATGCATGACTCTAAGTCTACCTTGTAGTGCCCGGACTCTAACTACTAATGTAGACTCTGCTTGAAAATAGCCACCTTAATCTACTAGAACTAGGAAGTATCTTGTAGTAAGCTTTTGAACTTAGTGAGTGTTGTAGCCATGTAAATATTTTTCTCCACTTCATGCCTACCTATTAGATTATATTGTATAGTTGATCAGATGTTGGTTAGATTAATTTGAAGTTGTAACGACTCACGATCTTTTTTGCTCTGAATTTTGGCAGCTCGTGATCGAATCGGCCTCCCAAGCTGTATCACAATTTAAATTCATCCAAACAAAAACAAAAACAAAAACAAAAAAAACCATTTACATATTAGCATGAATTGTACAATGTGCAATGGCCTCCTCCACCTCCATGCATTATACATATTGACCTTGACCATTCCTAGATTTAAATAAGCTCATAATATAATATGAACAAATATTCTAGACTGCATTCCCCCCCTTGCGTTGCGTGTTTTTCGAATTAAATACTTAGTAAATCTAATCCATAATTGCATTAAATTGATTATAAAAGCCTTGGACGATTACATAGCTTTAATAAATTCAACCCTGAATTAAATACTTGGTAAATCTAATCCATATTTGCATTAAATTGATTATAAAAACCTTGGACGATTACACAGCTTTAATAAATTCAATGGGTTTCTCATTTCACAGTCAAAGTACCCCTGGAGGATGTGTGCATTTCAGCTGTCACTGCACTATTATAATGCTGTTGGGTGTTGGCTAATTATATGTTTGTTGGCTCATCCTTAGTAATCATACACAAAATTGAAAAGTTAGCCCCAAAAAACAACAAATGGCAAATGCATATAAGAGAAGAAAAAAAACCGAAGGACGAAAATTGAAAAGGAAATAACAAAAAGAGGAAGAAAAAAACAACAGCAAATATATAATATTTCTAGTATAAATTGAGACATACATGATACATACTAGAAGCTTTTGTACAGGACAAGCTCGCTAGATTATCACAGCTTTCTTCGAAAAATCTACAAAACAAGCATTTCAAGAGAGAATGGTCTAGCACAAAATCAGCAGAGATTGCTGCAACTTAGCAGCACCTGGTGATCACAAGCCAAAAGCATCGATGAGCCAAATCGTTTTCCACCAGCCTGGGCTTTTACAAAACCACCGTGGCAAAACAAAAGGCTCTGACTATGGCAAGGCATTGGCAAAAAAGAGAAATTTTCACCGTTTAGACCTTCTGCCATTCAGGCCTTCGCCTCTAGCTTCCCCTAGCCTGGACTTTGAACCATTGCCTTGCGCACTGGGAGGCCTATCTTGAAATGTACCAGTAGGATCCCGTGAAGGCCATGGCTGCCCCCATTGCCGTGTTGGACTAGCATGAACTCTAGCCGGTCCAAGCCTAGAACCAGACAACATTTGGTCCCTAAGACCCTTTGATGATTTATACCCTTGCATTTCGTCTCCGCGACCTTTTCCTTGCTCTTGTCTTTGCCTCTCCAGTTCAGGAAATCTCTCCCAATCTATCCCATCTCCTGAATTTTGGAGCTTTTCAGCTTGCATACCCCATTCCACTCCATCTGATACGCTTCTTTGCAAAGAAGTGCTTCTTCTTGGTGGCTTCCCAGATGTAGACTTCCTCCCTTTGATTTCTTCAACATCAAGTGCAGCCCACCTTGGATCACGAGCAGCTCCAGAAGCATGAATCAAGTTGTAGCTTCTGTTGTTGTTGCCCATGCTTAACTCTATGGAATGAAGATCACTTTCAGCAGAATCCTCTTCACATTCTATTCCATCTTCTACTTCTCCTCCATCCTCATCTTTTTCATCATCCTGATGGGAACCAAGATGAGCTCTGCTTAGATACGCAGAAATTTCTTCATCATTCAGATGAGCTGAACCACGTCCCTTTTCTTTGGTTCTCTTACTTCCCATAAAAGCTTCAAGTTGACTCCTCAATATATCAACAGCTGCATTCTTCTCCTCAAGCTGATGTTTTGCCTCTGAGAGTTTCACTTGAGCTCTCTCTTCACGCAACACATCTGCAAACTGCATCATCTCCCTTTCCTTCTCAACATCTTCCCGAACTTTTGAAGACTCCCTCTTCACTTCCTCTGCTTCAGATTTATCTTCATCAATGTCCCTGGCTAATTCATCACATACTTGTTCCATTATCTCTCTAGTTCTCTTCTCACTCTCAAGTTCTTTCACCGCCTTAACAAGAGAGGCTTTTGTCTCTGCCAGTTCTTTCCCAAGTTTCTTATTCAAGCTTTCAGACCTTCTTCTCAGTTTCCTCTCTACCTCAAGTTCACCTGCAACAGCCTCAATAGCAGCCTCAACAACTTTGTGCTCTTTGCTTTTCCAAGCTGCCTTTTCTTCAGCAAAACACTTCATGAGGTAGTTGATCTCATTCTGGTCTGCGCGTTGTTCTTGGATAAGCTGATTGACCTGTAAACGAGCCCTCTCCAGCTCAGCATGTAAGGCTGAGATGAGGGCCATGCTTGATGAAGGCCGATCTTCATTACCCCAAATGCGGTTGATAATTTTCAGTAGCTCTTTAGACGTGGTCAAAGCATTGCTAACATCCTTCAAACGAGTCTTGACTCCAACAGTGGAAGCAGTAGGAGTCTGGGCCCTAGATCTAGTCTCAACCTGTATAACAAAAAGATGAGAACAATAGTATCATCTAATAATAATACCATCTGATACAATTTAATAAGAAACAAAAATCTCTAGTTATGACAACTTTGACATGTTAAGAAAAGAGCAAGAGGAAAGCAAGGTCCTTTAAAAGAACCAAGTAGATCATTGACCAATGTACCTCCATTAAGCTGCCATTGCGATGAGAATCCAACATTCCAGCATGGTGGTCTGTGAGCCTGAGCCTCTGTGAAATGGAGGGCGTCCTTCGATGGAAACTACCAGTTCCAGATCTGTCCGTCCTCTACAAAATGAGAATGCATAACAGGTAAAATTAAGGGCAATTTCTCCACCAATGCCTAATTGATGGTGACAAATAACAGGTACAATCAGACTTGCATTGATCAGGGGAATGTATCACATCATTTTAGAATGGGACACCTACAAAACTCCAAATTTAACAAAACCTAACAATCAACCAACTATCTAACCACAACATTAACTTCTCAATTCAATTCTATTAATTAATAGTTCAGAAAAAAAAAACGCAAGCTTGCTGAAAAAATGTATGTTTGATGAGACGTAAAAACCCAAAGAGCAACTTAAAAACAGAAACTTTAAGCTAAACCCAACACACAACAAGTGACATAGCACAAAGTCTACAAACTACATCAGATTACCGCAAATTCTCACCAACCAAACAAAACACGAAGCAAAGAGAAAACCCACCTCGGAAACAGGACTATGAGACGGATCGGAGAGATGGGGAGGCAGAGAACCCGAGTGCGCCGATCTCGCGATCCTTTCTCTCTCTCTGGCCTTACTATTCATAATCTCCATCTTCCTCAGCCTCCTCTCGTCCGACGACCCTTCCCTCACTCTCGGAGACGGCATGTCGTTCATTTCCCAGAGCGTGGCGGCGAGCTTCCTGGCAGACACCGGCGCTTGCTGCTTGGACCTGCCGGCGCCGTTCTGGGAGGAGGCGGCGTAGTTGGGGGAGTCCATGGCTCGCAATGCCGACGCGGTAGGTGACCTGGAGCTCATGAGCTTCCATGTGGGCACGGGCGTACTGGATCCGCCCCTCTTGCCCACCAGTATCGCCCTCTTGAATCTGTAGTTTTGAATGATCGAAGACGACGAAGAAGCTGACGACGAGCACCCTCGCTTTCTTATTTTGCCAGGGATCAGCAGGTCCATGCCCAAGCCTTTGTTCTGCCTCGGCATTTTCACTTTTTCGAAAACCAAAAATCAAAATCAAAAAAGAAAATGGAAAAAAAAATTGAAGTTGGTAGATTTGGGTTCAGGGCGTGATGAAACGCACCGTCTGGTTCATGGTGGGAATGAGAGGAAAACGAGGAGTGAAACCCTAGAAACTTATAAGAGGAGGGAGAGAGAGAGAGAGAGAGAGAGAGAGAGAGAGAGAGAGAGAGAGGTTCGATGGCTCCCACTTAGCTCAAGTTCCAGATTTGTTCAGTACAGAGACAGAGTGTTAAGCTTGTGCAGGGGACTTTCTCCTGTAAAGGGGCTAAAGAGGAAAGGGAAGGTGGAAGGCGCGGGAATGATTGGGTGAGGCCGAGATCAGATGAGACTGAAACCGCGGCGTGTAGTTATTGAGCGGCGTTGATCGGGCTTTTCTTTTCCTGGGTTTTAATATTTCGACCAATCGTGTGGCTGTGGTTTCGCTCTACTTGTTTTAAAATTTGAAGTGTATTAGCGAAAATTGGGTGGATTTTTGGATTTTTAAGCTTTGGAGTTCCTTCAACAACCAAAAACAAAAAAACCAAAAAAACTTTGGGGTTCCTAGAGTTTGAATAAATAAATAAACCCAGCAAGCATTTTCCACTTGGACAAAATTCCGTCCACTTCGGTTGTTTTAGGAAAAAATTTCCTTTCAAAGAAAAAAGTTCGGAATAAAATTTCTTTATCCATGAGTAATGTATACCCATTTGAATTTGAGATTTCTTCCATTATTGGGAAAAATAAAATCATTAGACCAAAGGGTACTAAGACAACCGTGCATTGGCCTCGAGTTGAGTTAGGGCGTAATTTACTAATTTTAATCTCTAGAATCTTTGTTAAAAGATGTTTATCTCATCTAACATTCCAAAGGAGGTACAATTTAGAGGCAAAAAATAGTACCAGATCAGCAATTAGTGTTAAAAAAAAAATTGGTGTTTCAGATGAATTTTTTTGTTTGTTTGACTGGAAGATTGTTGTTTAGATTTTGATTGCTTGCCATTGAATTTTAACATCATTATTGCAATTTTCAAGGCTGAATTTGACATGAAGCGTAACGCAACTTTAAATAATGACTCAAGTGCAATGATTTTCAATTGTGTGCAATTCAAATTTCACCCCACTTCTACCAGTTCACCTTTTCAAACAAATAATATTTTTTTTTTATGCAATAAGGAAAAGGTAAAGATTCCTCCTTCGATCACTGCAGAACTTCAAACTTTGCCGGTCAATTATATATATATTTTTTGGTCGAAGGTCAATTATATATATTGGTTGGAGACTTGAAGTGAAGAAACAATACTAATTTTTTGGTTATAAAAAGAATACTATATTTGTTTTGTTTGGTTTGGTTTGGTTTGGTTAGGTTAGGATTCTTTTCGATTTCAGCTAAACCCATAATATATAATATAAGTTCCATTTGACTGGTGAGTTTAAAATGAGAATTATAAGTTTCATTTGACTGGTGAGTTTAAAGTGAGAATTTTGTACTTGATTTTGTTTGCCCATGTTCCCATCAAGAATTTATTCTTTGAACATTTATATAGGACGGAGAATTATAGGGCCGTTTGATTATTTTTTTTTTTTTTTTTTTTTTTTTTTGTGTTAGAGTATAGAGGAAAATGAGAATGAGAATAGGAGTGAGGATCAATTGAGTAATTTTTGCATGTTCTGGGTACATCACGTGGCTGATGTACCATCCAATATACATGAAACGTGTTGAAATATTGTCCAATACACATAGAACATAAAAATAAAATATTTCCACATGTCTTATGTGTATTGAATGGTACACCAGCCACGTGGAGTACCCGGAACATATAAAAATTTCTTCAAATTGAGATAGAGAGGGGAGGATGGGAGAGGGAGTAGCAAAAATGAAAACAAAAACGTGAAAGTGAAAACAATTTCAAATAAATTTTAGTTTTTAGTTTTTATTTTCACTTTCATAACTCCTCCTCTCATCATTCCCTCTGGTCTTCTCTCTCAATCTCTTCACGCTTATTCTCACTTCCATTCTCCCTATTTTTTCTCTAAACACTACTACAAAAACTAAAAACTAAAAATTAAAATTGAAATGAAAATCAAACAGGCTCATAAGTTTTGTAATTTTTTTCGAGCATCAGCCTTCCTTTTTATCAAATAGAAGAATTGTCTTTTTTATTAAGGCTCGAAAGAAAATTACATATCTAAGTGATTTTAAGGTTGTGACAACATTTTATCAAGTCTAATAGTAATTCCATTCCTAATATTAAAACATATCTTAAGTACGAATTCCCTCATTCTCGTTGATTTACATAAAACCTTGGCCGCCCATTCATCTTGTACTCTCCATGTGTCACGTGGAACATTTGGGGTTGGCGAAAGTCAAAGCCTTCATTCAGGTTTTTTTTCCGTGGCTATAATCTTAAAGGCTATATACCCTATGCCATACCATTTTCCTTGCTTCAAAATGGTTAGGACATATTTTGTAGCTTGGTGCTGATGTTGCTCCTCTTATTGTGCCCTTGCACTCGAGATACAGGCTTTTGTCAACAATGGGACTCTTTTATTTATAACCCAATTGATGCTAAGAATAAGAGGTTCAAAACCAGCTACATCCCATGTGGTTTCTCTTTCTCAAGATCCAGGAAGTCCCTTTGATGTGTTCAAGGAGCTACAGAGAGGAGAAACAAAAAAATATATGGATTTAAGGACAACTCAGATGCATAGGTTTCTGTTTCTGTTTCTGTTTCTGTTTGGTGGTTGGTTCCTTTTTCAACTTGTTTGTGAAAAATATAAACTTTTCTTTTACAAAACTTGTCATAAATATTTTTATCTGCTTGTAATAATACTCTAAACTACTGGTATTTATAAAGGAGAAGACACACTAACCCACAACTGCAATTTTGTCGAATGACATAACATACACAAGTCACAGCATGATAGGGAAAGAATGGAAGGCAGGCACAGAAGACAGCATGATAGGGACGAGCATTTTGTATGGGAATGACTAAAGCACTTCCATGTTCATCCAATTTTTTGTGGCTAAGAGGCTAGCTAATCCCATGAATAAAAGCAAAGTGGAAAAGCAGGTTCCAACTGAATTTCGGACGGCTACAAGCCCCCATCTTGCACGGCACAGTGACTGAAAATGGACAAATGAATTTTAATATTCATTTTATGCTAATAAAATAAAAGAAGCCTGTCATTGACCTGGATTTGCAAGTCTTTTTATCCTAATGTGCTAATATGAAAGAGCATGCTCTTATTCTTTTGGGAGTTTGTTTTTCTCAAAAATTTATATTAAAACTTAAATTTATAAGGAAACAAAGGGAGATGATGAATCCTGCAAAGGATTTGTAACTCGAGTAATTTATCCCCGTATTTGAAGTTCCGTGTTTGATTCCTCGCATACACAACGACAAATCACCCACCACACCACACCCCATATCAATACTTAAAACGGACTTAATCACAGCAGGTAAAACCCATCTCCATGAATTACATCCGCTTTACTTCTCTACCCACCACTCTATTTTCCTTTTATTTGTGAGTCTCATTTCCAGCAAAAAGTAGTCAATTTTCCCAACAAAAAGGAAATCAACTTTTCATGATTTTTTTTGTCCATGACAGCCCAACTCCTTTGACTCTATCCTATAAACCTTCTGGACTTTGGAATCTCTCTCTCTCTCTCTCTATCTCTCTCTTTCTCGGAGTTGCCAAGGCATCTCACACCTAAAAATTCCAATTCTCTCTGCACAAAAATGAAGATAACAAAATCATCCATGTCCCCATTTCTCTGTTTTTCTTTCTTCTTTTTGCTGCAGTTCCCTCTTATTTCATTTTCCAAAACCACACCTGCTGGTGCCAGGTTTCCATCTTCACTCATTACCCCTGAAAAGGTCTCTGCTTCTGCTCAAAACAAACTTTACAGAACCAAATACTTCACCCAAGTACTTGACCATTTCAATTTCTACCCCACAAGCTACCAAACTTTCCAGCAAAGGTATTTGATCAATGACACATTCTGGGGAGGAGCCAAGAACAATGCTCCAATCTTTGTCTACACAGGGAATGAAGGAAACATAGAATGGTTTGCACAAAACACAGGTTTTCTCTATGAGACGGCACCCCATTTCAAATCCCTTGTCGTTTTCATTGAGGTAAAATTTTGTTCCCCAAATCAGATTTGATATGGTTTTGTTATGTTATTGGACTGTGAATCTAGTACCTGATTAATCAGGTAACACATCAGACTGTCTGGTAAAAGAACGTTTGTATGCAATTTGAAAAACCATAACGCGTATATATAAGATGATCAAATTTGCAGCATAGGTTCTATGGGAAGTCTATACCTTATGGGGGCAAGAAGAGTGTGGCTTATAGCAATGCAACTACACTTGGATATCTGAGCTCAACACAGGCATTGGCAGATTATGCTTCCTTAATTATTGATTTGAAGAAGAATTTATCAGCAACTGACTCTCCTGTGGTGGTCTTTGGAGGTTCCTATGGAGGAAGTATGTGAATACATTCATCCTTTTTTTATAATATTGTATCATTTACGTTTGATTGAACAGCTGGTTTGATTTGTCGGGTGATCAAATTAATTTAAGTTTAAAATGCAGTGCTGGCGGCATGGTTTAGGTTGAAGTATCCGCACGTTACAATTGGAGCCTTGGCATCATCTTCACCCATTCTCAATTTCGAGAATATAACGTCTCCATATAGCTTCAACAATATCATCACTCAAGACTTTAGGGTCCTCTCTCTCTCTCTCTCTCTCTCTCTCTTTCTTTTATTTTTCCCAAAAGGGATTCTGTTTTTGCGAAATATGAGACAATAGAGTCACCCGGCTATACATGATTAACAATTGACAGTCACATTTCATAAAACAGAATTCTGTCAAAGATTGAACGGAGCGATTCACAAGCCTGAAGTGACGTTAATCCCCTCCCTTCGCACAGAGCCCTTTTATACATCTAAACTATGATTGCTGAAAAAGAAATAAAAAAAACTTATACTATAAATGGTCCAATATTAATGTGACAATGCACGTGTCACACACATACCTATGTTACTGTTCAGATACAGTAATGTTATTGGGAGCATATTTCAGATTTTCAATTACAGTCTGCAAAGCACATGCATCATAATTAACCTTAATTAATGCTAATAAACTTTTCTGAATAATTATGTTATTGTTTGCATGTGTATTAGAGTGAGAGTGAAAACTGTTACAAAGTGATCAAAGGGTCATGGGAACAGATCGAAGACACAGCAGACCAACCTGGAGGGCTTGAGCTACTACGAAAATCATTTAAAATATGCAAGTATGACCACAACTTAACCCATAAAGCCTAGCATAATGTTAAAACTAGGCTTTTCTCTTTTCTCTTTTGTTTTTTTTCCGTAACATATTTGTTTTGACGTCTTTCGGCTTTGAAAAGAGAAGTATCGGTGCGCTAATAGCTAGTTTAATTTATTAATTACAAGTTATTAAAGTTTGTTTTATTTCCTTCAGAAATTATATTAGCGCAGATTATCTTGAAGATTGGCTTTCCACTGCGTACACTTACACAGCAATGACGGATTATCCTACTCCCTCAAATTTCTTAAGTCCCTTGCCAGCATTTCCAGTTAAAAAGGTAAAAGAAAAGAAAAGAAATTTTTATTTTTATTTTATATTTTTAGTTCATGGAGGTGCATAATGGTAATTTGATTGTATTGGGGGTGCAGATGTGTGAGGCGATAGATGATCCAACGACTGGAAATGACACATTTGCGAAATTGTACGGTGCAGCTAATGTATACTATAATTACAGTGGGACAGTCACGTGTTTCGACCTTGATGATAACTCTGATCCTCACGACCTTGGAGGATGGTCTTGGCAGGTAGGAGAACATTCCTCATTTTTCTCTAAATACCGAAGTTATTTTTTTGGGACAATGAGAAAAATACACACTCACGGGTAAAGAATTATGCTAGCGTCGATCGTTATTGGTCACATGAATTTTACACTTATTAATGTATGTGATAACATAATAGGTCACGCACAAATTAATGATGATCAATGTATGCTAGCATCAATCGTTATTCGTAGATACGCAATGCTTTTTAATGATGATCAAGATATCACACGTGATACGACTAAATGATATTATAATTTAGAAATTGAATTAAATGACCAAAATAAAACTCTTATACAATGATTCTAATAATTAACCCCAATAAAGATCATCTTATTATAAGGTCCATATACAAGGAATCAATTATCAACCCAATAAAAAAAGAAGAAACACTTTGGTGAGTTAGAATAAAAACATATTTGACTAATAGAGAGAGCACATGGGATTAGCATCCAAGAAAAGCATGTTCTCACAATCAAAAGTTGAGCCTTAAACTCATCATTGAGTACAACTAATCATTTTCCCCTTGGAGCCTAAGAAAAGAAGTTAGATTTTTATCTCACCATGTAAGTTTGCAGAAAGTTACCACTCTTGACTTTTTTTTTATTAACATCATAATAATAAGAGGAATGCTATTCACAATCGCTCAAAAGCGATTGTCAAAGGACTTGCTATACACGTGTACACGTTCTCATGCCTTCCAAAAAAAAAATGATTTTTTCTCTTTCTTCTCTCGGTTGCCTCCCTCTCTCTCTCCCTTTCTGTTTTTAATTAGTTTTTCTCTCTCTCTCTCTCCCTCTTTTTTCTCTCCGCCTGTCTCCATCTCTTTTTCCATCGCTCTCCCTCTTCTTCTCTCTGTTGCCTCCCTCCTCCTGCTTTTTCTATTCTCTCTCTCCCTCGCTTCTTCTCTCCGCCTGTCTCCATCTCCCTTCTTCTTTTTTCCATCGCTCTCCCTCTCTTCTCTCCTCCTCCTGCTTCTTCTACTTCTTATTTTCTTTTTCCCCTCCGTCTTCTTCTCTGTGTCTGTCTTCCCCCAAATCACAGTTCTCTCCCTCAGATTTCTTAACTTTCTTCTCCTTTTTTGTGTTCATTTGATGGGTAATGATTAAATCAGCAGGAGAGAAACGCAGCAATTGTGGGAATCAGAAACACAAAAACTCAAGGAGAGAAACACAGAAATTTGCAGCGTCATAGAGAAAAGGAGAGAAACACAGAATTTTTTTTGGAGAAACAAAGGGAAAAAACAAGACTAATAGGAAGAAGGAGAGAGAAAAGGAAGACAATAACTCGCGGAGAAAATAAAATAACTAGCCTAGATTGATTTGTGTTTAGTTGTTGTCTGGGCTTAGCCCCCGTTTGTTAAGAAGTAGAAGAAGCAGGAGGAGGGAGGCAACAGAGAGAAGAAGAGGGAGAGCGATGGAAAAAGAGATGGAGACAGGCGGAGAGAAAAAAGAGGGAGAGAGAGAGAGAGAAAAACTAATAAAAAACAGAAAGGGAG
This sequence comes from Prunus avium, assembly GCF_965620075.1. Lineage (NCBI taxonomy): Eukaryota > Viridiplantae > Streptophyta > Magnoliopsida > Rosales > Rosaceae > Prunus > Prunus avium. The sequence goes on from NC_142290.1 coordinate 28,868,001, forward strand.
AGAGAGAGGGAGGCCACCGAGAGAAGAAAGAGAAAAAATCATTTTTTTTGGGAAGGTATGAGAACGTGTACACGTGTATAGCAAGTCCTTTGACAAGCGATTGTGAATAGCATTCCTCTAATAATAATGATCATCATAGTGTACTGAAAATTTTGATGGGTTGGTCACATGCATGTCACATGTTGCTCAGCTTGGCTTGAATTTTTTTTAATTTTTGAGCACAAGCGATTGGGAATGGGGGATTTATACAAATTTCATTGGGTGTTTGGAGTTTTCGAACGTCTATCAACATAAATGAAAGTGAAAAAGTTCCGCCAACTGAGCTATACTCCATTGTCAACTTGACTTGAATTTTTTAATTTGGTGCAGGCTTGTACAGAGATGATAATGCCAACCAGTGGAAACAATGAGGACAGCATATTCCCAGCTTCTGATTGGGATTACAAACACCGAGCCTCTGCATGCAAAAGCATATTTGGCATTAAACCTAGGCCCCTTTGGATCACCACTGAGTTCGGCGGCCATGTTAGTCCCCATCATTTTCTATCATTATTTTCTACCAAATTTTTTTATTTTTTGGTTTTTATTTTACTTTTTATTGTTAATTTTTGGCAGGATATTGAGAGGGTTTTGAAAAGATATGGAAGCAATATTATCTTCTTCAATGGCTTAAGAGACCCTTGGAGTGGTGGAGGGTAATAATATAATTACCCCTTTCTAATTTCTCAGTTTTGTCAGCATGGTAAAACTGGCTAATGTTAATATCATTGTTGGGTTTTTTTTTTTGGCAGGGTGCTGAAGAATATATCCAAGAGCATAGTAGCCATTGTTGCAAAAGAAGGTTTATAGTTACAATTTGATACCAAAATTACAAATAAATAATAATAATAAAAATAGATGGAAATTAAGGAGAATATTGACATGTATGATTGTGGTATATTGGTTCTTAACAGGTGCTCACCATGTAGATTTGAGGTTCAAGAGCAGTGAGGATCCAGAATGGCTTAAAGATGTGAGGAAACAAGAGATCAAGATCATTGCAAAGTGGATCTCCCAATATTACCATGACCTTGCTCAACTCTTTTGATCATATATATTCAGAGTCGAGTCATTTTATGCAGGGCGGAACTAGTCCAAGGGGTACCCTGGGTTGTAGCCTAGGGAAGATTTTGGGGAAAAAAATAATTAAACATATATAGCCTAATATTTTAAACTAAAAAAAATAAAAAATAAATATACAATTGCATATCCTACCACACAATGGCGGACCTGTTAAGCACCTCCCCTCGCCAGAAAAATCATTGTAGGTGCTTCAAATTGTCATTTTTCTCAGCTGGTGGTGGTGCACTCCAGGTGTACAAATTACCTTATTTGTACTCCAAGAAATTGTCTTTGTCCTTTTACTTTCATTTATTTTTATATTACTCCATTTACTTAAGTTTATAATGTAAATAAGGAAGTACCCCCCATTTGGATACAAATAAAAATACTAGAAAATCAAATTCCCACCAAATCAAAATATGAAAAATCGGTTTTAGTGCAAAATATGATTAAGGCTAAAAATGATGGCTCATTAAGTCAATATATACTTCATACTAAAATCCCATAAAATCAAGTTTTCTTATTTGATGTGTAAGGAATAAAAGCCGCCAAAAATTATATTGAGAAAATGATTATTTCGAAAAACCATTTTTCATACTTAGTCAATATTTTTACATAAAATAATTTTTCATGTATGATATGAATGCATGAAGGGACCTACGGTTAATCTAGGTAAAAAGCTTTAGATGTTCAATCTACAAAGAGTTTTTAGCATTTCAAAATTCCACCTATGCTAAAAAATTCATGGGTCCGCTAGTGCTACCACACCAATAGTCATAGTCAAAGGTCTTCCACATTTGTATTTGGTGTTAAAGTTTGTCCCAAACATCAATTTTAATCCTTTTTCTTTAACGTATCTCCAAAAGAGAAGCATTTTTCTAAATAAAATTCACCCTTTCATGAATAATATGACTCTAATTCCTTTTTTTTTTTTCTTGTGTTTACAACTAGCGTGATTTATGTGATTTAATGTATACTTTTATTTTTAGAAAAACTATAGAAACTGTTAGTACAAAAAAAAATCATTAGATTTTAAGCTAATAACTTTATCTAGTCCATCCATTGAAAAATTCATGGTTCCGTTCTTGGTTTTATGGTGAGAGTGTTATATATGAACTATAAATGTGGACCTTTATATTAGTCACATTATTTCTCTGAATAGTAACTTTACTTATGTTTAATGAAATGATCATGTGACTAATATAAAGGTCCACATGAGAAGTCCATATATGGTACCCTAACTATAAAATTTCGCATTCATAGTCAATGTCAATGAACTTGTTTTATTTTTATTTTTATTTTAAAGCAATGTCAATGAAGTTTATTTGCCTCAAAAGAAAATAGGCTGCAGATATTTAAAAGCCCTTCTGATTGTTGTAGTGGGATTGAGCAAAGAAGAAAATGAAAGCAAGATCCTTAAAAGAATTGATCTTTTTTAGCGCAAAGTAAAAGCCCAATATCAGAAATTTGCAACACAAAAAGAAATTTTAGGGGCCCAATAAACAGAAACAAACTAGAGCCCAAAAGCAGGACCGGAACTTAAAAAAAAAATTAGAAAGGGAGCCCACTAACTCATATCCACTAAATGAAATACATATCAATTACAATTAGGATTTTTAATTGTAGACGTCTTTGAACTTCACCTCGAGTTTCAATTGAGTCTTGCAATTTTTTTTTAGGCAATTACATCTGTTAACTCGACAAGTAGTTTCAATTAAATCCTACTGTGACAAAATCCGCCGGATTTAACCATGTGAATGGCACGTTATTAGGGGAATTTGGCACAAGGAGAGAAGGGCAAGGGGTTTTTCGATTTTCCATACTAGTAAACCTAGCCTTCTGTCAGACATTGGAGTTCAATTTGCAACCCTCTTTTGGTGTTCTGCAATTGAAACAACACCTCACACCAATTTCATATCAAACTTACCCGATTATTGCCACCTGCCTCAAACCTTCTTTTAGGATTAAGATCCATTCATGAAATTCAATGTTTGATTTCCGACCCACACTACAATAACAATAGCAGCGATTTAAATATGTGGAACTCTCTAACATTTTACCTCAAGAGTTTCTTCATTTGGGATTTCTAACGGCTTATGGAGCGCAATTGGGACTCGATGGCTGACTAGGTCAGCTTTAGGAGACTCTTGAGCTAGAAATTATGCTTTTAGCCCTCATTTTGACGGCCAAATTGACAAACTATCACGGTATGACCTAATTGCAACTACTTGTTAAGTTAATGGATGTAATTGCCTCAAAAAAAGTTGCGGGACTCAATTGCAACTCGAGGTAAAGTTAAGGGAGTCTACAATTTTTTTTTAAAAATTGCGTAGTACTATTGTGGGGATTTATAGCTCCGCGTGAGCCACTTAAAGCAGCTCCAGCGCTCACCCAAAATCGGGCAAAAGGCCCCCCAAGGCAGCCCAAGAGAGCTCCAGCGCGCAAGGCTGGCCCTGGCAAGAGCTGAGTCCCACGAGCCCAGGCAAGTCCAAGGGCAAATTCAGCCCGAGCTGCTGCCTGGGCAGAATGATGCAATGCTGACGTCATAATGACGTCAGCAACCAAAAAAATTTGAAAAAAAATGGAAAAAAAAAAAAACCAAAAATTCCAGAATTTTTTAAAATAAATACCTAGGCATATTCTTTACTTCTCACACCAAAAACTCTATACAAATTCATCTCCTCATATCTCAAAATTAATGGTTTAAAGTACAAAAAAATAGGAAATAAAGTACAATGAATAGTATTTTCCTTAGACTTGCCCTAGACTTAGCCCTCATGGGTGGAACCACCGTGAATAGTGGCAGCCCTTGCTTGCCCTTGCCCTAGACTTAGCCCTTATGGGTGGAGATGCTCTTAAACGATATCTTTTAGTGTGATAGTGGTGTTGCCAATTCATCCACGGTGTTCCATTCTCTTCCGTCTCCTCTTTTAGTTTTTCTTTTCTTTTTTCACATACCACTGTTCACTTCTAATTTCTTGCCCAGTTGATCATTGAAAAATCCAAATATATTAGGAGCACATTTACATGCACCGATTGAATCCCTAATTTTCCTATCCATCCCCCCTAGATTTTTTCCTTGTTGCAGAAACAGGAGATGCTCCTACAATCAAATGACAGAACCCAATAGTTAGGTATTATTAGTGATGACTTATATATATATATCTCTCTCTCTCCTCCAGCTTGAGCTAGTTTAGGAACTTTTTTCTCATACCTAACTAACTATTTGGAGGAGCAGAGCAGAGGACATATGTCAAGTGTATAAAAAAAGTGTTGGAAGAAAAGGAGGCACAGGCATCCACGTCTGATTTAAAACGTGCATGCTGCTAATTAATTCTGGATAAGTGATATAGATGGGCAAGGACCCCGTTCAGCTTACTTTGTTCAAAGTTAGGCAGCTGGGGTCACGCAGCAAAAGGGTCGGTTCTTCGTTGTTCAAATTTTGGTAAAGGTTGGGTTCTCCATTCAAAGACATTTTTGAAAGTGAAATACTGTGATGTGAAAGTCATTGGTATATATGACCACATGGACCACATGATCATTATGCAAATATGGAAGAAAAATTATTCCATCTATTTCATCATGCGGTAGAAACAAGTCTTTAGAGAAGAACAAGTTCATTTTGCCTAGGTTTAACGAGTTGTATATATGGACAAAAGAAAATAATAGGAGTCAGACGGATACAAGGTTGAGAATGTGTGTCGGGATGAGAGGTGAGAAAAGGTATTTATTGGTAATTGTATTTTTTTTAGTTTTAAGTTTTCACTTTTTACATTGTTGTTAAAAATAGAGGGGGAATACGAGAAAGAACAGAGGAATGAAAAAGAGTGGAAGAAATGAGCTTGGAATGGAATGACACCAAAAAAATGAAAACTAAGAATGGAAAACAACTTTTAGTAGGGTTTAATCTCTCTCGAGTTTTTGTTACATTATATTCTCCTTCTTTCCTCTCACCATTCTTTATTCATAATTTCCCATATAATTTTTCTTTATCTTTAGCAAGAATAAATGAAAATTAAAAACCTAAAAACGAAATTTACCAGAGTGATTCAAATTTGAAGACCTCTTCTAACATTAGGAAGAGAAATACTACTACAACAGTAGGTTTATCATTAAGAACAGTTTGATGCATAACTCAAAATGGTGTCAAATGCATTATATATATAAATATAACTTTACGTGTGAAAATATGAAAATGAGATACAAGCTACAGAAAAGCTATCTAACGCATGCTGCTGCAACATTGAAAAAATTTGCAACGCAACCTCTGAAAGGCAAGTTGACAGTCCCTTTCACAACCAATCTTTCTCAATTCAATTCCTTGGCAATTTGAGGGTCAAGACTTCAATAAGACCCTCCTCAAGCCCTTTTCTTTTTTCTTTTCTTTTTGGTCAGAGAGTAGAGACCCTTATACATCATCCATAGTTTCCTATACATTCCTCTGCAAAACCCTACAATATGGTGCGGTTTATGGTCCCAGCCTAAAACTAAAAACCCACCACGCCACCAGGTCCACATACGTTATTTTTACAGTTCTACAGTACATCAAGCCACGTGTCAATAACCCAATTGCACCACCATGCTTCTGATGTTCCAAAATTTTACCCTTCTTTGGCTCTATTTGCTCACATTTCACCCAAAATAAAATAAATACAGAAGGAAACACATGCAGATAGATGATAGTAATGGATATGCAGAGCCTTGCATCCAGCCAGCCAGCCAGCCAGCCAGCGAAACAGTTAAATGGACAAAGAGTGAAAAATGGGTTTAGGTTCATCATTAGTTGTGGGCCCCACACGAGGAGGGCCCACTTCAAAAACAAAGAAACATATTGATCTTGTGGACCCTACCTGCTGATGGAGGCCTCGCATGCCTTTCTGTTCTGGTAGGGGAAGGAAGGGGAGGGGAAAATAAATTAATTTCATGAGGCATTTAGGGGCAGGCCAGCCAGAGAACCAGAGATTTTGGAGACGTGGGCTATGCCATATAGTTTTGGATCCTGCAATTTTTTATTGTTTCCCAAACTCCATGTTAACTTAAGTGATTGAATTATGAGACATTTGCTCCTGCAAAAGACATATGCCTTTGGGAATTTGCTACACTATTTTGTCTCTATTTTAATTTAATTTAATTTAATTTTGTTGGCTAGAAATTAAATTAATATATTATTATGGTTTCTTTTTGTTGCTAAGTCTACAGTGCCAGATATTTCATCATGCATGCTTTGTTTGGATGCTGTATTTTTAGTAAAAACCCACTCAATAGGGAGAAGAGAGATGATGGGTGATGCGAGAGTTTCTGAGATTTTAAATGCTTCAAATTGCAGGCCAACTAATATATTTCTTGGGCAAATTCATTTTTTGTCTGATATGTCAGAACTTTCCCTGACTTTAGGTGGCATACCTTTCACCATATTAAATCACTTTAATTTCATTTCTCTTGTAATTATATTTATAACACGTCTCTTGTAATCATGCGCGCGGCGCATAGACTACTAATTATTTGAATTGATACGTTATGGATTATATTAATTACCTTTTGCAGATCATCGTTTCAATATTGTTACATATATATATCTCTGATTATATTGCATCTACTCCCTCCTCATATCCATATCCCTATCAAATTGAACCCAAATCACCTGGAACTAAACATTAAAGTTGAAAGAAGACATAATAATACTCAGCATTGCTCAAGCTGGCATCACCCAAGAAAATTAGGTCTAAGAAATCGGCTCCATAAATTTGCAGGTGTGAACAGATACCAAAATGTGGTCCATTACAAGACATGTATTCTTCATGTGAGGAGGACCAAGGTCCCCACTTTCGACAGCTCCTGAAATATAAAAATATGGGATGTAATTAATTTGCACCTTCAATTTTATTATTATGTGGAAAGTTGAAAATTGTAAAACTCTAAAGTACCCCTTCTTTTTTTTTCAGACCTTCACAAATATCATCCAATTATGATAATAATTCATGGTCTGTATTGGGATTCAAATTATTTTAACATGCTAGTAAATTGATAAGGATATTATAAAAATGTTTGTCAGTAAAATAATTGAATATGGTGAATAATATTGTTTCTTTCAAAAAAAAGACTGGGAAATCTCTGGAACTTTGCCTCCACTTGGTAGATCCCAGATGGTTTTCCGTTCCATGCATGTTGCTATCGGGTAAAGTGTGATCATTATATGCCAGAAACAAGAAAATAAACCATGTTTTATAAAAACCTGATAAAATAAAAGAAATAATCTCATCAACAAATGAATGAAGAATCTAATATTTCGCATTGCTGATAAGCTTCCCTTCCAATAGGGTTAATTTGGAGTTGAGTTGTCATGTTTTTGAAGATGATTGAATGTAACGTAGGGTTTCTCGATCCAGATTAATATTGAGTTTCGGTCATTGTCATGTAACGAGAAAAATAGAATCATATATGTTTATAATATAAACAAAATAAGAATCTGCCATGTCCATTGAATTAGCAATATGAAAGTGGAATTTCAGATGCGTATCAACCCTAGAGATTTTGATACATTGATTGTGGCCTTTGTGGTACCTGTTTGCCAGTTTGGTCAGGCCTCCTCCTATACAATATATTGCTACAATTAATATACTGATACATCTGAAGCAGCAGCCGCAAATATTCAATTATAAAAAAAATCAATTTAGCAGTTTCAGAAACCCCAGAGTTTTTTACCTGACAAATATCTGATCCCATTTTCTTTCTGTAAAAATTTTCCCAGGAAAATAATTTTAGAAGCAAGAAATTTATTGCAAAAAGAGAGGCATGGACTTTAGTGGAGAGTCTCACGGATTGGTCTTACAAAATAAACCAGGTGGTGTGTAAGTTTTTTCACTTGGGAATTGAAGAATTCCCAGAAATGGAAATATTAAATTCTGTCTTTGTTATCATCATGCTTCATATATCTTCCTCATATATCTCATAGGCCCGTCTTGTTCCCTGGTCTCTTTGAAAGATAAACTATTTATTTATTTGTTTGTTTATTTATTTATTTCAATATTAAATAACAGATTTTTTCCAGATTATTTTAAATATACATATATCAACCACTGTTTGGTTTGCTTTCTGGTCAAGGATTCCCGCACCTGGTCAAGAAACTTATGAAAAGATTTCAGGTTTCGGCCTTTACGTAAGACCCCTCTCACTTGACCAACAAGATTTGCACCAAGTTTTGACTGATTTCAATTCAAGTACCACATTTAGATGTTACTTGAGCTAAAATTCATGGACATCCAATTTGATTTTTCCTATCTGATGCTTTCACTACTTTTGTTGTTTTTATTATGGTTTTTTCAATCAAATTGTGATTATCATTCATTATGTCCCATCCCATGTATGTTGTTAAAGTTGACACTTGAGATATCCACCTAACAATTATGGTTTTTTGAATCCTTTAACATATATTGTGGGGGGTCTATTTAGGTATTTTGAGCACCCCTTCAATTAGGCAATTCTTGGTCAATTTGTAATCCACCTAATGCTATGTGAGCAATAAGTTGAATACGATGGGGTCATGATCGATGAGACGCGTTTAGGGTATGCTAGTAATTTAATCGTATTAAAGTATCTTGGTAATTAAATTGTATCATCTCCGTATGTGAAAAATGTGTTGATGATATTAACTTAGGGGCATGGATTGGACTTGTCCCATCAATATATGATTGAGAGAGGAATTGCATGGTACCACGACCCATCATGATAGGAATGAGTGAGGAAACACGAAAAAAATGTTGTTGGTATTAGAAAGAGAATTGAAGATAACAAAGCCAACAACCTATTATTAATGTGTGTTCCCACATGTGGTACTTAAAAATTGAAAACCAAGCAAAGTAGTAAATAATCCAATCCAATCCAAGCCTTTTTTGTTGGGGGGATGAAATTGAAACTTGGTGTTGTGTGAATCTACCTGGAAATTGAGGTGGGTTTTGTCTGAAACTCAGGGAAAAAGACAGAGTCCAACTATTAAGATAATAAGGAGATAGAATATAAAATGAAATTGCATGAAAGACACCCAGAGAGACAGAAGAGCTCAGAAACCAGTTAGTGTTTTCTGAGAAATGAAGAGAAAGAGAGAAAAAGATGGGAGTGACTTGAGTGTGAGGAAAGGATTCAAACACGACTGTACCAAGAGAAGAGAGAGAGAGAGAGAGAGAGGTGTCCTGTGTCTCCAATTGGACAAATCTTATCCCATCTCTCTGCTTATTGGAAAGGGAAGGGATCTCTGGATTTTTCCCACCCCTCCAATCGCCTTTTAAATCCAGGAATGGCCAAACACCAATAATGCTGTCCTGCACGTGATCAAAATCACCACATATATATATATACAGAGAGAGAGAGACCCAAAATCCAACTTGGTAATTGGTGGTATTCGATAGAAATTTTGAATGTTACCATTATGCATCTTTATTCCCCATTGATTCTAATATCGGGTGTTGCGTGTCCATCAACAACTAACAACTGCTTTTGATATGGAAAAGAGAAAAGGATGAAATCTTAATTTTGCTCAATTGGGATCTACAAGTGAATTGTGTATCTAGTTCGAGGTTGGTACATTAGGGGGAGGCAAAAGAAAAAAATATCCCAACTAGTCTTAATTTTGCCCCATGAGACAAGGTATTGAAAACCAAGTGCTAAGGGGCGGCCGATGGATGGAATTAATGGATGAACTAGCTAGCTGGGTTGAACTTCTTATTACGTCAGAGTGGCCTATCATTTTATTTGTTTGGCAATGTAGCGCTAACATGGGGTGTTTCCAGACAAATAGTTTTACAAATGCCTTTACCACAACACAAGAGACACACACACTCTCTCTCTCTCTCTCTCATCATTTTTTCAATTACTCACTCAAATTAAAATCCCAACAAAAAACACACAAAAAGAAAAGTAAGTAGTAGTATATGGGGAATTTTACACTGAAAATAATGATTGAATTTTTCCCTCACGCAAAACCTTAAAGTAGTACTCTCGTACTTACATTTTCCGTTCTCTTTCTCTCTCTGCTCTCTCTCTCTCTCTTTCTCTCTCTCTTTTGTTGTCATATCTTATAGGGTGGGTAGCTAGCTCTAGCTAGCTAGCTAAAATATCAAATAGTTCTCACAGTGACACAGTCCTTACATCAAACCCATAATCTGCACGCCTACACCCTCCCTTTGCTCCCACACCTTCCCCTGTAGAGCTACCTAAAGTTAACCTTTGCTTTTGCCTTCCTCAACCCCAAACTATTCTTCCTTCCATCTACAAAACCCATTTCCTCAATTTCTTCATCTCTCGCCAAACATGTCCATAAACCACTTTTCCTCAGACCACCCAGAAACCCAGTGGTGGCCTAACACTGCCCACCACCAACAACAACAAGACCCTTCCAGAGCCCATTTCCTCCCTCAATTTTATCAAGACACCCACCACCACAATTACCAGGCTTGGCTCAACTCCCAAGAACAACCCACACCCATGTCCCCTACTCCTCCCACCCCCACCACCCTCAATTTCAATCTCAACCAAAACGACGCCGAATCAGACCACACCAACCAATTACAGCACCAGCTCCTCCTCCAATCCTCCCCACCGCTCGACGACCACGACGAGGAGAACGAGCCCATGTTCGAGAAGCCCTTAACCCCGAGCGACGTCGGGAAGCTGAACCGCCTTGTCATCCCGAAGCAGCACGCGGAGAAATATTTCCCACTCGGCGGGGGCGATTCGGGGCTCCTCCTGAGTTTCGAGGACGAGTCGGGCAAGTCCTGGCGCTTCCGCTACTCCTACTGGAACAGCAGCCAGAGCTACGTCCTCACCAAAGGCTGGAGCCGCTACGTCAAGGAGAAGCGCCTCGACGCCGGCGACGTTGTTTTGTTCGAGCGCCGCCGCTCCCACACCGACCGCCTCTTCATTGGATGGAGGCGCCGCTCAGCTGCCGCCACTCCCTCGGCGCACGATAGCGGGCCCGGCCCTGCGCAGGTTAGTGGAGGAGCGGGCGAGAGCAGCGGCAGCGGCAGCGCGGGGGGATGGACCAGGATGTTCTATTCTGCGCCGCATCATAATAATAATGATGGTGGTTCGTCTTATCCTGCGCACCAGTATCATAATCATAGTGTGGCGCCATACCCACCTGACTGTCTTCATGCAGCAGGTAATGTATATCCTCTTAATTATTTTCTTTCCCAAAAAAAAAAAAAAAAAACCCTATCTCTTACTATTTATTTCTCTTTCTTTTTCTTCTTAAAAAAATTATTTTGGCAAAACATTTGTATTATTTGTTGGTTTATATAGGCACGTGAAAGTGTGAAAACACCCTCCCCTATCACTCGGGGAGGAATGGCCTTTTCAACTGGATTCCAAAAGACTAGAGAAATATTTTCACACTCTCGGTTTGTTCGTTTTTGATTTCCGAGTATAAAACAAAAAATTTGGAGTGTGATTGGAACATTATATGCTGCTATTTGTAAATTATTTTGTTGTTGTGTCAGTCGAGATGGTAAATTATTAGGCTTTTTTCTATCCACCATAAAAATGTGATAATTTGTAAGATCGCTCTTTTGTCAAAATTAGTGACCCAAATAAATAAATACAATTTTGTTTCTACTGTTGATTTGATTGGTAGGTCAAGTTCAAATGGCATTGGAATTTTGTTTTGTCTGTGGTGGTGGTAAGCCCTGATTGGAGGCATTAATTACATGCATGTATTTGTAAGCAGGGCCTGGTGTCCAGAACATGAGTCAAACGACGTCGTCGGTTGGGAGCTCGAAGATACTGAGGCTGTTTGGGGTGAACTTGGAGTGCCAGCAGCAGGCTGACCACGAGTCCGAGCCATCCACACCCGATGGCTCGTCGTCTTTGTCCATGTCATCGAGCCAGGGTCCAACCCCACACCACCACTTGTACCCCCGAGCTGCTTATGACTATGCTGCAGAACAGAGGGTACGTGTACCCCTCAAAACCACTTTCACTAATTATCCTAATCATTATTGTTAATTATTATTATTATGCTACTGTTCATGTATTTTTATGAAAAGAAAAAGAAACCATTTTGTTTCCTCTAATGAGACAGATTATGAGGGTTAAGGGTCTTAGGAAATTAGCAAACTACATGGTCTCCTTTCTCCCCAACAAGTGATCATACCTAAAGGGATTGATTAGTGGGTCATTAATATCACTATCGTTTCAATTAGTAGGATTTTGACGGATTGATTCAAGTAGTGAGATTTATATATCAATCAACGGTTCATAGTTGTTGACGTGTAGCGTACGTGGCAATTAGTGAAACCAATTAATTTACATCTTTATTGTGGTTTGGAAGTCAACTAATTTGGACCAATTTTTGCTAAAAATTGATAACTTTTCGGTCTAGGATTGAGCCAAAAGAATGCCTGGACCCAACCAAAGTCACCTAATTAAGGGTCTGTTTGGGCGGAAGAGTTGAGTTGATTTCAATAATTGATAAAAATACAACACCACCGCAAAAAGCATGAGGGCAGCTTTTGTGGACTGGACTGGACTGGCCTGGCCGGAGTGTGTGTTGTTGGAGCTCATTTTTCCCACCCCAAATTTGATTTGCCCTTTTCTTTCTTTCTTTTGTCCTTCTACTACTAAGATTAGCCACACACAAACATGAGCTGTTATGCCGTGTGGAATATTTTAGGCACCGACTCTCTCTCTCTCTCTGTAAGGCGGCCATCTGTTTGTTTATTATAGAGTTGATCTATAATTTCTTTAGTTTTGAACTTTCTACTTTTTCTTGCTTTTTGTTTTTCTTCCCACTTTTGGAACTTTGTCCTAAAGTAGAACATAATAATGCGACGCGTTAATTACCTTAAGAAAATACTCCTCTCTTTCTTACTTCTTACCTGGTAAGTAGGATTTCTGCCAATAGCCGTGTTAAATGTATGCATAATCTTTTTATTTTTATGTTCTTGATAAATTATTTTTACATATATGTCAAACTGTGATTCGTAAAAAAGAGGGCAGGTAGTTTTTGAAACTTAATTAATATTTTATAAAGGGTTTAGAGTTGCAATTATTTAATTATGATGCCGCCCAAAATTAAGTGATGTCTGATGGTCAAGTTAGTAGGCAGCAGAAAATAGGGTGGCTGGCTAGCGAATACGGCATGTAGACAGCACTGATTTTCACACAAAAAAATGTAATGTAATTGATTTTGGTGTGTTTTGTTTTGTGATTGTAACAGGATTTTAGTTTCTCCCGAGATGGGAACCCCATGAGAAATCGCCGGGGATAAAAGATCTGTAGGATGTGACGTCCCTTTGATTGACTCCTATATTTTAATTTTTAACCCACTCGGAAGGAAAAAAAAACAGAGAAAAAAAAAAAAACCATTCTTTAATTGTCAGTTCAGTCCCCACCAGAAGAGAAGGAAAAAACGAGTAAGGGAGGGTACATTAGTACATATAAATATATAATATTAGAAAAAGGAGAAAAAAAAATCCCAGATTTTCAGGTCAGGTCAAGTAAGTTTGGGCAAAGGCAGGGGAGAAGGGGAACCAAAAGGAAGGTGGAGTGGTGATGGGGAAGGACAACAGAAGATAGACACTCTGCTTCTGCTTCTGCTTCTCCTTCTGCTGCAGGTAAAAGGGAAAATGATGGGTGGGGTCCACTCACTGGGGGGGGTTGAAAAAAGAGTAGGTAGAGCTGACGTCATCCTTGCTTTCTTCCATGGAAAATGATGGGAAATAATTTTCTGGGTCTTTGAAAGTTGAGGAATCTTTTTTCAGTTGTTTATTTAGAAGATACTGTTGAGATTCTGGCTGGAGATTTTTGATATGTAATAATGGAATGGAAGGAAGGTTATGGTGGTGGTGGAGGTGATTGGTGGGTGGATGGATGGATGGATTGGTGGGTGGGTGGAGAATGGAGATAGTGAGTGGGTGCGTGGACTTAGAATAGATTGGTGACAGCCAGCCAGCCAGCCCAGTTTGTCTTTCCAATTGTACTAGCTGGAGAGAGCCCATACCACAATTCTCCTTTGCTCCTTTGCCCCTTTGCTTCTTTGCTCCTTTTGCTTTTGTTTAATTTCTTTTAGTTGTTTTATTTATTCTCTCATTAATCCAATCCAATCCAATCCAATCCAATCTGTAGCTATCTAATTAAGCTCTTTTTTATGCTGTCTCCTACTACAATTTGCATAGCAAGTCGACAAGTTTTGCGTATTGAAAAAAAGTCTTGTATCTAGTTTCGAATATGATATCAGCTCTACGCTATTAATAGTAATGATGTGATGACATCCACTATCGTCTTCCTTACATTAACATTGATTCTTGCTTCATTAAAAGCAACATATTTCTTTGCATACGTGTATAAAACGGATCATTGCTTGGTTTGAATTTATAATGCACGGTTCAAATTAAAAGTTAAGTAATGTCGAGTTACTAGAGTTACAAGTCTCTCTCTCCGCTTGAGACAAATCAACAAAAAATATGTCTACAATATTGCGACAAACACAGTATCATAATACCATGTACATCGTAGTAGCAAAATATATGACGTATTATTTCACACAAGGCCCTAACTAGGAGATGTATAGAGACAATGTTACATATAGCATTGTACTATATCTTTGGCTCATGAATTACTGAGGTCAAAAAAGGAAAAAAGAAGTCCTTCCTTGCGGCCAATGACTGAAACAAAAAAAAAGAAGCACGTCTCACGCTGCACCTGGCAAGACAATATTTCTCAGTCATCAGATTTGAATTTGCAGCAACCTGGTAAATGGGTCAGGACCCCACTACATGATATGATTAAAACCACCACAGGTCCACTGGAGGTTTGCTCTTCAAGATGTCAACTCAGACCAACCCAATGCCTGTCCTAAAATGACAAATTTCTGAGTGACCAAACCAAAGATGCAGCATCAATCCATCATCGAGATGGTTTTCGATTCACTGATTACATAAAGACCCCCCCCACCGATTTCAGTGCAAAAGTTGGACACACAATCTAAAGATTGTTGTATGGTACTTGAGATCTATGATATATAGATGCTCAAAATCTTTTTATAGTGCTATGCATCATCATTTTCAACTTTTTTGAT
This sequence comes from Prunus avium, assembly GCF_965620075.1. Taxonomy (NCBI): domain Eukaryota; kingdom Viridiplantae; phylum Streptophyta; class Magnoliopsida; order Rosales; family Rosaceae; genus Prunus; species Prunus avium. The sequence goes on from NC_142290.1 coordinate 28,883,170, forward strand.
GTATGAAATCTTATTTTCGATGCGAAATAATACTCTAAGCAGATACATACCGGATATATATTATTAGCACTCGGATATGTACTCAATCACATTGTTCCCACAAATTCTAATACCATAAATGCTCAAGACACTAGCACGACTCTTAATCTAATAATCACTTGTTAATTAAGGTTAATTGGCCAACAAGATGTAGCTAGGGTGTTTTTAGGTCATGCCCAATTGCTACATGAGTGTGATACAAGTTGCAGAACATGTGAGACAGAGAGAAGAACTGTTATGCTAAAGAAATGTCATGTGATTATGAGGGCCCATAAAAAAGATTGAGAGGAAAGTGATGATAAACCATTGACCTCTCAAACTGAAAGCTCTCCTGGAGATATATGGACTATTTATGGAGGCCAATATTGTTTTAGTGGCTCTGCAAGTGGGGGAGGGTCCCCAGATATGTCTAGTTATGATTGAACTACAAGTCAGTGACCAATTAAAGGAATGAAGAGACTTTTCCCGTATATATACTCAGTTTGTCCTGACAGAATAATTCAATCATGCATGCATATGAGATATCACCAAGTACAGTATAGAAACACCATGTGAGTTTTTTTTCTTCTTCCTTCCACTTTCATCTTAACAGGCTTTGTTGATATTGCTTTGGGGATTCAGGGTCAACCTCACCCTTCACCTCACTCTGGACCAGCCATAAGGAAAAAAAGGAGAATCATTCTGAAACTTTAACCTATCCTGAAGAATACATACACCAGCAATAATGCCTATCAGCACTACTATTGCAACAAGAAAATCTTGTTTGGCAGAGGATACCAATCAAAATCTATGTATTTGGTTCATTGTCGACATTAATACTTTGTTGAGATTTGATAATTGCCGACAATGTAACATGTATTGTAGATTGGTACACTGATACCAACAAAAGCAAGGTCACAAAACTAGCTAGTTTGATAAAAACAGCTAATTTAACCTATCACACAGAGAAACCAAAGAGGGTGACGCATTTTAGATAAAAGATGGGTACTAAATTAACTAAAAAAGAACCATTTCCATATTTATCATTATTGCACTATACGCACTTTCCATTAGATGCATATAGAGCTTCCATTGAGGGATCGTTCAAATAAGCCACCCTTGTCGGGCCCACTCCGCATTGTATTTCACTAATTCAAACTGTCTATTTTGTAGATATAATTATGAAAATAAAAGAGAGGCACACGGCATGGTGTCTGTGGTTCAATCTTATGTATTCATGATATCAATCAGATGGCTTTACTGGAGATTTAACTTGTGCAGATTACAAGGTGAAAGGGTTGATATATATATATGTGAAAGGACAATAAGTAGTAGTACTACTGGCAGTGGTGACAAACATAAAACTTGATTGAGGTCTAGGAATCGTCCAGCCTGGATCATACAGTAATTGCTGTTCCAACCAAAATATATTATCTGGTCAGATGCAGATTACACATTTTGCATACATATCCTCAGTTATGCTAGTGCCTCTGAAACTGTAGTTAAATCTTATATTGTCCCACGACGACCCACCAACAACGTTGTGCGTCTCACTCTACCCCCATTATCAAGTCTCCGTCAAAATATCGTTAACGTGACTCTTGAGTGACCTGTCTAATTTTTTGCCACATAGGAGCCATATCATCAGTTTTGAGGACTGGATAGTGGGAGCAAAAGAAATCAGACGCAATACGTCGCAAAGTAATGTAGGACTTGATCATACTTTAATGAGGGAACAAAGTAATGAATCCTTTTGCATATTTTCTTACAAGTAAATTGAGCTTTTAGCTGCAGAAAAGTTGAACAACTGAAGCCAGTACTCTTTACGATTTAGAAAATGATGTCGTAAGTTGCTCAGTAAATTTACTATGTACGAGTTTCACTTTCCCGTTGAGATCCATGTACTATCTTCCTTTTTCTTCATCAGTAGATTAATTTAGAGCATCTTTATACGCAGAAACTCTGCTCTGTGGACCTGCTTTAAAGCAATACCACCTACCAGAAGTGTGCGTCCTGATTGTAAATGAGAATGAATCTCACAATCGATGTCACATGCATCAACGGCTAGAAATTAGTTACTTTAAGCGCCCACGCGTGACTGACCCACCCAAGCATTCTCTTTCATAACTATTGCAAATTAGTAAACACGTGCCTGACTGTAATGAATTAAGTAACCTCTGTGAAAGTTGAACCAGTTTCATGGTGGCAAACCAAACTAAACCACCAAAAACATCACACTGAGGTTTTGTGTCATTTGCTTGTATAGTCCAAACCGGCCCAACAACACAATACTCAAAATCCTCGTATGGTTGTGTTCTGACATTACAAAATGTTAAGACCAATCCCCATTTTATTAGAGTTTAACGTTTGTGGTAAATTCCATTTCTGCTAACAATTTTATTTTTGAAAGTTACCATATTTTGAAGTAGAAAATAAAAATAAATGAAATGTCATTTTAATAAAATCACCATAAATAAAATAAGTTGTGATGTGGATGCCTTTTTTTTTTTTGGTTGCCAATATATATAATATGTTGACATGGATATAAAGTCAAAGAGCTGTACTCAATATTTAATCTTACAACAGAGATTAATTTGAAAATTCAGACAAGTATCAAAAGTCGGCAACATCCTCATTAAAATGGTATGAAAATAAGCCACAATTGACCAGAAGTTGAAATCTCAACTTACAAGAAAATAGCCCACAGAAACAACGTGGAGAAGCCATAAACATGCACCTGTGGAACGTACAACATGAAAATGCCAATACCATCCGGATCATAATCCAGAGTCGTACTATCAAAATCCTTTTATTCTTAGGCGATTGCTAAGATGTGTGCGTCCTGATTGTAGATACGTATGAATCTCACAATGGGTGTCACATGCATCAATGACTAGAAATTAGTTACTTTACTTGCCCACGTGTGACTAATGCAAGCATTCTCTTTCATAAGTATTTCAAGTTAGTAAGGGTCTTTTTAGTATCCAACTTGGATCCAAATTTATAAACTAAAAAACATTTTTAAGTCCAAAGCCACAAAACCTCGTTTGGCAGGCCCATTTTTAAAAACTCAATCCCAAGAAAAACTTAAAAACACCTCCATTTTTTTTTATAAAAAAAGGTGAGGTTTTATAGTTCTCTCTCTCTCTCTCTCTCTCTCTCTCTCTCTCCTTTTTTTTTCTTTTGTTAATTTCAATTTGGGAATCTAGGGTTTCTGATTTTCTATTTTTAATTTTTAATTTGTTTAGATCTTAAAAATAGTTTGGAGTTCAATACCAAATAAGTTTTTAGATCTTAAAATTACTATTTGAAAACTCATGCTTTCAAAAAGAACCATAGTTTTTTAATTTACTTAGGATACCAAATAAGTCCTTAGTTAGTACTTCATCTTCCCTTCACACTCTGAAAGTTGAATCAGTTTACTAAACTGATTGAATCAATTGAAATTTCAACTTTTGGCTAAATGGGTGGAATTGAGGCTTACTTTAAACTGATTCAACTGATTCAATCATTCAATCAGAGATTAATTTGAAAATTCAAACAAGTATCAAGAGTCGGCAACATCTTCATTAAAATGGTATGAAATAAGCCATAATTGACATCCTTAAATTACGGACTATCCCAAACAAACATTTTCTTTGACAAAGGGCATAAAAGGAAGAAGAAAATTAGTAACTCTGGAGAAAATAAAAGAAAATATGATGTGGAATATGCATGCTGACATGGACATAGACTCAAAGGAGTTGAATGGGAGCTTGAATTGGGCCTGAAATAGTAGAAAACTCAACCCACTCTATAAAAATAAAATATTAAAAAAAAAAAAAACCAAAGTCTATTTTCAAAAACAAAAGAACACTCCAAACACCTATAAAATTACAACACTGTCACCAACTTTTCACAAGAAAAACCCACAATGAAGCCCAACCCGCGTTTTATTAAATAAACCCAATTAAGAGAATGGAGTTTCAGAGAGAAGAAATAGAACTTTAATGGACATGGTTAGAAGCATGATTTGCAACACTGATCTTCCAAAAATTTTGTGGGGTGATGCAATCAAAACTGCAAACTACATTCTAAATATATGTCCAAGCAAGTCAGTTCCTAAGACTCCTTTCGAGTTGTGGAATAAGAGAAAACCTAGCCTTAATCACTTACATGTTTGGGGTTGTAGAGTTGAAGCCAAAGTCTATATAATCCTGAACTTGCTAAACTTGATCCAAAAACAGTAAGCTGCAAATTTATTGGATATGCTGACAGGTCAAAAGGTTTTTGATTCTACTGTCCTAATTATGTGAATAGAATTGTGGAGACAAGCAAGGCAAGGTTTATAGAGCATGATGACAGTGAAGGAGTTAATAAAGAATTTGTCTTTGAAGAAGACTGAGAGATAGGAACTAAACCTGTAAGTGTCACAGATCAAGTGTTGCCTTTTCCATTAAATCAGATGTTTTCTTAGATTAATGCACCAACTAAACCTGTGATTCATGATCAAGATATGGAGGTTTTGAATGGGGAAGAGAATGAACTTGAGGCAATTGAGAATCAACAGTTGCCACAACAAGAGGTGAGAAGATCTACAAGGGATAGAAGACCAAATGTGCTGCCAGATTTTGTATATTTGAATGAAGTTGATTTTGACAGTATTGAATTTGAGGATCCTTCAAATTATAAACATGCTATGTCTAGTTAATACTCTGTGAAGTGGCTTGAGGCTATGCAATCTGAGTTGGAATCCATGCAAAGTAACAATGTGTGGGAGCTAGTTGAGCCGAGACAAGGAATTAAACCTATTGGTTGTAAGTGGGTGTTCAAAACCAAGAAAGACTCTAAGGGCAACATTGAGAGACACAAAGCAAGGTTAGTGGCCAAGGGTTTCACACAACAAGAAGGAGTAGACTACAATGAAACTTCCTCACCAGTTTCAACCAAGGATGCTTTTAGGATCATATTGGCACTTGTGGCTCATTTTGATTTGTTTTTACATCAAATGGATGTGAAAACAACTTTTCTCAATGGAGATTTGAGTGAAGAAATTTTCATGCTACAAAGTAATGGAGTTGAGGTCCCTATTTCAAAGGGAGACAAACTAAGCAAAGAAGATTGTCCAAGGAATGACGTAGAAAGGGCAAAAATGAAGGACAAACCATATGCTTCAGTAGTAGGAAGTATCATGTACACACAGGTGTGCACACGACCTGATCTAGCATTATCCATTAGTGTATTAGGCAGGTATCAATCTGATCCGGGCATTGCACATTGGAAGGCTGCAAAGAAAGTGTTGAGATATATGCAAAGAACAAAAGGACATATGTTAGTCTACAAAAGAACAGATAGTTTGGAGTTGGTTGGTTACACAGATTCAGATTTTGTAGGATGCAAAGACCTTTCCCCGTCGACTTCCAGTTTTGTGTTCATGATGGGAGGAGGTGCAGTTGCTTGGAAGAGTGCAAAACAACCATCTATATAGCTACATCTACTATGTTTGATGAGTACTTGGCGTGTTATGAAGCTACTTCACATGCTATGTGGTTGAAGAATTTCATAAAAGACCTAAAAGTAGTTGATTCTATAGAGAAACCTATTCAGCTGTTTTGTGACAATAAAGGAGCAGTGTTCTTTTGCAAGAACAATAAAAGGTCTGCTGGACTCAAGCATATGAAAGTGAAGTATTTGCTAGTAAGAGGGAAGGTTCAAGAAGGCTTAACCACTATTGATTATATCAACACTGCATATATGATAGCAGATCCCTTAAATAAAGCAATTCCAAACAATGCTTTTCATAGGCATGTGACTAATATGGGATTATTGTCCAGTTTCGAAGATTCTTTGAAGTAGTGGGAGTTGATGACATGTTCTCATTTTTTGCTTAAGTTTTGTTTGTTGGTTGAGCTAGCATTTTGTCTTGTCATCTAGTTAAGTTTTTCTGGACAGTTTGGATTCTTAAATTAATTGATTTCATTGATTTTTGCAATATGATTACAGTTTACAGTTCAAGTTATAAAACTATTTAAGCTACAAGTAAGATCATATGTGTATATATATATTGATCATAAAGAGGACCATTCGTGTGGTGAATGAATAACTTCAAAGATTAGATTATTCATCATGTGATGTTAGACATAGCTTGTTGGTACTCTATGTGTATGTTACTGCTTGCTGTGATTATAGGTGGATGATACCATGTAATGGTTATCGTGTTTGTAGTCCTTTAAGTTGGTAATATTTAACAATGAGTTTAACATCGATATTGTTATCAAGCTATCTTTCCAAATTGTGCACATAAGGTTTTGATCCTTGATCTTTAAAGAAGAGTCTTGAATGGATGTTTCACTCAAGTGAGAGAATGTAAGAACTCTATTTGAGTTCACATCTATTTAGGATTCTTATTTGATCAAGGATACAAGGGAGAGATAAGCTGGGTTTACATGGATAAGTTTGATAGAGTTGAAGCTCTATCTAACTTGTGGAATATCTATTATATTAGGCTATGGACTCATGAGGTGATAAGGATAAGCTTTAAGGATTCCTTTATGGGCTAGGAACCTCAAGGCTCTCACCCTATAAAACTAAGGCTTCGGTCCCCAATCTTATGCACTGAAAAACAGACTCATATTCCTACCCATATAGGAGAGATTTAGAGTACATAAAGAGAGGAAGACCAAGGCCAGTTCGTGTGTTTTTGTTGTTGTTGCTGTGCTTGCTCTTATGGCTTCGCAAGTTTAGTGCTTATAGATTACATGTGAAATAGAACTTACAAGAGTCCCATCTAAGAAAACATAACTCTTTAGTACATGGCCGAGATCGAGACTCTTCAAAAGATTCTCAAGGATCTAAAGACAAGGAGTAGATCATATTATTTTGATTCTTTTGTCCAATGATACTTCAATAGGTGAATGAAGGAAAGAGAGACAAGCAAGTGTAACAACATCAAAATAAATTGTCACAAAAATCTAAATTCTTGATCAATGGAGAAACAATATCACCTTTTTGGTTCAATAAGATACCAAAGTGTTTTTCTTTTATTTTTGGATTCCTCTCAATGAAATTTGCCATGTTGCACTAAGTTACTTACGGATGTATGCATGCAATCCAGGAACACTTTGGGTGAACACCCATCCGAACAAGTAGGTCGGTATTTTTCTTCCTTTTCCCACATTTCGCTCAAAGGATTGAAGGGATTAGAAAAAACCCTAAATGAGTTCAATTTAAAGCTCTAAGCGGGATACAAAAAATAAAAAACTCCATATCTTACCACCGCTTTACTCTTTGGCTAAATGACACAAGTACATAAAGGGAATTTCATGTATAAAATATTAATAAATGCATGATAGGTGGATGATTTTGGATTTTTTCTTCTTCTTTCCAAATTGGATTAATCAGGGTATCTTTATAATATTGACGGTAGAATTGGGTATATATATACAAAGAGCTTCCATTAAGGGATCTCTCAAATTAGCTTATTTGATGGACACCTTTGTAGGGCCCACTCCGCATTGTATTTCACTAATCCAAACCATCTATGTTTTAGATAACATTCAAAGATCATCTCTAAAAAAAATCACTTGAATCCGATATCGTTTGACTACACAATTATGTTATTGAAATTTTAGTACTTTCTTGAAGCATTGTGTTCATTGATTTTGTAAGATACAATTGGATGTTGAAACGGCTTTCAATTTGTCTAATTTTTTGCAAGGATGATCTACGAATGTAGACTTAAAAAAATAGATGATTTGGATCGTTGGAAAAAAAATTTTCATAGGGTACCCTAAAGGGTGTCCCTCAATAGAAGGGGACTATATATATATATATATATATATATATATATATATATATATATATATATATACATTTTCCAATTTTTAATCTTACACAAGGATTCTCTCTAAACTTTTGAATGTAAGATTATTTTTCTATAGACGTATACTAATTTCATTAATAAATGGGCATTATAAGATCAAAGCCCCACAAAGGGCTCTTGCACACAATAAAAGATACAAACAATAACCACAAGTATTGAAAGACAATGAGCAAAAACAAGTTTACATCTTAAAGACTCATCTCATCACAGGAATTGAAAACATAAGAGGATCCATAAAGCCACTACATCCGGTGCTGTAATAAAATCATATGAGAGATGATAACTCTCTACCAATTTGGGAGTTAGGGATAGAAAACATCTAAAAGTGAAAAAGCAAATTCCGCTCAACTTCCACTAGGATACATCATCACAACGTCTCCCAAACACCCCTAAACCCAAGCACCATTTGATAGTAGATCCACCAAATCAACAGTTCCACCCCTCAATATGGAGATTTGATGGATATCCACCTCATCAACCTCAAACTTGCAAGGACACCACAACAGAAGCAAAAAAGATAGATATATACAAATCTACAAAATCCAACCAAAGGACGACCCTAGAACAACTAGGGGAAACAAACCTTGCAAAACACAAGGGAATTCGTTGATTGCTCAGTACGTGGAAAAACTCTTGTTCGTTGTAAGAAGATCACTAAAGGGGTTGCAAAAGCCTAGCACGAAGGCAAATAGTGAGAGAACTTTAGAGAGAGAGAGGCTCCCCCTTCTCTCTAGAATTTCTCTCCTTCCCATCTTCCTCTTATGAGCTTCTGGCTGTGCCGCCACCCTTCAGGGTGGCTTCTCTGCCACATCTCGTGTGGCCTCTCCACCACCCTCTGGTATGGCTTCTCCGCCACCCTCTGGTGTGGCCTTTACTTTCCTTTGCTTTCGTTTAGTTTGGTGTGTTTTTTCTCCAATGTTTTCCTTGATGTTGGCCTAGATCTCCTCAATCTCTTCTCTCCCACTCCTTTACAGCCTTTTCACCTCTCTCTCCCTCTTCTCCTCTCATCCACCCACCCCCCTTAAGGCCACTTCTCTTCCCCTCCCATGAACTCTTTAACCCTAAACCCCTTCCTTTTTCCTAGGTTCTGATTGGTTGTCTCCTGGTTTGTTGATGCTGCTCATCTCTTACAATCCATCCTTAAATCAGAGCTTTTGCTCTGGAGGAGTTGGCTCTATAGTTTAATGGTCAATTTTGACCAATCCACAGATTGCTTGAGCTTGATGCACGGTGGTGGCTTGCTTCCCCAAATCCACGGTCTTCAGATCTCCTTTGTCGGTTCTCATGGACCTTCCTCTACTGGCGGCGACTGCTTAGTTCTTGGGTGTGATTTTAGGGTTGTGTATGTCTTAGGGTTTTTTGTTGTGTTGGGCCTAAAGTATGTGTATTATGGTTGTACTTTTATTTTGTTTGGTTGTGCTTTTGTTTTTTGTTTTGTTTTTTGTATTGGGCATGTTTGTAACTTGCTATGTTAATGGAATATCCTTTCCTTCGACCAACAAAAAAAAAGCCTAGCACGAAATCAGCTAGGAAGAAAAGCCCTCCACACACCCCAAACCGCTGTCTCCCCCCCCCCCCCCCAAAAAAAGTTCTATTTGTGAGGGCTAATTCATGTAAAAAAAAGTCATATAGCAGTAATAACATTGTGTTTGATCGAAATGAAAGAGGGGAAAAAACCAATTTTGATGATTTCGTATACAAAGGTAAATTATGGTTTCATTTGGGTGAGAATGGTAACTATCTTTGAAACTTCTATTTGTTTGTTTTTTTCTTCTCACATTTCCGAAAGATAACAAAACTTTGGCATAATTCAAAGGCTTATATAAATTGATGAGCATGTAACTGAGAATAATAATTTTTTCAATTAAAAATAAAAAATCATTGTAATTGTGAATGCATCATGCATGTACGATGTATTTATTGGTAAATTTATCGGTTTCTTTAAGCGGTCTAGGATTCAGGAAGATATGCTTCCAAACATGCTGTGCACGTTAAGGAAAGAAAAGAACGTGCAAAGCTTGTTAGGTACGTAGCATGAAATTCAAAGTGAAACCCAAACAAAGAAGTTGACCAGCCCTATTGCCTCGATTGGAAATTTTAATTTTTAATTTTAATATGGAGCTAGAAATGGTCAGTGGCCTGTAATTAATTAGCACGCAAATCCATTAATACCATATTAATATATATCCAAGAGAAAAGCCACTACTCCACAACTCTCTCTCTCTCCCTCCCTCTCTCTCCTCTATCTCTCTAACCCCCTAGACTGTTTCAAATACAGAAGTTTTTTTTTTCTTCTCCATTCTCCTCTAATGGATCCCCAGCCCTCTCAACAATCTCAGAAGCTCCAAAGTTTCCCCTTTTCCATTCTAATCAGAACAGAACTTCGTTATGCGGTCTCTTTCTTCCTCCTCCTAGTCTCTTCCTTATTTATTCTTAGTCTTGTAACCCCATTTGACTCGCAGTTTCTATCTGATCATTTGGGTTTCTTATCCCAAATCCTACCAAATAATCACAAGATATCTCCGGGGACTTGTGATTATTCCTATGGCAGATGGGTCCGTGACGAGAGCCATCCACTTCAGTCCTACACTGAAAACTGCCCGTTCCTAGACCCTGGCTTCCGGTGCAGCCAAAGTGGTCGAAAAGACGAAAGTTATCGGAGATGGCGGTGGCAGCCGGCTGGCTGTGATGTTTTGAGGTGAGTTTGTCGTGGAGTTTTCAGAAGCATGTTTCATGCATGACGCTGCACAGTGCACGCATGCTTTGTCTTATATTAAGTCTAAGTTAGGATGGTCTTGTTTGTTGCGTTTGGAGGAGTCATGTTAGGTTAAACTCTCATAGAACCAGATAAATATTCGCGAACATTTTCGTATCCTTAAAAGGTTCTTTCTGAGCCGGTTTCTATCTCGCGTGGTAGAACACCAACTCTCAACCAACAAACAAAAATTAGTCGTCTACTCCCCTTATTCTTCCGATCACAAAGGGGGCAAACACCCCTTTAAGATGAAGTAGGTACTTTTAACTACATCAAAACTTTAAATTTTAAATAGATTACGGGCTTAAATATTATGGCCGAAGTAAAATAGGGATTTCGCATGCATATTTTCCTTAAAATAACAAAGTTCAAAGTTGACGATATCCATAAGTTCACAAGGTTTAAACAACTAACCTAATTGATGAGTTTTGCTTCTTCCTCCTCGTGATCTCAGATTTAATGCAACTGACTTCTTGGAAAGGAGCAGAAACGGACGGATAGTTTTTGCAGGCGACTCAATCGGAAGAAACCAGTGGGAATCTTTGTTATGCATGCTTGCAGAAGCAGTGTCCAACAAGTCTAGAATCTATGAAGTGAACGGGAACCCCATAACCAAACACAAGGGTTTTCTCTCCATGCGGTTCGAGGATTACAACCTCACAGTTGAATATTACAGGGCACCCTTCCTTGTGGTTGTAGGGCACCCACCCCAGAACTCACCGGACCAAGTCAAGACCACAATCAAGCTCGAACAGTTCCACTGGTACTCCAAACATTGGGTTGGGGCAGATGTCCTAATTTTCAGTGCAGGGCACTGGTGGAACCAAGACAAAACAGTAAGGATGTATGACCCTCCCTTCACATATCTAATTTTCAATCTATGACCACACATTTACAAAAAGTTTCACCTAATCGACGATCCAAATTAACAGTTCGGCAACATAACAAGCCAAACTCGGGCAAAGTAAAAATCACTGGACTTATTGTTATCTGGCCATCTTGTGTTTCAGGGGATGCTACTTTGAGGAAGGCGGGAAAGTGAACTTCACAATGGATGTGATGGAAGCATTTAGGAGGTCTTTACAAACCTGGAAGTCTTGGGTGTTGAAGAATATAGAACCTCTTAAGACTCATGTTTTCTTTCGTAGCTACTCCCCGGTACATTACAGGCAAGTATAAACAGATATCTATATGACTATAACTTTCATAGTTAAAGTTGAGGACGAAAATTTTCCATTTACATTCTTCAACACTATGGATCCCAAAAGAATGAAATGAAGTCAGTGTAGTTTGGTGACTTTACAACTTTCTATTCCTTAACAGTTGCCACCATGCATGGCCTCAATTATGGAATTGATAATTAAAGAGTCTAAGAGGTTTTAACATGTAAATTGCAGGAACGGGACATGGAATGAAGGGGGACTTTGCGATACCTATTTGGAGCCAGAAACAGACTACAAAAATCTTGAAGCTGACCCAATGAATAATCTATACATATCTGAATCAATCAAACAGATGGAATATGAAAACTGGAAAGTCCAGTTCTTAAACATCACATATCTAACAGAGTTCAGGAAGGATGGTCACCCTTCAAAGTATCGTGAGCCAGGGACTCCAGCCGATGCTCCACAAGATTGCAGCCACTGGTGCCTACCCGGAGTGCCTGACACATGGAATGCACTAATTTATGCTAATCTACTGGCAAAAGGATTCAGAACCAAGTGAGAGAAAAGACAGCATACCTCGAATTCGAAAATTTATTTTGAGTATGGACAACTGTACATAATCAGCATTGCTTCTACTCAAGCTAGTTCCTCCATGCTTTCGTTGGAACTGTCTTCACTGCTTTCCATTTCCTTCAGTTTCTCAATCTGCCTCAAGAGATCCAATCTTTCTGGTCCATAGGTCGATGGTATCTGTCAAAGAAACATATCAATGGACCCTAAAAAACACAAGTTTGGATGTCATGAAGAGTAGGAACTGAAAATCCTTGAAATCAAAATTCACGCACCAGAGCTGGTACATATCTCTGAATAGCAGCCAACATAGCTGCATGTCCAACAGCAGTGACCTGTGAGACACAAGTTATCTCCATGTAAAGTTCAAATAGGTCAAGAGCCAAGAGTGCATCTAGTCTGGTCATGTGTAAGCATAAACTAGCACAGGTTTTGCAAAAATGTTAGGAGAAACAGATGAATGATCGATTCATCATATATTTCAGGCTTTCATTTCCTTTTTTTGGCCTTATGATTGAAGATTATTTAACCCAACCCTGAACCCCATTCCATATTTATGTGAACAGCATATCCAAAAGAGACCAAGTCATATGTCCATAAACCTCCCCCAATGACATATCCGAAGTCGCACATCAAAGCACTATACACAAACAGCATATCCAAAATGCACCTAAATTCCATAAACCTCCCCAATAGCATAAAGTCTAAATCATATGTGGCGATACTCGAACTTCAACTAAAGGGGCAACAAATGCCCTGATTTAAGACAAGACAGAGATATGATAAACCACATCATCCAGATGAAGAACTAAGATGAGAGCTATACCATTTATTTGTTTTTTTTGGCCAGAATCATTCCTATGTTCATATAAGTATAAGAAAGATATCAGGAAGAAATCTTACAGGAAGAAGCATTAAGACACCAATAGGAACAACTGATGCTAAGTCGGTCAGAGTTCTTCGTAAAATTTTCTTTTCTTTTTCTGTCAGTTCATCTCCAATCAAGACCCTTCTAAGCAACCCCGTAGCAGCAGCAGTGTCAATAGCTAGCAATTGAGTTCCTTGCCACACATTCTGCTCATCATTTTTTAGAAATTAAATTTTATTAATGAAAAGTAAATTACAATCTGTGAATAAGCAGCCCACAGCAACAGAGATGAAACTAATACAACTATTATTTTCCTGTGCATCAAAGTACAAATTATAATCGAGACGTCGACAGATCTTTAATATATATCCTAAATCTTAATTGGCTTGGTGGTAATTAAATGGATGGGATTAAAGGAGGCTTGGTCCCCATTCTGAATAATTTTCTCATCAAAGTATCAAAAGAAAATTAGAGTAAAACCAACATTAAACCTTATCCAATTAGAACATCACACATGTTTTGAGATCACAAGTTCAGCAGAGTCTGTACGTATAGTTCTATTTCAACATGCCTAGTCTGATTAAATTTATATATAAGGATTCAAGCAGAGTTGATAAATTTAAGGTGATGGGAATATTCACTTGATTTCTAAATACTATAATTCCTTTTTCTTTTTCTCAATTTTCTTGGCCCAAATGTAAGCCAACAGTGTCTTACTAGTTGACAAAGATCATCATTTACCAACTGAAGCCAAAAAAAATTCATACCGTGCTAGCTTCTTTTAGCTTGTCAAACGATTTTTCAATGATATTCTCTTTCTTCTGAATTTGGACTAGTTGAGCAGCTCCAATGTCATCCTCATACTTAGAACTATCATCAGCAGGCTGAATATCCTGTTAAATAAAATAAAATAAAAAATCTACAACATAAGTGTATCATAAGAGTTTGAATAACAGTTTTTGCAAATTGGAATTTATTGCCTGTCAAATTTCTTATTCGTCCAAGGAATATGGTATTCAGTTGCACACACTTTAAATACCTCCTCATTTTCTGATTGATCAGCACTCCTTTGCACCCGCTTTTCAAGTTCTATCAGCTCATTCCTTAAAAGTTCAAAACGCTGGATTTTAGTTGATTCTGGGTCTTCAAAATCAATATTTGAAGCAGTCTGCTCAACAAATTCATTATCCTGTATGCAAGAAAGGAACATTAATCATGTAACTTTTGTTTGAGAAATTGCACATTTCCAATAACAAAATAGATATATGCTCCTGAATCAAGTGACACAAAGGCAACAAGGAATAATCTCATAATCAGAGAACCAATAGCGTACTTAATAATGGTTCTCCACACTTGAAATAAAGTACATGCTCTTATGATATTTTTTGCATGCCATGTTGCTTAGCTGAGAACAGAGAGTGAAAGAGATAGCTATTCCATCTCCATTCAGCACCACATAAGGGGCAACAAGGTGGACTAGCAACCCCACTTAGTCAATAACTAATAGCCTAACTTTTCAAATCTGTATTTAAAAGAACAACAAAAAAATATAATAGAGGGCTAATAAAGCAACTACAGGGGATAAACAAACATACATGTTAATATGCATAAACATATTATCATGTGAATGCAAACAAATACTATTACGGTGGCAACTTCAACCTCATTACTCTAGTGATAAACGACCTTGTCCTAACCAGAAAATGAATATCAAAGTAGCGAAATTGTTGTTAACTTTTGGTCAAAACAGATCTAAATTTGGGCCAGCAGTATATGCAACCTTTTTGAGATACAAGAATTCCAGTTAAAAGCTAATGCATTTGGCAATTAAATAGCATGATAGTGAATAAGCAAATGCATAAGCAATTAATGAATAGATCATTGTGAAAATGGGGCATACAGATTCTTCCACGATCAACTCAGGATTGGACTTTCTGGTTGGAGGGCGCATAAAGGAGCTCCACAATCCGCGAGAGTTGCTGGAAGCTCTAAAAATAAATTTTTGAAATAAGATTTGCTTATCATTGAAATGCATTAAACCCCCAAAAAAAAAAATATATATATATATATATATATATATAGTAGGTCATTATGGAGTAATAAAAACTTAAGTTAAAGGAATGGTCAAGCACATGTGCAATAGCTAAAGCGTCACACACACCTGTTGCCCCCATCAATCAGCGTGTTACCATTCTTTCTGTTTTTCCCTATAAGGAACTGTTGCTGCTTGCTAATAGAAGACCGGGAGCGATTACCCTCCTGGATGACAAGCACATAAGTACAACTAAGACAAATGAGAATTCACAAATTTACAAGGGCAAAAAGTCACATAACAAACGTATAAGTGCAAACCTAAGAAACGGAGCTTGGCATCAGATAAGACTTTTTACAATTACAGTGCATTAGTTGGTAATAAAGAAACTTATGAGATAAAGTAGGTAAATATGGGAAGGAAGCCAAACAACATAATCTAAAATGCAGGCAAAAGCACCATCAGACTTGGTGGTTTTCATCCTCGAATTTTCTATCTAATACATGTAATTATCTATAACTATAGGACACTTTGTAGGTAATTAACCTACATCATTTCTCGCAACACCAAGAAATGAAGACATCCATTTGTTAGTTATAAACACAGAAAAGCTGAATAAATAGAAAGAACAAAAAACTGCGAAGTTCACCAACTTTCTATTAATAAATTAGTTGGATGGTGCACATACATCAGATGTTGGTGGCAAAACACACAATTGTCAGCAAGATATTACAATAAAATGAAGAAATACCTCCTTAAGGGAAGCTGCTTTGGTTCTAAAGGACGCCTCCAAAAATTCAGCCTCTTTCTTGAGCTTCCTTATCTTCTCAAGGTCAGAACAAGCAGCTTTTATATGCTCTTTTCCTGAGTTAGAACTTGACACATGCAAATCCTGAAGCAACTTTTCTAGTCTTATCACAGCTTCTTCAACACTCTCCAAGGCCTGACACCAAAGGCCATTTCCACCATATGATCAGAAGCATTCAACAAGTTCCAAATCAAAAGAATAAGCTTGACTACTGAGCCACAAAAGAACCTTTTTATAGTTTTCACCAGTAAGACCACAAATGAAATGAGAAACTTGTTCATGTAGCTTAGCAGTTAAAGTGGGCCACTGCAATGACAAGGCTCAGAACTACCATCTATAATAATTTTACCATCGTGCAAATTTATTTAACACCGGAACTACATAAGTCTAATTAATAATATCAATAAATCAACACAAAAAAATAATATGCATATCGACCAAAGGCGCTGTGTATTACTTCAAAGTACTAAAAATCTAGATGTCCCTAGCATGGGGTAAATCCACCCACATTCAAGAGCTTGTCCGGGTTCAAGCCCCAGAAGTATCCCTTATATTGCCCCCAAAAAGAAAGTATTAAAAGTAATATCTACAACACATAAACAGGAAATATAGAGCCCTTGTGACCATTAATGCATGGTTAACCCAAAAATATATATGGAACAATACTGGCTTAAAATTTAACTAAAGAAGCATTAACTTAGTGCACTCATAATGAACATAACATAAAAGGGAATAGCCAACCTTGTCAAAAGAATCCAATTCTTTCTCAGTTGGTGGACGAGTTCCAGATCTAGTCCTCTCAACAGTGTTATCGGAATAGCTTTTCATCTTTTCATTCCTGCATCACATTTAAAAGGAGTAATCTCCAACTATTAAGTAATCAAAGTGAATGTTACGGTCAGAGAAAAAAAACACATAACTGACACAGCTCTTGGTAGGGGAGAGAGAGAAAGAGGGTGATATAGAGACATTCACTAACTTACTTCAATAAACCCCGTTCTTCCATACACTCCACTAATTTGTTGTGCCTAAACATTGAAGACAGGAAAAACTTTGTAATTTTTTTTAAAAATGAAGCTCTTTATGGTTCAATCATTATGCACCAAAAGTTAACATACCCTCTAGACAAGAATCTCGCTGCCTTAACATTAGAAGGGCTCTCCAGCCATTTACTGTATTTGATAAAACTCTGCATCCAATGAAGACATACTTCTAGGACTTGGGGGATTGCTTCTGCATTGGGAGGTCCTTCCCATTTACTTTTATGCCCGTGAGACTGTTTAGGGGTGCCTGAATTGCCAGGATAAAATGAAAGCCAGTCCAGCTCTTCACAGACTACCTGGGGAATTTATGTATCATTAGATATCATATTTGAATTACAAAACATTATCCACAAGACGGTAAAGACAACACGTGCTGACCTCTACATACAATTGATAGGAACTTATTGATGAAAGCTGTGGATAGTATAAGATGCTGCCCCCAATCAGGAACCTGCTCATATTGAAATTAATAAATCCACAAGCAAACCATAAAAATCATTTTCACACTAAAGAATTATCTGTCAAAAGAATCCAGGTATACCTAACAAAGCCTCCAAGTGGTTCATCTAAAACATCAAATCCATTTGCTGATAGAAAGTTTTGAGAGCTTCTACCCAAGGCAATAAAGAATCCAAATATAGCCAGATCCCTCTCCAATACCTATACTAATTCAGTATTAGCTTCCCATAACAGCATCAACATAGTACAGAACTGCAACCACATATACAGAAAGGCTTGAAAGCCCCAACTTATACAAGTAACCATCTATTATAGGTATCTTAACGATAGGGAATTTGCCTCACTTTTTTGAAAATGATTTAAGCAATTTCATTATCTGGTTATTTTATTAGTTTCTTCACATTTGAGCCGCATCTTCAGAAACTCTCCTATTATTTTTACTGGCCAACCTTAACGTCCCTTAAAGGAACTCCTGAGTGCAGTATCAAGCATGCTCTATATATTCAGAAGGTTTGACCATTAAGTCAACCGTTGTACATAAGAAGAAGATTCAAACAATTTCATTATCTGGTTCTTTCATTAATTTCTTTACATTTGAGCCACATCTTTAATATACTCTCCTATTATATTGACTGGCTAACCTTAACGTCTCTAAAAGGAACTCTTGAGTGGAGTATGAAGCATGCTCTAAATATTCAAAAGGTTTGACCATTAAGCCAAATCCTGTACATAACAAGATAATTCCGCTCAATACTAAAATATGAAAGAAATACAGTAGCTACTTCTGGCCAGAACTCCCTATTCCTCTGTTACTATCCCCAACATATCCTCATCAGAGACAGTTCCGTCATACCAATGGCACAAACTGGTGAGTAAAATGTTCTTATAATGCATTTCCAACACAACTAATATAATTTTTTGGGGATGATAGGCCTGACATTCATGACTCACACTAATGCATTACACTCCTCATTTGCTTAACCTGCATGTATGTTACCTACAAATTTATTTCAATTGTGAACTTTGCAACCAAGCCACCTAAGGAAAGGTCACAGGCCTACAAGTTGTCCCTGAGGTTATCCATAAGAAGGTTTAAGCACTTACCTCAATACTTTCAGAGGTTGTAAGTCTTGACCATATTCTCTCTCTATCTATAGCTCGCTGTACCTGCATCTGTACAAGATCCACCCAGAAAACAACTTCTTCTGAACCTCGATCATTTTTCACTCTACATGCTGCAGCTCGAGGACCAAAATGAACAAGGAACTCTCTGCGCAGACCAATATCCTTTACAGAAAGATAAGCCTGGCGTATAGGAATAAAATCAACCAGCATGTCCATCAATCTGCCGGTTATATCAGGAATTGTCGAAAAGAATTGAGGGCACGATACTTTTGCTTGCCCAAGCTTTGTAATTGCGGCATTGCATGTCAGTGCAAGCATAAGGAGAGATATGTCACTTGTGTTGCTAGACTCCAAGAGTGTTCCCTTCCTAGACCTGGAAACAAATTGAATGCAGTATTAATTCTACATGCTCTTCAAAGCCATCTAGCAAAATTATAGCACACATTGAGCAATAGATGATAACATACGCGATAGTTGCAGCAGTAAAGCGAGAGTCCCCTTCAAAATAATTAACAAAGGATGTTACCACCAATGGAACTTGCTCAGAGAAAAACCACTCATAAGCTTCAGGTTGCTTGGCTGATAGTTGATCCCGGATTAAGCTCTCAAGGGAAGCAGATTGTCGTAATAAACTGCACCAATGCATTAATCAAACATATTGAAAATCCTAAACCAAATAAATCATATTAATTAATCGATAAACAACAGAAGTTGGTAGAAAGTACACATCAGCTACAATTGAAACCTTTGCATGAATAAAACAGAATAACTAAAATTTCAAAGTCCTCTGTATAGGATGCCTGGCAAATAAAGCAGAGCACACATTTTCCACTGTCAAGTTAACATAGTAATCAACTTAATTTTCAATTAAAAATTATAGTTTGTTCCATTTACACAAACAGTTAACGCCATTAGAAAATAAGGTTGCTGGTGCTGATATTAAAAACTTTATGGTTGCTTTATTTCAACTGTCTGTACAAGAGATCAAATTATGTAAATTGTTTATACCATATTTGACCAAGCAACTAGAAGCAATTCTAAGCAAGGCCAAGAGTCCCACATTGAAATATTGCAAGAAGGGAAGACTCCCTCTCATCTATAAAAGGAGACCACTCTCCACTTAGGAAGGGATCCCCCCTAGGTTGGGCTTTGTATTCAGTCATGGGCTTCTCCCTTTCTCTCTTTATATTTGGGCCCAGCCCCTTGTACAAATGTAAATACACATTGCTATAATAATGAGAATATACTTCTCCGTGGATGTAGCCCATTCATTAAGGGTGAACCACATATATCTTGTCTTCTGTATATTTATCGCTTGCCCAAATCTTCACACACATGTTGAAGGTCCTCACCTTCACCCATCAATCATCATACCTCATCTCTAAGTTGGGCTAAAAAGTACTGAACCATTTTTTAGCGTCAACATAAATGTTAACAAAGTGGGGAAAAGATGACAAGTCCTTAATTCAATACACAGGTAGAGACTCATAGTTAAAGCCCAAATTTAAAACATACATCCTTATTAGAGGTATTGGTAATGAAGGAAATCACAGTTTAAATAGACTAGCTAAGAAACTGATATGACAAGCTTCTAGGTAGTCCAATTCCACACAAGAAGTCATAATTTTTGGAATACAAGTGATGCAATACCTCCTTTGGACAAAAACATTTATGTCTCTGTCTCTACCATCCCCCCGGGATGCAATCTCGCTTGCAGCTTGCAATAAGGAATACACTGAAGCCTGAGAAATTATTTGTCTTCAGATAGGCTCAATAACGGTATAAAATACATTATGTATAAATGTATATATCCACACATATATTATTAATATACTTATATATTGAGAACTAATCGATCAGTACCTAGAACAATAACTACCTCAAAAGGTTCACAAGTCAATACCCATTAAATAAGTCCTATGTAATAGATTTACAAGAAGCTTAAACCAGTTACGAATATGATATAATGCAAGGAGATTTCATGATATATATATATGCAGTAATTTAGTGGATAAACTAACAACATGACTTTAGAAACACAAATTACTAATTCAACAAGAGAAGTATGAAAGTCATACCATGCAAGACACGTCCTGGAACTGAAGAACAAGTTCACTAACTCTAGGAGGATGGAATAAACCAAGTAGGAAGGAACATTGAGTTTACTCATGCAAAATCTCCCGTACTAAAACTAAAGATTAGAGTGGTAGTGGTTTTCTTGCAACAATAAATATCCGCAAATACAATTGTAGAAGAGTGCTTTCCTTTCCCAAAAATGATAGCAGCATGCAGTGAATCATAAGATGGTGCATACATGTTGAGGCCTATACAGAGACATTAGGGAAGTTCATGACATCACCTGATAACACAGTGCTTTGACCCAGGCATTTTTGTCTACACTAAGCCATGCAGTTGAAAACCAAGACAACTTTGAGAATGAACCCTGTTCCTTAATTGCTAACTCAAAAACCCTGGCTGCGTCATGTAAAAATTGGACAAGTCCATCGCTAGAATCTTCACCATTAAGTGATTGATTAAGTTTGACCTTTATGGCCTCAACATCCCTACTGGTACTTGCTTGAGGAATCCCGTTGACTGTGACACCATCATCAGCAGATGCAAGCGGAACTAGGTTACCCATCCTCCTTGCTTTTCGAAAGTTTAGATAGCATTTCCTATGTCCCACTGCTCGGAGATTAAGACTGTAACCATTACTGTGCTCTAACAAAGCAAGTCTTATAAAGCATCTCTTCCTTGAATAACCCCAGTTACATAATAGATGGTCCAAATCAACCACCTTATTTCCAGAATAATATATTCTAGCTGGCGTCCGCGAATGCCATGGATTTGAAGAGCTGCAAGGAGCAAGTACAGGAATAAGCAACAAATACATACAACACTGCATAACTCTAACGGGTCAAGCCGTAGTATTAGCTGCTACATTTTTCAGGTTTTCTATTACTCGTCATACTTCAACACAAAAACACTTAAAAACCACAAAACTTGTCACATTATTTACTTCCACTCTCAAACACAATACAGTTACACATAATGCACAGTGATTGCACAAAAACAGGCACTTGAAACCTAAAATTTTAGGACTCCATGTGTTAAAGGAACACATTCCCAGTTAGTTTTCGTAAAGACCAAAAGGAAAAACAAAATTCTACAAATTTTTACATTATCTACTGTTTGGTTTACAAGAAAATGAAATGCTAACCACGAACAATCAACTAAAATCGAATTAGATTGAATGAATACAAATCAACATTCAATGATTTGCCATAATCTTATCTTCTTCTTTGCTTTCACTTTCAGCTTATAAGTAGCCAAACATTGAAATACAGAAATTCATAATTAAACAAAGAAATTCCAACGAGTAATCGTATATCATATCCTCAAGAACCCCACCGCAGCTTATTATAAATTAAACTACCTACGGCAACAAGAAAAGAGTAAGCTGCGAAGAATTTAGGGAAAAAAAACGCCACAAAAAAAAAAATGTAGAAGAGAATTTGAGCACCTTGGTGATAGAAAGCCGTTGTGGCACAATTTAGTGGCCATGTACAAGCTAGGAGATAAAACTGGTCGGAAAATCTGCTTGGTTGGCGAGAAAAGCACAGGGAAAATGGAGCGAAAAGCAAAGAAATATTTTGGGGAAGGCTTTAGGCTTGGTGTGTGGGCTGTCTGGGTTGTTTGTGTACAGAGAAAGAAAGAGTGACGTGACAAAATGGAATTATCCGCATACGTGGAGAAGGGTGTGATCACATAACAGATTGTTGGCTCTCGTAATCTCCCTCTCGAAATCTACACTGTAGAACAAGTAGAAGAGTAAAGTGGGGATGGATTGTGTGTGGTCAATATTATAGTAAGCACCCCTGGTGCAGCCATGTGCAGGGCCCAACAGGCCTGTATTGGCTCAGCTCATCTTTTCATCATTTGGGGCCTCGTCCCCATTTAGGCTGCAAATTTTTGTCCACGGTTAGGTCGGTTGTTTAAGACAGTACGCCATATCTTTGTACCAAATTCAATCTTAACTATCGTTTATATAAAAGAGGAAATTGTTTATACTTATGTTCCTCTTGTAAATGAAGTATACGGCATAAAAATGTGGCAAATGTGGCGACTAAATGTTTGCTTTAACTAGCTAGATTGTGCAATTTATTTCTTTATTGTCGAAAGTAGATATGGGTTCGCTTTCAATTAGTACACAAAGCCAAGCTTGCTTCTAGGCTGACAACAGCTTTGACAAAAAAGAACAAAGTTGACAACTTCCATAGTCTTTGACCAAGTCAGGGACAAATTTAAGCTACTTGAAACTACACTAAGTACCAATTTAGGCCTTAAACTCGAATTCGTTTGATTTAGTCAATTCAAACCGGTTCGGAGGTTTTTCGCCGGAATTTAGGATATTATGTATTTTAATCAAGGTGGAAGTCTATAAAGAAGTCTTTGTTAAGACAACAAAACTTTAAAGAAGAAAAGAGAAAGTAGAGAATTAAGTTAGAGGAAGACATAGTTAAGTTATTGATTTGGATATAAAGAATAAAGTCCAAACTCTTCTGCACAATTTTTTGCAGATTCACTTCAAGGTGTCAAAAGAACCAAAATGATACAACTGATGGAGATATGGACCCTATAATTTAAGGAACAAACTCTGCATTGCCGGAAATGCTATAATGAGATAGAGTCTCTGTCACTCCAAAACAATGAGAGAAAGGTTAGAGTACTATTAGCAACCAAAATGCTGAGGGAGTACTGTTACTGTAATATATCATGACGTATCAATTGTCTAGATTCACACTCTAACAAAATATATTTTATGTTCATATGTTTTGTTATACATCTTGAAGAGATCTCATTAAGTCGGGTATTCGCCATGACGCAATGGGAAGATTATTGAAGTACGATCCTCACACAAAATAAGTAACAGTTCTGCTAAGAGGGCTTTCTTTGGTAATGGGGACTGCAGTTAGTCTGATACATATCTCTTTGGCAAGCGTCTTTGACAAAGAACTAATGCCTAGTTGTTTTCACATTGTTTTCAAACTACAATCTGGTCAACGTAATTATAAGTGCAATCTGATCTAAGAGATTAGTGGGGGGATTGGTATTTGACATAATAAACTAAAACAAGTTGATATGATTCGGGTCTGTACATGACGTTCAATCTTTTATGAAAGTCAAACTGTTTGATGCGTCATCGAAAATAACCACATACCAAATTACTACATCAAAATAGTATATAATCAATGAAATCTTTGACTAAGTAAACACATCATCCATCCATGCGAGGTTCATCTTAGTCCTAACGTAGAAATTGTGCCGACAATACACGGTTTCACTTTTCTTGCAAGAAGAAAAAAACACACGTTTTTTATTTGTGATTTTCTTTGTTATTGTTTGAGTTTCCAATTACCCTGATCATCGGGCAAGTACAGAATAGTCTAAAAAAATGTCGGCCAGACGAAACCGAATACTTGTCTTTTTATGCGGAAATTTGAACAAAAGGCATTATACGTACTTAGGTTGAAGGAGGTGAACACACTGTTTTAGTCAACTGACCTAACTCACGTCTGCACAGAAAAACACTTTATAATTAATTTAGTGTTGTGTATAAATAAACAATATAGTGTGAGGAGTATTTAATTAATCGTGCTATACTATATTGACCTGTTTGCTATAGTTTTTTAAATTCCAGGAAGCAACAAGGGAATAAAGTTCTTGCACGGAGGAGGATCTTTCACTCTGATAAATCAAATCTCTGGGAGACGTTGACCTTCCCATCACTATTACCTTGATGTAGTTCCTCATTAAATATAAACAAAATATATATTTCACGGGTTCAAAAAATCAACCCAGATTAAAACAAGTAATTAAGATCCCTAAATTGTATAGTAATAATAGGAAATTTGCAACCTCACAGTTAGCCTTCAAGAGCTAGTTAGCATGCACCTCCTTTCTTGTTTGCGATACTTTCAATTCCCATGTGCTTACCCTCTGAGATTTCAACAAGTCATATCAATTAAGTACATAGCAAACCCCACATCAATTAATTAAATTGATCATACCTCATCGTCATCACGAGAACATTTTAAGTGTTACAATGACAACCTACGTTTTATTTCAATAAAACGTATTACAGTCACACATACATGTATAAAAATGAATTAATAAAATGAAATAGTGCTTTCAATAAATGACATCTCAATCGCAACAAACAGCCTGTTAGTTTTAAACTTAATGGGATATTTTATTTAATTTCTTCTTAAAATATTAGAAGCCGGTGCCAATTGCTAGTATATATTGTCTCCTTAATTCTTATGTCAGTTCTGACCAAAAATAATAATATAATTAATTAAACTAAACCTAAAGTTGACATATTTGTTCTCTTTTGGCTCGATATCGTCCCAATTAGGGGTGGGCATCTAAAACCGAAATACCGAAACCGTACCCTAATCGAACCGTACCATATCGATTTCATACCGTTTCATTCGGTACCGATCAATATTCGGTACCGTACCGTACCGTACCAATAGAGTATGGTATGGTAGCGGTATCAAGTATTTGGTACCGATCAATACCGTACCGTACCGAATACTATTCAGATATATAATTTTCTATTGAATATGTTGATGGATATTGCATATGTTGATTAGGATTTGGTTGATTTGGATATTGAATATGTTATATTCAATGGATATTGAATATGTTGATTAGGATTTGGTTGATTTGGATATTGAATATGTTGATTAGGATTTGGATATTGATAATTGAATATGTTGAATCTTTGAATTTGTAACTTAGGCATCAATTATTTTGGTAAATGAATATGTTGAATATTGAATTGGTTCATTTTTTAGTTGTGTCATTTTTGTACCGAAATGGTACCGATACCGACACGGTACGGTATGGTACGGTACCAATTTTGACAAACGATAATCCCAAACCGTACCATACCGATTTAAATTTCCCGTATCGATAGCGGTACGGGCTCAATACCATACCATACCGTACCGTGCCCACCCCTAGTCCCAATGAGGTAGATGAGTCGCAGTCAAAGTGATTCGTAATAGAGACGGCAGGGTGGTGGGAAATAGATAGGCTACAACCGGACTAGCCCCACCATTCCTGAGCCCCAATATTATGTCTCTTTTTTCTTTTTTTAAAGCGATTATGTGATTCTTTTAGGCAATGGGGAATTCATGAATTTTCATAGAATTAGGCAAATATTTTCTATTTATTTTATAGGATATATATTATAAGCTTTTTCTTTTGAAACAAAAATGTAAATACAATTTTATAAATCAAATAAGACCACATTACGAGTAAATATAACACAAAGAAGTACAAAATATAAATAAATACCAAATCAAACGCATTGTTTAACTACTTAAGATCCGAGTTCAGTAAGTTCCTCAGGAATTGAAGTATCAATATTAGATGCAGAAAGTGTATCCTTGTTATCGTTAACACTTTTTTTGAAGAATTAATAAATTTGTCCTCTCTTTGTCGGTCTATTATCATCATGTGACATGATATTCTAACAAAAAATACTGGACACCAAAAATCATATATGCTAATAAATAATTCAAGTTGCAAAAATAAAACATATATCAACAATCCCCAAAAGTTTTCACCCAAACCCTAAATCATAAAAACTTAACAACAACAATTAAAATTGGAAATTGAATATATATATCTATATAACATAGAAAAACTTACCAAGATTGAAGAACCCACTGAAGATAGGTTGGTACAATTTTTTAGAATGAGATAACTATTTCTTCTAGGCTCTCAAGGTTCAAATATGGCGCTTTGGGTGGCTAGAAGAAAAATTATGATGTATGCTTCTAATCAAATTTATGTAGGTTATGGATTGCATGTTTACTATTTCCTATATTCTTCAAGAGTGGACTTATTTCTACATAGAAGGTTTGGTTTATTTTAAATAGAGGGCTAGACTATTATTTACTTTACCTAGATTCGGCTTATACCACTAAGCCTACAAAAAAAAAAAAATTCAACATTGGGCTGAAGCTCACTCCAGCCCAAGTGTAGATCTGTCTGTGCTTTTAGGTCTCATTTGGTTCGCGGAAAAGAATTGATGGGAAATAATTTCCCATATTTTTTTCTCAAGAGATGGAAAATAGAAGATTCATTTCTCTATTTGGTAATGTTGGGAAAGTAACCAGAAAAATACCATTTTCTCATGTGTCAGGCAACTATTTTCCATGCGTGGGCTTACCAAACACCCCCTTAACTTAAATGCCCCATTAACTTAATTGCCCCCTTAAATTAAACGCCCCCATAACTTAATTGCCCCCTTAACTTAAACTCCCCCTTGACTTAATGTGCCAGGTAACCATTCCTAAGTCTCATTTCCATGAAGAAAAAACCCCTTAACTTAATTTCCCACTTGATTAATTATATGGGGTAAGAAGTCCAATCCCAATTAATTCATTATTGGAGGCAATTTAATCCCAATGTGATTTCATAATAAAATATCATTATTTTTGAAAGATTGTATGAAATATTAATATAATTATGGCATGTTTATTAATTTGTAATTAGGAGAGGATGAACTGAATTGAGGAGGAGTCAGAATCTGGACTCTCATTGAAGTTATTTACTAATCTATCTGGAATCAGGGGTAGGAATTGTATTGATTACTTATAAGTTGTTTACTAAATTTTCATGAATTGTAATTGAAACTAGTTTGATTACTAAAATACCCTTGTTATTGGGTTAAAGTATATAACAAATTTTAAATTTTAAAAATTGTATGAGGATATAATGGGTAAAAAATATAGATTCTTGATGGGGTAGTTTTCCAGGAATTAGAATACCACCTCCCATCCAATAGTTTAATTCCTCCAAAATCAGGAATTGTGTGGGCTCCACTTGCATTTTCATTCCTTTATGTGAAGTAAAAACAAGAGTAATTTGTAATCGAAATCCAACTTTCTTATTTTGATTACGATTACAAATTAGTAAACATATACCATTAAAGAAGCTTTATATGCTCTCATCAAAGCATACATGTACTCGAAAAAATTATTATGCATGACGGTAATTAACACCGCATGCGCATAGTGCGGTGTTACAAGTTGTACGGAAAATTTATCTTTGTGTTTGTGCTACTCAAAGTGCAAATCATACTATCATAATCATAGTTTGTTTACCCCAACAAAAGAGTACGAGAAAGATGAAAGAAAACGAAGGGCACTCTCTTATAAAATAAAGATGGAGAAAGATCCTCCAATTTCTTTCATTTGTTTAGCATCTCTTGCTATTTATTTCATTTATAGAATCGTTTAGAGAATCTAAAGTTCTAATTATAGCAACCCTATCAATTTGGTCATCAATTAGGAAACATTTTTTCCATCCTTCATTGTTTTTTGAAAAAATTTCTTGACTACACCAGAGCTACTGTTCTCGAAAGCAATGGAGGCACCTAATTCAAGTAAATTCGGTTTAAAAAAATCCACTTTTATTATCAAACAATATGTAACCCTAGCACCCCTCTGAAAAGGACTTGTGCATAATTGAGGTTTTGAACTCAGTACTGCCCTAACTCTATTCGACAATTCCTTAAAGCATGTTTCTCACCTAATTTCAATTTAATAATAAAAAACGGATAAATTATTCCCTAAAAACAACTAGGATAATTGGGTGATGTTAACCTGCCTACAGCTATCAAATTATTATATTCGGTGTATAATAGTATGGAATATACAAATCAATCAGAGTCTGGGTTTTAAAAAATTAATCTACATGTCGAGCCTATCAATTTCAAAGGACGAAACTTATGAAAATATACGACTGCGACATTCATTTTATCATGACATTGATCTTTCTATTTAAGAAAAATTAGTGGGGTTAAGTATGACTCCTTTGCTTTATTAAGATAAGGCTTATTATCACAAAAGGTTCCTAAGGTTTACGAAATTATCAGATTGCATCCTTAATGTTTTTTTGTGTCATTGGTGGTCCTCAAGGTTAGTATGTGTGATCACAAATGGTCCCTACCGTTAGGTTCTGTCAAAAACTCCGTTAGTTTGCTAATGTGGCAAATATATATATCACAAAACATCCCTGAGGTTTACACACCTATCACAAATGGTCCCTGCAATTTATTTTTAATTTTTTAAATTTAAAATTCATAAAATTTTGGTTTTCTTTTTCTAAATCTTATGAATTTTAAATTATTTTAAAATATATATTGTATTTTAAATACACAAGACATTATATTATTTTAGATGTGGGCTCCACATATAAGCCACATCAACAAACTAATGGAGTTTTTAAAAAATAATTTAAAATTCATAAAATTTAAAAATGAAAAAAACCAAGGGTTTATGGTTTATAAATGGTCCTCAAGGTTAAAATCCTTATATAAATGGTTTTTTCATTTTTAAATTTTATGAATTTTAAATTATTTTAAAAAAACTTC
The DNA here is from genome assembly GCF_965620075.1 of Prunus avium. Taxonomy (NCBI): domain Eukaryota; kingdom Viridiplantae; phylum Streptophyta; class Magnoliopsida; order Rosales; family Rosaceae; genus Prunus; species Prunus avium. The sequence continues at coordinate 28,912,331 of NC_142290.1, forward strand.
ATTAGTTTATTGGTGTGGCATATATGTGGAGCTCACATCTTCAAAAATATAGTGTCATATGTATTTAAAATATAATATATAAAAAGAAAACCAAAATTTTATGAATTTTAAATTAAAAAATTAAAAAATTTCGCAGGGACCATTTGTGATAGATGTGTAAACCTCAGGGATGTTTTGTGATATGTATGTATGCCACATCAGCAAACTAACGGAGTTTTTGACGGAACCTAACGGCAGGGACCATTTGTGATCACACATACTAACCTTGAGGACCACGAGTGACACAAAAAAACATTAAGGATGCAATCTGATAGTTTCATAAACCTTAGGGACCTTTTGTGATAATAAGCCTTAAGATAATCCATGTAACGTCATGTCCATCTCATTGGCTTGGATCTTCAACCGTCTTTGAAGGCTACCCCAATTGGTGTTGTTAACTTACAAGGACAGTCTAAAATTCCACTCGTGAGTTGTGAGAAGAGGGAACTCATGCTCTTCCTCTCTCGATTCGAACCCGATGTGTGCCCTAGTCACCTTAAGCTCTAGATATACATTATCAAGCTTTATGTATTATATTGAAAGGGATTGAACTCTCGATGTATTGACATAAGCATTAGAGAGTGAAGGGAAGAAAAGTTTATTAAGCATACCAAACAAAGAGTTTGATAAGATTTTACCATTAAAGGTTGAACTTAAATATTTTTCATAAATTAATTACGACGACATAGATAAGGAGGCGCATGTGAGTATTGTTCTTAATTTATACCTAGTAAATGGCCACCAACCTACAAACCCATTACATGCAATGCAAGTTTAGGTAAATCCTTTAAATTGAGTGCTAGTTTATTTTAAATATTTAAAATTTAAAAAAAAAAATTGAGTGCAACTTTGCATTTTCGAAGTCAAAGCAAGTGTACAATGAATACCGACTATGCAGTCAAACATGAAGTACGAAAAAAAAATGGCAATCTCGTAATTAAACGACAATTGAAGGGCAATCAATAACAAACTAGATTCTTGACTTCAGCTTTGTCTCTCCTTACCACATTCCTATATAAATCCCAAAATACGAAACCTCTCTTCAGTGTGTGCCCCAAAATATCAGTCACACATGGCTTGCTCCTCCTCCTCCTCCTCCCAACTACCATCGCCATCCACCACCGTCGATGAAACCAGCCCCGCGTCAATCTCCACCGTACATCCGGACATAATCCAGACCCATATCCTCACCCGCCTCGACGGCCCCACGCTCGCCTCCGCCGCCTCCACCTCCTCACAACTCCACGCCCTCGCCTCTCACCAACCCCTCTGGGCCAACATCTGCCACTCCACGTGGCCCTCCACTTCCACGCCACGAGTCCGCCAAGTCATCTCCACTTTCCCCGACGGCGCCTTCTCCTTCTTTTCCGACTCCTTCCCGCTCCTCACCAACCTGGACACCGCCGCAACAACTCTCGCGCTGAATCACGATCAGCACGGCCCGTGTGAATTAATCTCGGCCGTCGATATCTACCACCGCGACAAGCTCATTCTGAGCAAGGTCGTCGAGACGGAGACCGTGACCGGGTGGTTCCAGTGCTCGCCGTTCCGGATTGACCTGCTGGACCCCAAGGACGTGGTCCCCACCCAAATAAAGTACCCGGCGGGCCAGGAATCCGACACGTGTCGCGACCTCGGGGACGATCTGACCCTCAGCTGGATTCTGATCGACCCGATCGGACGGCGGGCGATGAACCTCTCGAGCCACAGGGCGGTGTCGGTGCAGCGGCACTGGCTGAGCGGGGAGGTGCACGCGCGGTTCGCGTCGATTCTTCCCGGGGAGAAGGGGTCGGCGTCGGAGCACGTGCAGTGCGGGATATTGGTCACGTGCGGGGGGTCAGAGGGAGGGGAGCTACAGGTGAGGGAGGTGAGCTTGCAGGTGGAGGACATGGATGGAATGCATTTGAACGGGAGGAAGGGTTTGGTAATTTTGCAGAGGGCGTTGGAGGGCAGAAAGGGAAGAAAGAAGAGCAGGAGAGAAGAGGAGGGAAGAAAGAGATACGAAGAGTATTTAGCGAGGAAGAAGGAAAGGAAAGAGAAGAAGCTGAGGACAGAAGGGACATTAGATACTTTGTGTGTGGCTTTTGGGGTATTGGGGTTTTTCGTCTTTTGGTTATTTATTCTATGCAGATAAAACTCAAATTCTTCTTCTTCTTTTTTTCCTGTTATTTTCTTTCAGCGGTTTAGAAGAAGCATCTTGATAGGAAAAAATATATATATATATATATAGAAACAAAAAAAGTGTTCATAGCTTTATTTCTCATAAAGAATATAGATGTAAAAGGGATGAGGCTGACACTCACACGACACGGTTTATGTTGTATCATGTATCAAAATGAATCATGTTGTATTTGTGTCTTATTGTGTTTAAGCAAGATATCAAGTATTCAAATTCGATCAATCGAATTATTATTGTTAGATGTAGACACATTGTGGATCATGTTTGAGAAATATTTTGTGTCACGGAAAATAGTAATTTTAAAAGAAATTTAACTAATACACAAAATGAATTATATTGTATTGTGTCTAAGCAAGATATCATGTATTCAAATTCGATAAATTAATTTATTGTTGGATGTAGACTCATCGTGGATCATGTTAGAAAAATATTCGTGTCACCAAATATAGCAACTTTAAGAGCAACTTCACTAATGCCCAAAATGATTATGTTGTATTATGTCCAAGCAAGATATCGTGTACTCAAATTTGATGAATCGTATTATTGTTAGATGTAGACTTATCATATGGATCATGTCAGAAAAATATCTCGTGTCACGAAAACATAGTAACATGAAAAGAAATTTCACTAAACTTCACTAATACACAAAATGAATTGTGTTGTATTATGTCCAAGCAAGGTATCGTTTACTCAAATTTGATGAATCGTACTATTGTTAGATATAGGCCTATCATGTGGTTCATGTTAGAAAAATATATTGTGTCACGAAAAAATAGTAACATGAAAAGAAATTTAACTAATACACAAACTACCAAATCAGGTTTTTTTTTTTTCTCCTTCTCTATCAATATTCCCAAAAAAGAAAGAAAGAAGAAAATGAGACGTAGATAAACAGTATATCTCACTTGTGAAGCAAAGCATATGAAGACATCAAAAAAGGCAAAACGACTCGCTCCACTAACTAATTAGTAACTACTACCTACTTGGGCATACAATTAAATTAAATTGAAATATGTTGTGTCGAGTCCTAGAAAGTGCCATGACATGAGAGCGTGACTGCTTTCTGACGCGACAAGAAGCCACCAAGAAAACCGGTTTTGGGCGGTGGTTGTTAATTCTCGGGGAAATGATTTAAGGAGGAGGAGAAGTGGTGATAAGTCTCTCTCAACTCTCTCATGTCTCATGTGTGTTTACGGTTTGTCTTTTGGGTTTTTTTTTTTAATTTTAATTTTATAATGGAGGCCTTTTTTTAATTATTTTTTTTTAAAAGCAAAGCTGTTTTTGTGGGTCTGAATTTGGGTTATTGTTTAGATGGGTCTCCCTAGCAGTTAACAGCCCAAGACGTAGGAAGAAAGTTTTATTTTAGGCATGCTGCTCTGCTTCTATTGTTTGTGGCACAAGTATGTGTAATCAGAGACAGAGAGAAACTTCCATGTAACGGGTTTATATCCTTCTCTCTGTCTCTCTCATCACATGACAACGACCCACTTCTTGTATGTGCAATGATATGGCCATTTAGTCATGGAAAATGAAATATTTTCTGCACTCTACATCAAAGCAATGAAATTTCAGTGTATGTATCCAACATAAGGAATTACAAGCATCAAAAAAGGAAGGCAAAAGAATGAAGAACATGAATAGGGTAAACAAATATTTGAAATGCATGCTTACATAAACAAAAGCAACACATACATGTTCACATATTAGCTAAGCCCATCCATCATTCTTTGTCCTTACCAAAATGTGTAGTGATTTTGGTATGTTTGCCAAAGTCCCATCAATTCATCCAATGCAAAATTCCATATGTTCTTGCTTTGTAATACCCTGCTATGCTTCTAAATTGTTTTTGAGAATAGGATAATACAGCAAACTCAGATGAAGTTGATTTTCCTTTCTTCAGGCATTTCATTCTTCCTGCAAGTGCCTCCCACTAAGTTAAATGTTTATATAAGTAGATCAGCTGTCCTTTATCGGATCCGGAGGTCCTCTTGCAATTGGCATTCCACCACCATAATTGGCTTTCGGCTTTGCATAGTCCACAAAGATCACACGTCCATTCAGTGCCTGCCGGTATTTTAAATCTGTTATTTTGGGATACCTAAGATCAAAAGAATCAAATGGATAAAGGAATACAGAAGACAAGGATTTACCTTTCCATTCATCTCCTCTAGGGCTTTGTGGGCTTCATCTTCTGAAGCAAAGGTCACAAACCCAAATCCTTTTGATCTGTCAGAAACTCTGTCTGTTACAATTTGAGCTGCCACAGAAAAAAAAGGGTTTAAGCACCAAATGACAGAATTTAATCAGTTCAGAGATAGTTGCCTTAGTCTTCTTGCATGTGAAATATCCCACAAGTCACCTTCAATCACTTGACCATACTGAGAGAATGCTTCAGATAACCCCTTATCATTGGTGTAAAATGACAGTCCTACAAAATGGAGAGAAAAAGAAATCTACAAAGTGAAGGAAGAAACAATAATAACCCCTATTGAAAAAGTTAAGAAGATGGCAATAAGAACAACTATGAACTCATGTCATAACATGAAAATTTGGATGAGGGATCATTCTTTTTGCTAGCTTGAGCAAAACTAAAGCAAAAAAAATCTTTTCTCAAACAAGCTTTACAGGTCAAATCATACAAGAACAAATTATCTCATGCAGAGAGTACAGAGTCAGAGAAGTAAGAAGTCATTCCCATAACTTCTCATAGAATAACACCATGATTGCTACTTAAAATTCACCATTCTGATGAGAAATGTTTGAATGTTTGAAGTACATAACGAACTGTTAAACGATATGTTTTCTTATAAACCGTGAGATTAGCTTGAAACAAAGTATGTGTATGTTTTTTTTAAGTGTGCGCTCACTCTGTTTCATTATATAATTTTTTTTTTCTTGTGGGTAAATAACACTGAATAAGCATATCTCTATCTCTAACAGGCATTACTTCAAACACTTTGTCAGCCTAGTTCAATTAATCATATATCACCACCAACGTTAGCCAAAAGATCATCTTTTTTCTTCTTCTATTCCGTGTTACGTGGAACAGAAAAGCCAAGTGGATTAATTTCAATTTTTAGGTATTATATCTAATAAAGAAGAACAGATGATCAGAAATGGTAACAAAGCAGAGAGAGAGAGAGAGAGTATATTACCGCCAACGAAAAGCTTAGTAGTTAATCCCCGGCAAGAGATTAGAAGAGCGGGAGGAATAAGGGAGGAATATGATAAACTAGGGCTTGACCTCACCAGTCTTCTAAGCATCGCCATTACTATGATACTCTGGTTCTGGTACCACTCTTGTCTTACCAGAGAGAGAGAGAGAGAGAGAAGGAAGAAGAGGAAGGAGGCGGGGAGGCGGCTGGTGCTTTCTGAAACTAACTAATTTTAACGTTTACAGGGCTATTGGGTGGGCTGGATCCAAGCGACAGAAGAACCTGAAACCAAAAGAAGAAAGCTCTATAATCTTATAAACGACGTCGTTTTTGTGTTCTCGATTTCGAGAGGCTGATTTGTAAAGAAAGCTTTTACAACATTCGTTCACATTGCAATTGTAGAGAGAGATAACGACATTCGTGCACATTGCACATCGATATACCATCATCAGACACCATCCGCATGAGGGCACCATGGTTACATTCTACCTTGTGTCTCACAAGAAACACTTGCACAGTGCTGTTGCAGTGCAGCACCCTCTCACATCCGGGGGTGGTATCACATATCAGCCCACTGTGGGATAGGGTGCTTCAATCCGGCAGGACTACCGATGAACTCGTGTCTCACAGTAAGATAGAAGGGATGGCCAGTCTAAGGGAATTAAAAAGGATATGGAAGAAAAAGGTTATTCATGTATACTCTGTGTACCTGCTAAGCAGCAATAAAATAAATAAAATAAATCCATAATCACGACGTTTTCACATAAGTTTGAATACAACTAATACAACCAAACCTCCTAAAGAACCAAAATTACTCCTCCAAATTAAACATTGGAAATAAAAAGAGCAAAAAAAAAAAAAAAAAAACTCAACTAAGTGTTACAAACATTAAATTCCAGGGGGAGATACATATGGATTAACAAACAGGCCAAGTGAGTGCCACCCTTGCAACCTCCCAAGTCAGTAATTCCTCACGAAAGTTGACAAGCTCAGAGCGGAGACAAGTTTTGGCGGATGTTACCCCTAAGCTGTTGTGCTGCCATTATTCTTGAGGACCAAAGTAGAATAACTATATACAGAACTTATTCTACATGATTTTGTACTCATATCAAATTTGCAGAGGAGGACCCCACTGGTTCCACTAAGTTATCATGTATGGTGCACTTTCAGCAATGCTTGGTATAACATGTCGATGAATTGGTCGTCCTAACAGAATAACAACGCACGAGTCAGCCAATAATTGAATAACTTTACATTGAGGATGCTTATAACGTCGGAGGCCAAATGTACAATACACGTCAAACATATTATCACTTCAAGATGCATCTATAGTTGACACACCGACTTCTTTTCTTGCTAGAAATTGATAACATATATACACGATAATACCTGAACAAGAGACAAAAGATAAAAATACCTGAACCAGCATCAGCAGTGCTTCGCGAACTTTTTCTCTGTTAATAAGAGGCCCGTCACTGGGAGCCAGAGGAGCAGAATTAGGAGTTAAAGATGGTGGGGGAGTTGGTGGTGGAAAGGGTTGAAGCATTGGAGTACCATAAGGGCGTTGCAGATTCAGGGGAGGATGAAGTGCAGCGGCAGTTGGCACAGCTGAAGCAATAGGTGGTATAATTAATGAAGATGAGGAAGCAGGGAGAGGGAAGAAAGAAGAGGGCTTTATAAGATTAGTGACTCGATTGTTGCTGGTGGTTAGATCAGAGGGGACATGCTGGGGGGTTGGCGTAGATGGGACTGAAAGGGAAAGGGGTGGTGGTTGTGGAGTTGGTGCAGGAGGTGAAACAGCACTGGGTGCATAGGAAGACGCTGGAACAGTTCCAGCAGAATGATAGGACTGTCTTGAATTTGTTGGGTTTGTAGTATTACCTCCAATATTCATAGCTGCCTGCAGTAAAATTAGGGGAAAATATGTTCAGCCCTCATTGGAAACAAGCTACAGCGATTAAAGAGATACTGAGTAAGGACAACACACAACACAAAACTACATCAGTCAAGTTTCTTAGAATACTTCTATCCCAGAAAAAAAGAAGAAGAAAGGGTTTTTATAGAAACATTTTAGCCAAAACACTATGATCTGTAAAAACTAAAGCATCAGAAATAAGCTTTTCTTCATCTCCTGCACCTCCTTGTATCTCTAATACTTATAATTTCAATGTCCATTCTCTAACTTAATCTTACACCCACACTCTGTCTATTATTGGTATTGCTTCTGAATCATATTTTCATTATCCAGGCCTAAGAAAGAGAAAAACAAAATGTCCTCAAGCTACAAAGAAGTTCAAAGCATTGCTAAATGTTTGGTATTTTCTAGGAACAATGGATATCTCAGAGGATAAGGATTGGAATTAAGTTCAGTCAACTGCAGAACCAATAGATTTTAGTGAGGGGCAAATAGCTCAGACTTAGGGTGAACTTCATCCGGACATGCCCAGTACCAAACAATGAGTTCTTTAGGCAATGCCTATGAACTAGAGAATTTGGCATTCTTGAAATAAATTTAAAAGCATTTCAACCATAGGATTAAATACATATTTACAGATGATGCATAACGAAAATGAACCACAGTTCTCAACTTCAAAAGTTCTAGATGACACAAAAATAAGCAGATTGCCACCACATTCTCTGGGAAAGCCACCATGTATAAAATCATACCAGGTAGTTCACAAAGGAAGAATCTTCAGGGGCATCAGTGGCAGTAGAGGCATTCAAAGATGGCTCCAGTGGCCCCTCCATGACCAACATGGATGGGACTGCTTCAAGTTCCTCAAACTCACTACAATGTAACATGCAGAATGAAAATTAGATGTAACCCAACTAAGGATGCATCTCCTGATATGGCAGATAAGACAAAGCTTGAAACATAGAAATTTAGAAACTACATGACCTTGATAAGAAAAGAGAAACCATACCAAAGAAGTTATCTAACAGAGAGATATTACCCCTCCTATCACATTTCCATTTTAGGGAAATATATTACAAAAGTTATTTAACATCACACCAATTCATGCATAAGCTAAAATTATACGGCTAAAATTGAAGAAAAAAATTCTGAATCTAACACGGAAAGTAAATAGAAAATGTATAATGCAATTGGAACTATGACCATTCCAGTTTCAATACTTATACAAGGGGGAAATTGGGGGAATAACCTTTTGCTTGAAGCTACTTTGGACTTTGGAGGAACCTTTGAGTATGCATTAAGGATCCTGCGAAAAAGAAAAAAACATTAGAACACAAATTTGTAAATGTGGCTTATTTACATCACCATAGCTGCATGCAGACACTGATCTACATATCCAGTAATTTCAAATCACCATTTTACTGCTTTAGATCCCATGCTATGCTATGTGTTTGTATGCATATCATATGCAGGCATCTGGCACACATGTATATTCTATATGTATAATTCCTAAAGTTGCTAATGTCAAACTCCTGTAACTGCAAATCTCATGCGCAAGTATTAACCAAAAAAATAAATAAATCCTTTATGTGGTATTACCATCCTGCAAATCAACCATGTGCAATTGGATGTTTTTAACTCATAGTAAACTAACAACAAACAGTTTACAAACAAATTGGGAAGTATAAAAAGGATAAGAAAGATATTGCACCTAGTAAAGAGATTTGCAACTTCCTCACATTCACGGGGGTTATAAAACCAAATTCCATTAACTTCTTGGGCTGCATTCCTATACAACAAATATGGAACTTGAACTTCATACTCAAAATCTCCCAAGAGATTCTCCACTAGGTTATCTGTACAATATAAAACCACTTATTAATGTAAAATTAATGCATAGTTGTATGTAAATGCACGCACAACATATTTTACAAACATAACTAGAGGAGATATTGTAAGAAGATAGCATGTACACAATTTCCTAATAAGAATACGCTCATAAACGAAAGAATATGACCTTATGAAAAGAAAAAACACTCATTTAAATAAAAAAAAACTATCTAGAAATTTAACCACTTAGTTCCATTTTCTTTTCTGGGATAAGAAACAAAGTTTAGATCCTAGTTCATAGGTTAGACAAGAAGCTAAAAGTAGATTTCTTGTGACAGGCAACCAGTTACCTCTGAACTTTCACTCTCAAATCATTGTTTCTCAGACTGATTTTATTTTCTGTGGAACTTAAAAAACAAGCTCCATCTTTTATCAACTTTGTGACACTTTTGACTTTACATTGATCTATTTCTCAAATTTGCATGAACATGAATATCATGTCACTTTGAAGAGACCAAACATCCCAAGCTTCTCATCAACTGATATGAATCAATCTTGAGAATTATCCATAGATCAGTGACGTGCTTGAACCATAAGTTTCGCTTATTTATATATTTTTGAGGAAGCACAATAAACCATTTATTTTTATTTCTTATCTTCGCTTAAAAGACTGTCCAAAGAAACATTTAATCACAGCAGAGTAAACGGTAATGATGATTGATACAAACAGTAGCAAACCAGCAACTCAGATAAAGATTTTACCATGGTGGTAAAATGCACTACAATACTGTGATACCAAATGGAAATCAATAAAGAGCATACCTAAAATATAAACTACAGTGAACAGTAAGAATCGGTACCTGTATTACGCCGATTCATTACAATGAACTGGAACCGTGGTTGAGTATTCCTTAACAATACAAAAGTATCAATATTAGGTAAGTCAACTATCATTATGAATAAACCAAAAACTCGTTCCTTGATAATACAACAGGTTTAAGACTAGGTGAGCCAATTATCAATAAATAAACAAAACCCATAGAAAAATTCACTCAAAATTTTGAAGAAACAAAATGCAAGAAGCTTACAAGCCAAACAGATACAAAGCAATCACCCAAAAAAGAATTATTTACCTTTTAACAACAAAGAGAGACCCTTCAACATCCTTGCGACTCTGCAAAAACCCAAACATATTTTGAAAACTATTAGATATTAATGTAACCAGTAGAAAAAGTCAACTATTAATTTGGTTTAATTCTGAAAACCCTTGCATCTTCTTATGTTTCACTTAATTTTCTCGGCAACCAAACGGAGAAGTGAAATACGATTGAGAAACGAACCCATTGATTGCTCTCGATGTTGAATTCGTAGAAGGTTACATGCGCGGCCGTAATCAGAATCTCTTCGATGAAGGGATCGATTCTCTGCAGCACCGTGAGATTGAGCATTTTGGTGCTTTGCTGATCGAGATTTGGCATCAATTTCCCCGTCTGAGACATTTTTGATTGGCGGAGAACAACCTTAAACCCTAGAGGTGATTTCCCTTTGAATTTTCCGTTTTATTTTCCCGGGAAAGTTACAGAAGCTACGGGAATGGAGAGAGAGAAGGGGGATAGAGAGAGAGAGAGAGAGAGAGAGGGGGGGTAAGCGTGTGATGGAAGAACACTGTTCCAATGGAGTTACACAGATTTGCTGCGCTTACTTATTATTATCAAATTACAATAATGTCCTCACCATCTCGGCTATGTTGTGGGCTTCGAGGCCCATTTTGTCAGACACATGCGGACCATAGTCCAACGTCTCCAAAAAGACTCAGACCCAAAAAGACAACAGAAAAAATAAAAATAAAAGTCTAGTGATCGCGGCTGGATTCTTAATGCAGTAAGGTGTAATGTTGAAGAGCTTGATCTTCATTTCTCCGATGGTGTGACCCTTGCGTTGCCATCCTGTGTCTTTCTTTCTCAGTCTTTGCGCTCTTTGTCAGTGCGATTGAATGGGGTTATTCTTGAAGCCGATGTATTTTGCAATTTGAATTGTTTCAAAGGTGAACTATGTACTTCACATAATCTTGCTATGCTGCAAGCCTGCAAGTTCACCATCTACATATTTTATTTGTCCGAAAGTGTTCTAAGTTTAGAAATCTGATCATTTAGTTAATATAATGATGTAGATTCTGAGATATTAGGTTTTTTTATTATTATGGGGTGTATGTTCTTGTGGCTTTCTATTTAAGAATACCTGTGTGTATTATTGAAAATTGTAAGAAATATGTGTATTAAATATGAAAAATATGTACGTAACTGTACAATATGTGTATTGTATGTTTACTTTTTTAAAATGTGTATTTTACCGAGTCTTTAAGACGTGTATTGAAAACGAAAGTATTATTAAAAAATACATACGTATGTTTATAATACGAGTATTAAATGGGAAAAGGCTAAATTCTTTATATTGGTAATAACTCTGGAAAAGTAAAAAATTAAAATGGGACAATAAAAATTCGGATAATGCTCTAAACTACTCTTATCGTAAACAAAAATAATCGGGGAAAAAAAGGAGGAAAAAAAAAAGGGATGCCAGTATACATTAAAAAGGTTTAGCCGTGCGGCTATACTCTTTATTTTATTTTTAAAAAGAACCCAGTATAGCCGTGCGGCTATCCTATTTATTACAAAAAAGAAAGGAAAAAAAAAGGACCGCCTAGCGCCTAGGCGGCTAGGCTGCCCTTTTTATTTTTTAAATTACAAGTACAGCCGGCAGCTATACTATTAATTTTAAAAACTGAAAACCCCAGTATAGCTGACCGGCTATACGTTTTGAATATTACAAAGAGCCGCGCGGCTTTGTATATATTATAGTTACGACATATAGCTGACCGGCTATACTGTTTGTTACAAAAAAGAAAGGAAAAAAATAGGATCCGCCTAGGCGGCCCTTTTTATTTTTTAAATTACGGGTACAGCCGACCGGCTATACTATTAATTTTAAAAAATAAAAACACCAGTATAGCCAAACGGCTATACGGTTTGAATATTACAAAGAGCCGCGCGCTTATTTATAAGAAAGGGTTATTTGCAGCAATGGTCCCTCAACTATACCCGTAGTTACACTTTGGTCCCTCAATTCAATTATTAGTTGCAGGGGTCACTCAACTCTATGTTTCGTTGCACTGGCAGTCCTTCCGTCAAGTCCGTTAGTTTTTTCTGTTTAAAATGATGACGTGGCAAGCGTATGTGAGAATCTCATAGATTCGTGAGGGGCAAATCTGACTTTTCAACCAAATCCCACCGTTATCCCAAGGCACCTCTCCAACCAAATCCAACCCTGCCATTGTAAGAAAAGAGATCGAATGAAAGCTCTGGATCAAATTACTCACTTTATCGCTTGGATCCAACATTTTCTATCTGCTATCTTGAAGATCTAAGACAAACCCAGATGAGAACGAATGAAACACCAAACTGGGTCTTCACCAATTAGACCAATTTGTTTAAGCTCAAGTAGGAGTCTGAAGGGCCTCAGAAAACCCTAGTTGTTCAAAAACAGAGCGATCAGAAAAAAACAGATCAATCAGAGGCTTGTGCCAAAGATTGAAGGAAGATAGTAGCCACAAATCAGAGGACAAGATCAAAGAGAGCTATAGCTTACCTAACCAGAACCCAAAAAGACCCAAAGAAAAAAGAGAGAGAAAAACAGAGCGGCTGTGGTTAACGAAAGCAATGGAGCTCTATGGTGATTGCGAGAGAGAGAGTGTCTCTCTGAGTGTGTGCGAGAGAGAGAGAGAGAGAGAGAGAGAGTAGTGCGCAATCTGCAGTTTTCAATTTGGGGGTTTGTTTCACTCCTGACACCTGACAAATTCTCCACCGTCAGATTCCATCTCAACAAGCACAGATTCAATTTGGGGGTTTGTTCAAGGGGGTTTGGTTGATTTCCTGTCATCTTTTATTGTCATCTTTTTTCCTTCAACTACCCCGAGTGGCTTCGCCTACCCCCTCACCCTCTCTCCCTCTCCGACCTCGCTTTCCACCATGTAAGAATCGTACAGTTTACAAGTTTCAATTTTGTTTGTATTCGCCGTCGTCTATGCCAGGGAGCTGAGAGACAGAGAGTTACAATGAGGATGGGTTTGTGGCTAGGCATGGGGCGGAGAAGGTTTGGAGGTACGGTGTGGTGGCTGGGATGAGGGGGGGCTTGGGAGGTAGGTGATTTGGGTTTTTGGTTATTTATTATTTGATTCTTGTGGATGAATTTCCGAATTTACCCTCACTTTTGACAGAAAATTTAACAGATTTGACGGAAGGACAGCTGGTGCAACGAAACACAAAGTTGAGTGACCCCTGCAACTAATAATTGAATTGAGGGACCAAAGTGTAACTACGGGTATAGTTGAGGGACCATTGCTGCGAATAACCCTATAAGAAAAATAAAAATAAAAATCCCCAGTATAGCCGCATGGCTATACGATTTATATATATTATAATTACAAAGTATAGCCGCTTGGGTATACTATTTATTACAAAAAAGAAAGGAAAAAAGAGGACCCGCCTAGCGCCTAGGCGCCTAGCCGGCCCTTTTTATTTTTTAAATTACGAGTATAGCCGCTCGGCTATACGATTAATTTTAAAAAATAAAAACCCAGCCGAACGGCTATACGCTTTGAGTATTACAAAGAGTCGCGCGGCTTATTTATAAATATAAATAAAAATAAAAATCCCCAGTATAGCTGCCCGGCTATACTATTTATATTATACTAGTTATTGTAACAGCTCCTCCTAAACTTTGGGTTGATGAGTTAACTCTTAACTAACTATTACTGTTATCTTGCACTTTGGAAAAAAAAATGAAAACACAGGTTCTTTATCTCTTTCATGAAAAACATGCTGGCGTGTTTCAAAGAAGGTTCCATGAAAAACATATATTTTCAGTCAAGTCAAGTGGCTTTGGTATAGAATAATGAAGCTGCAAAACCTTGCTTTCCTTCATCAGCTTGAAAGTTACGGAGTCTGTCTTTAAATGTTGTCGATGCTTTTGCAGTTTACTTTAGAGGTGCGGCTTCAATCTTTGTGGGGGGATGGCAGTTTTTGGAGGTTTTTGCAGAGGTTAGGGAGACGGCATGAGTCCTTAGGTCGCGTGGTCTGCTTTTATTATTATGATTTTTATTATTCTTTGTTTCTTTTGAGTGTTGTTGGTTTTGTTTTGTTTTTGTTTTCTTGGTGAAAATTGGGTTTGGGCTTCTTGGCGGCAGTTTGTAATTTATTGGATTTTCGAGACGTATTTGGTGTGTTGTAAATGGGGTCTGGGTTGGTTTTTTTATATAATTTGGGTCCCTATATTGGGCCCGAAAGTGAAGCTTCTTAATTTATAGGCCCAACTAGGTCAATGCCATTATATAAAGAAACTTAAGCGCATCAACAATAATACCTACACAACTCTTTCTAACGACCAATTTTTAACTTAGACGAGAGGTTTTTTCAATGGATCTCATGTTCTTGCAAATGCATTAAGAAGTTAAATCTTTATTCTATTAGAGGGACAGAATATCACCCTTGAAAGTTCGTCTTTAGAACACCTTCATGTTTCGATTTTTCGTGACCTTAATATGTCTTGTGAGAAGCTTGAAACTATAGAAATAAATCGAGGGCCCGAACGCCATCGAGCAACAAGCAGCAATTCACTGAAGATTTTTGCTCCCAATCTTAAAAACTTGCAATGGATAGGCAGTCCGTGGAGTAGCCAAAATCTGGGAAAACTAATGAGTTTGGAAAAAGTTGAGCTTTTTTTAAAGCCTCGGCCAAATGAAATTGACAATGTATTTGAAGCTCTTTGTAGTATATGCTGGGCAAGAGTTCTTAGTATAAGCGAGGACACCGTTAAGGTAAAACTCTACCCTTCAGACCCTTGGTAAAAACAAGATATTTTTTGAATCATTTGAAAGAATAAAAAAATCGTAGGTTCTTTTCCTCTCTCTGTCTAAGATTTTTTCTTGACAAACATGCAGGCCCTTTTCAAGGAAGGTTCCATGGCAGCACCAATATTAGATAATATTTGTAACTTGAGGATACATTGTACGACCTTGGAAGATGACCTTGTTCCGGCAGTTGTCTCTCTTCTTAGAGGAATGCCTAATTTGAATAGTTTGTCCATAAGGACTGTGAAAGGGCCTTGGAATCCCGAACCAGTAAGTGAAGTATATGTTGCCTACTGATCTTGTGATAAATTTGGCAAGCTATTTATTAATTAATTTGTTGCCTTTTTGTATGTTTTCAGTCAAGTGGCTTTGATACGGAATATTGGAAACTGCAAAACCTTGCTTTCCTTCATCAGCTTCAAGAAGTAACCGTACAGTATTCCGGCCACGGGTCTAATGAAATCGAGTTTTCAACGTATATCCTGGAGAATGCTCAAAATTTGAAGAAAATTGCCATTTTTCTTGGCAGCAAAGATGAGCAATCAAAAGCTGCAGCAGGGATGGTGAGTAGGAACAGGATGATTTCTACTGCCACAATTATCATTCGGAGGAGGGAATAATCTTTGATATTTTTACAAGACTTTATGTGTACCTTGAAAGGATATTTCTGTATATTTATGAGATAATATCTCCTTGCAATTTACTTCAGTCTCAAATCTAATTTGTCTTGCAAGGAACAAAAATGAATAATTTGAGAAACGAAAATTAATAGAATACAAACATTATTTTAAATAACGAAAAAAAGCTTTCACCTAAATTATTTAGAGATATTTAGTTATATACCCATTCTTAGCATTAGTGATATAGATAAATTCTACACCATTCAATTTTTATAAACAAACCCAATTTTTTTTATAAAAATGACAGCTGTCCCTATTGAATTTAATTTTGATTATTAAATTACTTTGATGCCCTATTGAGTGTTTTGGGTTTTTTTTAATGAGGTTTTGAGATTGAGCTTGTTTTAAGAAATTGATGGTAGTTTTATAATTTATAGGAAGCTTGAAGCTTTATTTATGAGGTTTTGAGATTTGGCTTGTTTTAAGAAATTGATGGTAGTTTTGTAATTTATAAGAAGATCGAAGCCTATTTGTTATATTCTAAATGGGCTTTGGCTTTGGGCCATATTAGGTATAATAGTGAATGTCCCAATTATTTATTTACTTACTTTTAAAGCCGTAAACTTTTCTGATAAAAAGGTTGGGCTTGATCTTCTCTTTGAATTGTAGATGGAAGCCCAACCTAACATCCACTCCCTCCCTCGTACTGGTATAACTGCTATAAAACCCCCAAATTAAAAAAATTAGGGCTCCGTCTGCCAATCCCAATCCATCAAAGTCGAGAATCTGGAGGAACTATGTTGGCTCGAAAATGCTCCTACAAGCTACAGCAACAGTAAGCTCCAATTCTGTTGGGTACCAGACTGGTACGTACTCAGTATACTCGCGACTACTTTTCTTCATTTTGGTTCAGTATCTAAAAATCACAAGTTATTGAATGTATTAGTGTTCAATTGCCCTTGAATTGTAGTATAAATTAAAAACCCAACTTCTCTTGCAAAACCCAAAAGCCACAAGTTAGTTTAGCTTCATGGAACACAAGAATAAGTTAAGGGCTACTGCAAGTTGTGAAGGTGGAAGAGTTCATACTGAGAGCTTGGTGAACAGATTCAGTAATCTTCCACTGGAAGTTGCCCATCACATTCTTTCGTTCCTTGATATAGAAGAGCTCACTCGTTTCAGTTGTGGGTCCAAAGGATGCAGGGAGCTTTCTCTGTCATCTCCGTCGTTGAATTTTTGTTTTTCATCGGAGGATACGTCCACATGTGAGCTTAGGGTTAAGCTGTTGAACTCATTGGATAGGTTCTTGTTTCATCGTCGGGATAATAAGATACAGTCGTTTTATCTTTTTTGGGATGGTCTAGAGGAGGGCAATTACGAACCATGCTACTTATATAGTAATGAGAATTTTCGAATCATCACATGGATCCACAATGCAGTGAGGTGTAATGTTGAAGTGCTTTGTCTTGACATCTTGTTATATGATTTTGAGGAGGAAGGGTTAGCATTTCCATCTTGCGTCTTTCTTTCCACATCGTTGAGGTCTCTAAATGTGGTGCAAATGAAGGGCATCATTATTAAAACGCCCCAATCTGCCTTTTCCTCTAATCTCAATTGCTTGGAGTTGGGAGAGCTTGATATAGAAGATGAGGCGTTTTTCAAATGGATCTCATGTTCCTGCAAATGCATCAAGCAATTAACTGTTGCCGGAGTTCGAAATATAAAAAGCATCACCATCGAAAGCCCGTCTTTGGAAAGATTTAATTTTTGTGATCCTTATGGGTCTCAAATCTGCCATCTTAAAATCTCAGGTGAGAAACTTGAAAGCATAAGGATCGATTGGGGATTTTTTTTATCCGGTGACCACTCATTAAATATTTTTGCTCCAAATCTAAATTTTTTGCGTTGGGTTGGGAATGTCATGAATCACCCAAACCTTGGAGAATTAGAATGTTTGGAAGAAGCATATATTTTTCTGGATCCTAAAGTAGATGAATTTGAAAACGTATTTGAGGCTCTTTGCAGTGTACGCAGGGTTGGAGTTCTTGGTCTAAATGAAGCAACCGTTAAGGTAAAGAGAATCAGTTCCCTCTATCCCTCTAGACTCAATTTCTATTTTGTTGCAAAAACTAGAGCAATTTGAACTAATTTGTAACTCTGTCCTTGTTTCGGGATAGTAGGAGTAGCAAATATTTGTTTCTTACATTTCAGAATTGTTTGGAACTTTGCATGATGGCATTGCTTTGAATAAAAGATAATATTTATGCCTTAAAGGTTTTGTTAAAAAGAATGACAAGTAGTTTGAGAAACGTGATATAGGTTTTACCATTATAACATTGCAGGCTCTGTACGGGGAAGGATCCATTCCAGCTCAATTCGATGATATCTGGTGTTTGACTCTGAATACTCGGAGCATTAGTGACGATCTCGTCCCATCAATGGTCTCGCTTTTAAGAGGAATGCCCAATTTGTGTACTTTACACATAAAGAATGATTCACTTATTTATGCTCTTAAATCTGATGACGTAAGTCAAAGTCTCTCTCTCTCTCTCTCTCTATATATATATATGCGTGTATATATTATATACATCGTTTCAAGAATCAGGAGCATAATTATCATGCTATTAAAGTAATGTAGATTTCCTTTCTGTGTTCTTTGTTTTGGTTTTTGGAAATTTTCAATTGAGTTGCTTGTTTTCTTCTTGCTTTTCCAGGTCCAGGTCCAGGCATCTGGGTTTGATATGGAATACTGGAAGCTGCAAAATCTGGATTTTATTTATCAGTTGGAGGAGGTTACCATAAAGCTTACCGAAGGGTCCAATGGAATTGAGTTTGCAAGGTACATACTCGAGCATGCCGAGGCCCTGGAGAAAATGAACATAATTTATTCACCCAAGCAATCTGATGTTATAAAGAAGCTAAATGAGAGTAAGATAATTTCCGATGCCACACTTACCTTCCAGGAAAAGTAAGATGAATCCATTTTGATAGATCCATTTTGGGAATTTAGGATACATGTTCAATGGCTATTGTCAGTCAATGTAGTGATATCGCTATGTTGATACTGTTTGTTCCTTATGTTCAATGACTCATTAAGCTGAGAAGAGTATGGGGCCTCTTGTTTTGAGATGTGACATGAGTAATGGGGGATGATTGGGTTTTTTTCTTGTGAAGGTCTGTGCTCCAGAATTTCTTGCTCAAACAATATAGTTTTTCAACTTTGCTCTTTATGTAAATCAAAATTACGAAAAAGCTATATTCAAAATTTTTACTTTCTCTTTCTCTGTAATCATATTTTACCTGTATTTAGTCAATTTACAAATGGGTATAATATAATAGAGTTTTTCATGAGTTATTTACACTAACACCCTGAGGTTTTTGGCTTCTTCACAAAACTCATTGAGCTTTTAGAAATAATAAGAACACCCCCTGACGTTTTAAATTATTTTTACAAAACTCATTTTCATTTATTTTTCATTCAAAGATTGATGATTTTAAACAAACAAAAATTCACCAAATGACAAAGTTGGCCTATGAGATTAGATGGCATATACTTCATTGAGAATAATTTTTTCATTTGCATTAGTGTTTTTTCAATGAAATCATCAATTTTAATACAAACAATCAACGAAAAAGGGTTTTGTGAAAACAAACTGAAACCTTAAGTGGTATTCGTGTAATTTTTGAGACCTGAGGGGGTTTTATGAAAACACAAGAAACCTCAGAAATATTAATGTAAATAACTCTTTTTCATATTTTTGAGACCGGGGATGCAAGTTTTCAGCATTAAATGGAGCTTCTTTACAGCCGAAGCTGAAAGCAAGTTTTCTGATGATCATTTTCGAGTGATCGGCTGGATTCTTAATGCAGTAAGGTGTAATGTTGAAGAGCTTGATCTTCATTTCTCTGATGGTGTGACCCTTGCGTTGCCATCCTGTGTCTTTCTTTCTCAATCTTTGCGCTCTTTGTCAGTGCGATTGAATGGGGTTATTCTTGAAGCCGATGTATTTTGCAATTTGAATTGTTTAAAAGGTGAACTATGTACTTCACATAATCTTGCTATGCTGTAAGCCTGCAAGTTCACCGTGTACATATTTTATTTGTCGGAAAGTGTTCTAAGTTTAAAAATCTGATAATTAAGTTAATATAATGATGTAGATTCTGAGATATTAGTATTTTTTATTATTATGGGGTGTATGTTCTTGTTGTCTTTCTATTTAAGAATACCTGTGTGTATTATTGAAAATTTTGTAAAAAAAATGTATTAAACATGAAAAATACGTACGTAAGTGTACAATATGTGTATTGTATGTTTACTTTTTTTTAAATGTGCATTTTACCGAGTCTTTAAGACATATATTGAAAACGGAAGTATTATTGAAAAATACGTACGTACGTGTATAATACGAGTATTAAATGGGAAAAAGCTAAATTCTTTATATTGGTAATAACTTTGGAAAAGTAAAAAATCAAAATGGGACAATAAAAATTCGGATAATGCTCTAAAATACTCTTATCGTAAACAAAAATAATCGGGGATAAAAATAAAGGGATGACAGTATACATTAAAAGCGTATAGCCGTGCAGCTATACTCTTTATTTTATTTTTAAAAAAGAACCCAGTATAGCCGCGCGGCTATACTATTTGTATATATTATAGAGTACAGCCGCGCGGCTATACTATTAATTTTAAAAAATAAAAACCCCAGTATAGCCGAACGGCTATACGCTTTGAATATTACAAAGAGCCACGCGGCTTATTTATTTAAAAAAAATTATTACTCTTAACTAACTATTACTGTTATCTTGCACTTTGGAAAAAAATGTAAACACAGGTTCTTTTCCTCTTTCATGAAAAACATGCTGGCGTGTTTCAAGAAAGGTTCCATGAAAAACATATATTTTCAGTAAAGACAAGTGGCTTTGGTATAGAATAATGAAGCCGCAAAACCTTGCTTTCCTTCATCAGCTTGAAAGTTACGGAGTCTGTCTTTAAATGTTGTCGATGCTTATTGAAGAAGTGCTAAACCTAACTTTTTAAGTTAAGACCACAATCATCGTGCCACTTTGTTTAAATTGGTATTCAATGGAAAATTCAACAAACTCATATCTAAATTTATGAAAATCGTACACCCAAACCCTATCATGGTGCCATTTTTTTAAAATTTACTACATAGAACCTCCCGAATTTGGAGAGTCGTTTCAAATCGGTATCCCAACTTCAAAAATCCATATCCAAATTCACAAAAACCTTACACTTCAACCCTTCTGTTAGCAACTTTTAAGAATTATGTTAAATACTAATGTTAAGACCACACTCTTTAGTTTTTTGTGCACAGAATAGGATGAGAAAATCAGGACATATATTTGGTAGGAAATTAATGCTGAGATTGTTGATTTTGGGGTTCAAATATCCTCTCTTCTTCTTCACAAAACCCTCAATCAACTGTATGATATCTTACTCAAAAAAGTAAATTCAAACACTATGATTCTTTTTAAAAATATGAGTTTTCAAATAGAAATTTTACGATCTAAAAACTTGTTTGATATTCCCATTTTTAAAAATGGGCTTACCAAATGGGTTTTTTCGGATTTGAACTTCAAATATGTTTTTGAGTTTATAAAATTGGATTCAAGTAGGATACCGAACATGACCTTACTTACCCATACCATTTTTATTTTTTTCTGTAACAAAGTAGGGTTCAGATTGTTGTAAATTTTTTTTTTTCCAAATACAATAAGAAAAATAAATAAATAGAACTGATTATGTATGGAATGGTTTTAATTGTTTAGGATTCTCAAACCGAAAAAAATCCTAAATCCAAGGGAGCTGCTGGTTCTATGTTTAATTGGAGGCCTCATTGAAGTGTAGCACAAGAAACAAACTCTATCACTTGGGTTCTGAAAGCTCCAGTTGAAGATGAAGAAACCAGTGCAAGTCTATATCACTTCGGTTCTGAAAGCATGCCGCCGGAGGAACTATCTCGATGCCATGGGCAATACTTCTACTTCTCCTGCTCCTGCAACTCGAACAACTCTTATAATGGCGCCTCTATCCGACAGCTCCATGGCCAACAAGCTCTACCCCTCCCGCGGCAACCCCTGCCTTGATCTGTTTTACAACGCCGAACGAAACGACGCCTACCCCGTTCATTCCCTCCAGTATCTGAACCAACTGCTGCCTGCGGCATGGGCCCACAATCCCACAACCACCATCAAGCTCATCTGCAACCTACTAGACCGCCGTCCTCCCCGTTGCAAAAACTACAAAAAGGGCTTCGACACGGCAGCGTTTTGGCTCCACCACAACCACCCCAAGACCCTGGCCTGCAACCTCCCGTCCATCGCCGGCTCCTTCGGCAGTTTAGAAACCGCTCTGGATATTCTATCCCTGATCCTACAACGCCATGACCGCCGCCTCCATCTCTCTGTCCACTCAGAGGACGGAACAACCACCGGGGTCCCTCGGAGGAGACAGAAGTTCCTCGCCTACCTCGACAGGTACCAGAGCGACCCGGATTATCGGTTCTTACACGACCGTGTTTCGGATATTTTCGCAGATTGCTTGAAGTTCGACATACAAAACTTCAACAAACACCATCAGCAACAGCAGCAGAGTATCAATGACGGCGATGAGGGCGAGACGTCTGCTGAGTGCTTGGAGATAACCTCGGCAGCGAAGTTGTGTCCTGACTTCGACTCCCCCTTCAACCACGCCACCTTGCTCTGTGAGAGCATCGCCAAGAAGGTTTTCCTGCGAGAATCGTACCCGGAGTACCAAGGCATTGAGGAGGCGGATTACACCGACAGAGTCCGGCAGCGGCTGAGGGAGGAGGTTTTGGTGCCCTTGGGGAAGGCCTTGATGAGCCCCGACTATTCCACACTTGTGAACCGGTGGGGTTATAATCCGGAACCCGAGCCCAAGCCCAAGACCTGTGCGGTGGAGAAGTATTTGGAGAAAGTGAAAGCAGCAGCCGCCGCCGGCGAGTCGAAGATTAAGGCTTGTGCTTTGCTTCCACATCACATAGCACGCTATGTGAAGAAGGAGGATTTCGGCGAAGTGGCCGAGCTTCAGTGGAAGGCAATGGTGGAGCACATGAAAAAGCAGGGCAAGTTCAAAAACTGCTTGGCTGTATATGACAACTGGTTATGCTTAAAGGCAGACTGCGGAGATAAAAAAGTGGCGAGGGGGGCGGCTTTGGCAGTGATGATCTCTGAGCTGAGTGAAGAGCCATGGAAAGGAAAGTTGATGAATTGCAGTGTAAATACGCGGCTGCATTCGTTAAAAGGCCTCGATAATCTCAAGGCCAAGCTGGAGTTGGCGGGGAGGATGGAGATGGAGTACGATGAGCGGGGGGTTGATTTTGAGAAGGTGTTTGATTTGGTTTTGGAGGTTGCAGTGAAGAATGATTTGAAGCCGGAGCAGATGATCAGGAGGTTGGTCGTGTTCTCTAGCGAGAATGGCTTTGATGGGTGCTGGAAGACAGAGTATGAGGAGATACACAGAAAGTTCAAGGACAAAGGGTACGGCGATGTGGTGCCACAGATTGTGTTTGGAATTTGAGAAGGTGTTCGACTGATGCAGATGTAGCATCTGCACAGCAGGAAGGGCTGGAGATGTTGAGTGGCTTCAATGACAATTTGGTCAGGTCCTTCTTGGACAATGACGGCAAAATTAAATTTGGCCCTTACCATGTCATGGAAGCAGCCATCTCTTACCCCAGATATAAAAATCTAGTGGTTGTGGACTAAATCTCTAATCATCATCATCATGGTATGTTTTAATTTAGTTGCTTCATATAGCTTAGACTAGCTAGACTTTTAGTTTGTGTGAATTGGGTAGAGGTGCGCCCGGTGCCCTTGATTTTATTCAAGACGTCCTTATAGTCAAGTTTCGTGCCCCCATTGTCGAGGTTTGATTCATAGACCGTATAGAAGTTCGAAAATTCAGTTCTTCTGGAGGAGACTTTGGAGAATTGGAATAAAACTAATGGCAACAGATGTTTAATCTTTAATATAAGTTGAAAATTGAAGAGACAAGGAAAAGAAAAACCAGTTGACAAAAGGATGCATGTAGAGAAAGAACAGTAAATTCAATTACAATTATTTTTCCACTTGCATTAGACAAAGTAAATTACTTGAACTACAACCAAATTCACACAACAATTGAAAAAGCACTTATGCAGAAAAGCACCAAAACAGAATCACAAACAGCGTTCACAGTTATTTGAAGAGCTTTTCCCCTTCCATATCTTCTCTCAGTGCTTTCGGAGAGCCACAGCAGACAGCAGAATCAAGAACATGAAGGACACAACAGTAACAAACGAAGCCACCACAGCTCATATAACTTTCAGACAGAAATCACCAAACTGGTTGCAGATGGCAAGCCAATTGGAGCTTGAATTGCCATTGAGTAGACTCAAGGTATGTTACGTAGCTAAATTGTCAATATGGCACCACGCATTTAAATAAATAGTTCATTTAATCAAACAAATCAAATTGACGGTCTATAACATGCAAGAGCACAAAATAAAAAATAAAAAGATTTTTGGTATACATAAGTATTCATTGAGGGGTTTGTCAAGAAGAATGAGCTAATGACATGTTGGAGGAGCACAAAAGGGTTCTAGGGAAAAGAAACTGCCAAAGAATTGGAGGCCAAGTAAGGTTGACTGATTGAGTGGAGCACAAGAAACAAAATCCACAAATTCATTGAAATAAATAATAACAGTCTCGCTAAGCTAAGGGAGGGGCTTGGATATCGGGATTTCGTGAATTTAGAAGGATTGAAGAGAAGTTGTGTCTGCGTGAATTAGCTAAAGTTTATATGGAAGAATTTATTGTTGCCATTGTCGCTACTGTTACCTTTGATGTTGCTGTTGTCGTTGTTGCCGTCGTTGATATTGTTGCCATTGTCGCTACTGTTACCTTTGATGTTGCTGTTGTCGTTGTTGCCGTCGTTGATATTGCCTTACCTACTACCGTGCTCATAGAGTTTGTATTCTGCCTTACCTACTGCCATGCTCACAAGGTTTCTGTGCTCTGCCTTACCTGCTACCGTGCTCACAGGGTTTCTGTGTTCTGTCTTATCTATTGCCGTGCTCACAGAGTTTCTGTGTTCTGTCTTACCTACTGCCGTGCTCACAGGGTGTCTGTGTTCTGCCTTATCTACTGCTGTGCTCACAGGGTTTCTGTGTTATACTTTTATGTGTTCTTCTATGTGCCTTGTTTGTTAGGGTTTGCTCGTGTTTCCCCTGCGAACTTTGCTTTAGTTTGTCACTTGTTTCACTCGTGGTTGACGAAAAGACCTTCTCTACAATTGGTGCTTCTCAAGTATGGTGTTCTGCGACTCGCTTGTCAAGTTGGGCAGGGAGAGTGTTGGCGAGTCCTTACTTAGTTAGGATTTTAGTTACTTACATATTTGTCTAGTCCAATTATAATTAAGATTTATTTCCTATTGTAATTTAGATTTATTTTCTATTGTAATTTGGATTTATTTCCTATTTTATTTAGGGTTGTACTTCTTTATAAATACCTCCATATTGGAGAGAATAAAAGATGAGCAAATCTGAGCATAACTGAATATTTTCCCTACTTTATTTGACTATCGGGCTTGGATATCGGGATTTCGTGAATTTGAGTATGAAAAATTTGGGGGATTTTATATCGTTGATCCAAATAAATAATATCAGTTCCGAAGCACAAAATTCATTTTGTATAAAAAACATTCAAGGAAGATGAAGAAACCGGTGCAAGTGTATGTCACTTCGGTTCTGAAAGCATGCCGGAACCATCTCAATGTCTTCGGCAACACTTCTTCTTCTTCTTCGCCTTCGCCTCCACAACTGAACATCAAAAGAGTAGCAGCTCCTCCTCCTCCTCCTGTCGCTCTTCCACAACTCCCAAGATATAAACCCAAGTGCGACATGACCAGCGAGCTCTTCTCTTCCTACGGTAACCCCTGCCTTGATCTGTTTTACGACGTCTTACCACACGGATACATCGAATGTTAGTCAAGTCATAAGAGTTAGGCAAGTAAGTTAGGCAAGTAAGTTAGGCAAGTCATAATTAGGCAAGTCATAGTTAGGCAAGTCTTAGTTAGGTATGTTTACATTTTCCATGTTTTAGGGAGACACAAATCCTGGAAATGCTCCATGGTTTTGTATACTTGTTTGTAACTAATAGTTACCCTTTCTACATTGTGTATAAATATCTCCATGATAGCAATACAAAGATATAAGGGTGAATTCTCTGCAAAACATCTATTATTCCTCACTCTTTACTCTCTCAATTACACTATATTTGACATGGTATCAGAGCAATCGATTTTGGTTGCCTCTGCATAACCTTATCCTTGCCTAATCTCTACTTACCCTTGCTCATACTTTGCTGCTGTATTGCTCCTACCTCTACCCTTGCCTTGCCTCTACACTTTGCTGAAAATTGTGCTCTTGTTTGCTGAAGTTCTAAGCTATCTTCCGCTGCATCTCTTTACCTCTTTCCTGTACCAATTTTCCAGCACCAACTTTTCCTCTTCCCAGCATCAATCTCTTCACCTATTTACCTCATGGAAGACACCACCAACTCCACTGCCGACTCCTCTAAGATCGACTCCACCAAAAGCGACTCCACAACTCCACCACTCCGGTCCTCTCATGATTACTCTCAAATTACTCCTGATAAGTTGGATGGGTCCAACTATCCTGCATGGTCTCGTAGTGTTCGCTTGGCCATCACTGCTCGTCGTATGGCTGGTTTCATTAATGGTAAAAAAATTGCACCTGCCATTGATGATCCTAGCTATGAAACTTGGGATGAAGACAACTGTTTGGTGCAGTCATGGCTCCTCAATTCCATGACCAAAAATGTACGTGCCTTATTTGACCATTGCTCAACGGCTTATGCGGTGTGGGATGCATCTCGGAAGACTTACACTGTTACTCAGAATAGCTCCAAGTTGTACCAACTCCGTCGCCAGTCCGTCACCACCTCTCAAAATGGTGAGCCTGTGAATGTCTTCTATGAAAAGTTACACATCATATGGCAGGAAATTGACAGCCTCCGTCCCTGCAAACATACCAATCCCGATGATGTGGCTCTTCATCAACAAGCACTTGAAGTTGAACGTGTGTACGATTTTTTGGGAGGACTCGATCCCAACTTTGATTCCGTTCGTAGTCGGATTCTTGCTATGAACCCGCTTCCAGCAGTCATTGAAGCTTATGCACTTGTGGTAGAAGAAGATAACCGACAATCCTCCATGCTTGGCGGGGGAAGTGCAATGGCCGTCAAGCCCTATCGACCACCACACCGTACGTCCTCCGGATTTCCCCCCCGGGGTCCCAAAACTGACGATGCAAAGGGAACTCAGAAGTGCACTCATTGTGGTGGTAATCATCTTGTTGAGAAGTGCTTTAAGCTTCATGGTTATCCTGAGTGGTGGGATGCTCTCAAGTCCCGCAACAAAACTCCCAAGGCAGCATGTGTTATAACTACCGATGCTTCTCCATCTTCCACTCTACTTTCTGACTCCGAATCAGGTACACGACCCACTACATGGATAATTGATACAGGTGCCACTGATCATATGACTTTTGACTCTACTATGTTTTCCACATTATCTTCTAAGTCTTGTCATCCATACATTACTAGTGCCAATGGAGTTCCTTCTAATGTTGCTGGTGAAGGAACTATATCACTTTCCCCTTCCTTATCTTTATCTCATACACTACTTGTTCCCTCCATCAATTGCAATTTGCTGTCTGTTGGAAAATTACTTGACTCACATAATTGTTATGCCACATTCTATCCTTCCCATTGTATTTTTCAGGACCTCACGACTCACGCGACGATTGGGCATGGTAAACGAAGAGG
This sequence comes from Prunus avium, assembly GCF_965620075.1. NCBI lineage: Eukaryota > Viridiplantae > Streptophyta > Magnoliopsida > Rosales > Rosaceae > Prunus > Prunus avium. The sequence goes on from NC_142290.1 coordinate 28,939,848, forward strand.
GGGGTTGTATTCCTTGACGGTATCTCCACCACCAAGGGCAGCTCATACTCATAGTTCCAGCTCACAAGCTCGAAATCAACACCAGATTTGGCTCTGGCATCGTCGTCTAGGGCATCCATCATTTGGCTATCTTCAACGTTTGTTTCCGTCTTTGTTTCGTGGCTTAGATAATCACCAGTTTCAGTGTGAAACCTGTGTATTGGCCAAAAGCCATCGAACTGTTTTTCCCTTAAGTGATAATAAGACAGAATTTCCTTTTGATTTGGTTCACTCTGATGTTTGGGGTCCTGCTAAAGTCTCTTCCAATGGCAAAAGATGGTTTGTTACATTTATTGACGATTGCACTCGCATGACTTGGGTATACTTACTTGCTCATAAAAGTGATGTTTCCGCTGCAATCCGTGAATTTCATGCTATGATTACCACACAATTCCAAGCCTCCATCAAAGTATTCCGGTCTGATAATGGTGGGGAATATGTGAACAAGGTCTTGGAACAATTTTTTCGAGACCACGGCATCATTCATCAAACCTCCACACCTTTTACTCCACAACAAAATGGTGTCGCAGAGCGAAAGAATCGACAATTACTTGAGGTTGCTCGTGCATACATGCTGGATCAATCGGTCCCTCACTACTTATGGGGACATGCCCTCCTTTCTGCAGTCTATGTCATTAATCGAGTGCCTAGTAGTGTTTTGAAGTTTGAAACTCCACTGAACACCTTGGCTCGTCACGTCTCTCTTCCTACAGTCCTCAAGTTGCCTCCTCGCATATTTGGTTGTGTTGTATATGCTCATGTTCCATCTCATCAAAGAAGTAAACTGGACCCTTGTGCCATTCGTTGTGCGTTCGTTGGGTATGGATCAAATCAAAAAGGATACAAGTGTTACCATCCTCCTACTCGCAAGCTCTTTGTCACTATGGATGCCACATTCCATGAAGATTTATCATACTTTAAAACTGTTACGCCCCCTTCTCTTCAGGGGGAGAGGAGGAATGAAGAGAAGGAAAACAAGGCTCAAGAAGAAAATCAAGTCTGTTCAAAAGCGACCGGTCGCCCGGACCTCAGCGACCGGTCGTCGTGCTCCAACAACACTGAAAATCGTCCTGAAACGACCGGTCGCCTCCCAGAAACGACCGGTCGCTTTTTCACAGAGTCAAAAATGCCGGAAACGACCGGTCGCCTTCCAGAAACGACCGGTCGCTTTTTCACAGAGTCAAAAATGCCGGAAACGACCGGTCGCCTTCCAGAAACGACCGGTCGCTTTTGTACAGATTCAGAAACGACCGGTCGCCCAGAAGCCAGCGACCGGTCGCCGAGACTTGAAACTGGATATCTGGACAGCAATGAAGGTACAGAAACATTATCGTTCTTATTTGGTGAAGATCCCGGAGATGACAATCCAAATGTTTGCTGTGATCAACTACAAAATACAACCCCTTCTTCTCAACCATCGGACCAATCGTCTCGTGATGAAGAAACACTCGAGGTAATTCCCGAACCACCTAATCCTATACCATACACTCTCCCACCTAGGACCACTAGAGGAAAACCCAAACCTCAATATTGTCCTGACCTTGCTGCCAAGTCTAAATATCCCATTAATAACCATGTTTCAACTCATAGATTGTCAAAGTCATATGCATCATTTGTCAATCAATTATCTACTGTATGTGTTCCAAATAAGTGGCAGGATGCTATAACAGATTCCAGATGGGCTGAAGCAATGGCAATTGAAATGGAAGCTCTGGAAAAGAATTCTACATGGGAGATGGTTCAGTTACCACAAGGGATGAAACCAGTTGGATGTCGGTGGATATACACTGTTAAATACAAAGCTGATGGATCCATAGACAGATACAAAGCTCGATTAGTAGCCAAAGGGTATACACAAACATATGGAATTGACTACCATGAGACATTTGCACCTGTTGCCAAGATCAACACTGTTCGTGTTCTAATGTCATTGGCTGCAAATCTTGATTGGCCACTACTGCAGTATGATGTAAAGAATGCGTTCCTTCACGGGGACTTGCAAGAAGAAGTGTATATGGAACCACCACCAGGGATCTCTACGACATTCGGTCCCAACACCGTTTGCAAGCTGAAAAAATCACTATATGGGCTCAAGCAGTCGCCACGAGCTTGGTTTGGAAGATTCACTGATTCCATGAAGCGTTTTGGATACTCTCAGAGTCACTCGGATCACACTTTATTCTTAAAGCGTCGTGGTAACAAACTGACGGCCCTCATCATCTATGTTGATGATATGGTGGTTACCGGTAATAACAATGAAGAAATGAAGAATCTGCAGAAGCTCCTTGCTAGTGAATTTGAGATGAAGGACTTGGGTGAGTTACAATATTTCCTTGGCATAGAAGTTGCTAGATCAAAACATGGCATATTTCTATCCCAACGAAAATATGTGTTAGATTTGCTAACAGAAACTGGAATGCTTGATTGCAAGCCAGCTGACACACCTATTGAGCAGAACCACAAGTTAGGGATGTATCCAGATCAAGTACCCACTGACAAAGAAAGGTATCAAAGGTTAGTTGGGCGACTGATCTATCTGTCACACACACGCCCCGACATAGCTTATGCTGTAAGTATGGTGAGTCAGTTTATGCATCAACCGAGTGAGACACACATGAATGGAGTAACTCGGATTCTGAGGTACTTGAAGGCTGCCCCTGCAAAAGGATTAATGTTCTCCAAACATACACATATGTACCCGGAAGGATACACAGATGCTGATTGGGCAGGATCCATCACAGATAGACGGTCTACATCTGGATACTTTACATTTGTGGGTGGCAACTTAGTCACTTGGAGAAGTAAGAAACAAAAAGTTGTGGCTAGATCAAGTGCTGAAGCAGAATTCAGGGGAATGGCTCAAGGAGTGTGTGAATTGCTCTGGTTACGGAGATTACTGAAGGATCTTGGAGTTAAACCCTTAAAAGCTACAAACTTGTACTGTGACAATAAAGCTGCTATCGAGATAGCACATAACCCAGTACAACACGACCGTACCAAACATGTGGAAGTCGACCGACACTTCATCAAAGAAAAGCTTGAAAGTGGTATAATTAAGTTTCCGTTTGTAAACTCGGAAAACCAACTTGCCGACATTCTGACAAAGGCCGTATCAAGTAAAGTTTTCTATGCCTCACTTGACAAGTTGGGCATGCGTGATATCTTTGCACCAACTTGAGGGGGAGTGTTAGTCAAGTCATAAGAGTTAGGCAAGTAAGTTAGGCAAGTAAGTTAGGCAAGTCATAATTAGGCAAGTCATAGTTAGGCAAGTCTTAGTTAGGTATGTTTACATTTTCCATGTTTTAGGGAGACACAAATCCTGGAAATGCTCCATGGTTTTGTATACTTGTTTGTAACTAATAGTTACCCTTTCTACATTGTGTATAAATATCTCCATGATAGCAATACAAAGATATAAGGGTGAATTCTCTGCAAAACATCTATTATTCCTCACTCTTTACTCTCTCAATTACACTATATTTGACATCGAATACCTCTGTCGTGAAATCATGACGCCGTGCTCCAAAATCGACATGTATCTGAAGCAACTGCTGCCGGTGGCCTGGTCCCACAATCCCCCAACGACCCTTAAGCTCATCTTCAACCTACTAGATAGCCTTGACAAAACCGGAAAAGACCATAGAGACGGCTTCTACACGGCGATGTTTTGGCTCTACCAGAACCACCCTAAGACCCTGGCCTTCAATCTTCCGTCCATCGCCGGGTCCTTCGGAAGTTTAACAACCGCTCTGGATATTCTATCCCAGATCCTGGAAGGCCAAGAACTCTTCTTCCATCTCGATCTCTACTCGGAGATCGAAAAGCCTCCCGGCTTCTCCAGTCCACGTGCTCCGAGTAGAGAAGAGATCCTCGCATGGGCCCGCAAGGCCGTCGAGATGTACCAGTGTGACCCGAATTATCGGATCTTACACGACGGGATTTCGGATCTTTTCTCCGATTGCTTGAAGTCCGATATTCAAAACTTGAACAAACACCATCAGCAACAACAGAGTATCAATGATGACGATGAGGACGAAACGTCTGCTGCTGAGTGCTTGGAGATAACCTCGGCCGGGTTGTCGTGCCCTGACTTCGACTCCGACTTCAACCGCAAAACCTTGCTCTGCGAGAGCATCGCCAAGAAGGTTTTCCTGCGAGAATCTTACCCGGAATACTTAGGTGTTGAGGAGTCGGATTACACCGACAGAGTCCGGCAGCGGCTGATCAAGGAGGTTTTGGTGCCCTTGAGGAAGGCCTTGGAGGACTGTGATCTAGACAAAGATTTCAACAGGTGGGGTTATAAAAAGGAGTCCAAGCGGGAGCCCTGTGCGGTGAAGAAGTATTTGAAGGAAGTGAAAGCAGCCGGCGGTGGCGGCAAGTCGAAGATTGACGCCGGTGCTTTGCTTCCACATGAGATCGCCTGCTATGCGAACGACGGGGACGTCGGCGAAGTGGCCGAGCTTCAGTGGAAGGTAATGGTGAAGCACATCAGAAAGCGGGGCAAGTTCAAAAACTGCTTGGCTGTGTATGACAACTATAGAAATGCGGCGGTGGCGTTGGCAGTGATGATCTCTGAACTGAGTGAAGAGCCATGGAAAGGAAAGTTGATGAATTTCAGTCGAAATCCGCAGATGCATTCGTTACAAGGCGATCTCAAGGCCAAGCTAAAGATTTTGAAGAGGATGGACATGGGGCAGCGGAAGGTTGATTTGGAGTTGGTGTTTGATTCTGTTTTAGAGGTTGCTGTGAAGAATGATTTGAAGCCGAAGCAGATGATCAGGAGGGTGTTCGTGTTCACCAGCTGCGTAGACTTAGATAAGGCTGCCGGCTACGATAGTCGTTCCTACTGCTGGAAGGTGCAGTATGAGGAGATACAGAGAAAGTTCAAGGACAAAGGGTATAAGGTGCCACAGATTGTGTTCTGGAAAGCGAACAACTGCCTGCCTGCATATGCGCCTTATGCACAGCATGGGATGGTGATGATGAACCGCTTCAACGACAATTTGGTCAAGTCCTTCTTGGACAATGACGGGAAAATTGGCCCGGATCATGTCATGGAAGCAGCCATCTCTGACCCCAGATATCAAAATATAGTGGTTGTGGACTGAACCTCTGATCATCATCATCATGATGGTATGTTATAATTTAATTGCTTGCTTCCTATAGCTTAGACTAGCTAGACTTTGTTTGTGTGACTTGGGTAGAGATGCGCCGGTGGCCGCTGATTTTATTCAAGACGCCTTAAATTGATTCCATGAGTGGGGGGGTCAAGTTTCGTGCCCCCAATGTGCTTCTTGATTTTTGATAAATGAGTCCTTGTTTTGTCCAGGTTTGATTCATAGACCATATAGAAGTTCAAAATTCAATTCTTTTGGTGGAGACTTTGGAGAGTTGGAATCAAATTCACGGCAAATGGTGTTTAATTTTTAATTTAAGTTGAAAATTGAAGAGACAAGGAAAAGCAAAACCACCAGTTGACAAAAGGATGCAAGTAGAGAAGAACAGTAAATTCCATTACGATATTTTTTCAATTTGCATTAGACAAAAGTAAATTACATGAACTACAACCAAATTCACACAACAATTGAAAAAGCACTTATGCAGAAAAGCACCAAAACAGAATCACAAACAGCGTTCACAGTCATTTTTGAAGAGCTTTTCCCCTTCCATATCTTGTCTCAATGCTTTCGGAGAGCCAAGGCAGACAGCAGAATCAAGAACAAGAAGGTAACAACTGTAACAAACGAAGCCACCACAGCCCCGCTGACTGTCTTACAGAAATCACCAAACTGGTTGCAGATGGCAAGCCAATTGGAGCTTGAGTTGCCATTGTGAGCCAAGTAGACTATTGCCGTTGCAGCCCCAGCAGCAGAAGTGGCCAGGGTGAGTGCCACCTGTCATGGTCATCATAAGTATTATTATACACAGATTAATTAAATTAATTAATGAGGATTTGAGTATGATTGTGAGGTTAATGAATATTACGACGTCAAGGATGAGGAGCAAGAGCCTTATTCCACTTGCGTGGGGGCGAACAATGGAGACAATGGAGAAGGGAACTGAGAGCACCAAGTAGCCAGCTACAAGTGACATTGCTATGAGGAAAAACCTGCATTGCATGCATGAGTGTGTTAGATAATAGATAGGTTATGCCGCTAAATTGTCAATGGCATCACGGATAGAAACAATTGTTCATCGAATCAATGATTCAGTTTGATAGTCTAACAATGTAACATGCTAATAATGGTTCAAATTATATAAACAATTGTTCATTGAATTAATAGTTCAGATTCACAGTCTAATAACGTCACATGCAAATAATGGTTCAAATTGATAGTCTAACAATGTAAAATGCAAGATTGTAAAGAGAGGTTGAAAGTGATATACTGGAAACTGGGCATGTCATCATAGCTAGCTTCAAACTGGAAGAACTGGGTGAAGAAAGGAAGGTTTTGATCACTTGTTCCCATGATTGCTGCAGCAGCCAGAGCAGCCATTATAGCACCAATCCTCAAAACCACGTCAATTATGGCCATCCCTCTCCTCATCCCTCCCTTCTCTTGCCTTGCAGGGACTGTCAGAATCGCTCCTTTTCCTTTCGATGCGCCGCCTCCGCTGGCCTCATGATGGGGAACATCAATGGTAGTTGAGTCACCGTTCTTCATTTTAGCTAAGAGAGAAACAGGTAAAAGAAATAAGAAGGCTTTGGAGATGAGAATTGCTGAATGGGAGAGACTCAGAAGCTTGTGATGAAAACTGCTTAACATGAGAGGATTTATATAGTGAAGCAAATTATAAGAGATTAGTAGATTAAAATTGGCCATAATACAAATTAATTTGTAATTTAATCAGCTAATGGGAGGCAAAGGAGAGTTGTTGATATGACTTTTTGTTCATAGAGAAAGTGAAGAGGTTTTATCTGGCAGATGGATCAAGTAGTAACCACTTCAATATTATATGTTTTTTTTTTCACAAAAATAAATTAAAATCAAATAATATGTTGTTAAAAGGAGGAGTGGATGGAAAAGTTTGATGATGCATACCATTTGGACTTTCAGCTTTTGATGATATAATGCAGAAGAGGGAAGTTGGATTCTATTAAAAGAGTAATATAATTTAAAAAGTCAAAAGGGCTTCCTAACTAAGAAACTTTATTCTCTTTAATCACTCAACTAAACCACAGCTAGGGCTCCCTAACCCAACAATGAAAAGTGTTGTTTATTTTTTTTTTTGGGTCTGAGAAAAGTGTTGTTTCTGTCATTGTTAAGTGTAAACCACATTATTTGCATACACTTTAAGGTTGTCCAGGGTACCAATATTGTTTTTCCTTTGCATGGATAGCCACATAATATATGCACTCTTTAATTGTCGAGCTCATGTTATGGTGCTGTGTTTGGAACAAAAAAAAAAACAGGAACAATAGCCCATTGTCTCTGCAATCACTCTTGTCACGTGACAAATGAAGTTTATCTCGGTTACAAGAATTCAGGGCCCACCTTATTAAGTGTGGGCCCCACAGAATGTGTTGTAAGCGTAATGCGCTTGCAACGAGGAAGCGGGAAAAGAAAAGAAAGAAAGACTGTTCAAACGCTCTCAAAATTTCAACAACTTAGTTCCTTTCCTTGATGGTGCTTTTAACCACACTTGCAAACAGAAGCAACAAATTTTTTTTGTATCTCTAGGTGAAGAATGTGTCCTTGATCTTGCTTCTTTCATTTGCTCTTTTGATTGAAGAAATTGTTTATGAGCAACACCCTAGGGTCGATCGCAAGATAAAAGCAAATACAAAAGGACGTGCCTTCCCTAACCTTGGGGCACGATACAGCAAAATTTAATACAAAATAATGGTTACATTGGTAAAAGATGAATTGGACAAAACTGGGTCAAACAAACTACTGAAGTAAGCTAGACAAAGGGCTTGGAAAGCTCATTTACCTAAGTTACTATATGCTCCATCCACGCTCAGCAAGTGCCATCTTCACCCGACTGGCGGCCTCTGCTGTGTCATTGAGTGGTGTATAGCTCCAAAACTTGATCATCTACGGAAACAAAAACAGAAAAAGGAAAAAAAAAAAAACTCATATTAATAACCAAAGGTAAACTTTGTTAAGAAAAACCACCCTCTTATTCAAAGAGAGCCTCTTACATCCTTTCTTTCCTCATTTACTAACCAAAAGAGTACGGGATGACCAAAAATTCTTTCACAATAAAACACTGTAATTCTACAACCGTAAGTTGATGGACTTACATCTTCTTTACCAGTGAATGGTCGAACCACTCCTCGTTCCTGCAGGGAGTTCTGGAAGTCTGCGAACTTCCACGTACAGTGTTCAGCACCGATCACATAAACAGGTTTGCTGAAGTGAAAATTATGAACTTCGAGAAATATACAACTCCATACCAAAGAAAGGAATATCTAAAACAACTGTCAATAAGTGACCCTAAATTTCTCCTTTTCAAAAAAGAAAAGAAAAAGTGACCTTCATCATCATCATACTTACCCGGTACTGCAAGCCTCACTCAACATACTGACTGAATCCGCTGTGATGACAAAAGCATCCGCACAGGCTAAATGGCCCATGTGTGGATTACGACCTAAGCAGCAGTATTACATAAAAAAATAAAGTAAAAAACATCAATATTTCCCCTCTTCTGTACACACATAGATATATAAACAGATGCATGTATTCTAAGAATAAGGCAACTAAGTACCTTCACCATCCCAAATGTAGACTTTTGGATTAGTACTGAATTCTTTCATCAAAATTCTGGACAACTGTTGAAAACGTGAACCAGAGAAAGTAAGTATGCATCCATAAAGCCTCTAAAGAATCTACTCTCAAAGGAGCACTAGTACCTTCGCAGGAGTTCTCCTAGAGAAAGATATTCTCACACATCCGCAGCTCCAAAGAACATTCTGCAGCATAGCTGCTAACCTTTTCCCAAGATCGACACCATATGAACAGTTTCCTATGTAAAGAATATGGATGCATTTTGATTATCTTTTAAATAAAAGACATACAGGGAGAAACAGCTTGACCAATGTAAAAATACAAGAGAGGTTCAAAATGTAATTTTAATAAACAGATAACTCTTGAGCTACTGACATATCAACACCAGATCACAAGTACGAAAGATAGCAGTACTCAATAAAACAGTACAACACTAAAAAATGTGAAATCCTAGCAATGTCAGGAATTATATAATCAAACCAAACATTACAGAATGACTTTTGCCGATAATCCTGTAAGCAATTCCATAAAACTAAAAAGCAAATAAAAAGGCAACCACAACATTAAAAATGATATAAATCCATCACAATCATCCCCTTATAAAGATGACAACATGAAAATCATGACGGATTCTTAGATGCAAAATATTACTTGCAGGGCCTCCAATATTAACCACAAGCAAAGGTCTCGGAAGTGGTGCTAATTCAGCATGCCAGGAAGATGCTGCATTCCTAAGTGCAGTGAAATCCGCCTGATGAAGTGCTCCCACTGTGAGAACCTGAAACTCATAGAAGTGAACCTGTCAACACAATTATTCTAGAAAGGCATTTGTACATGTCCTATTCAACCAAGATACTCACCACATTACTGCCAGGTGGTTCACATGGGGTAATCCACCTCTGCAGAAACCAAGGAATTTGTCCCTGTCCCTCCGGAGTCAAAGGGTAATAATCATGGCGAGGAGTTATCACCAAATCAAACCTATTCAGATGCGACCTTGGATGTTGTATCTGAAACATGTTTCCAAAGAGAACTAATAAAATCAGATAATCTAGACCAGCAGTATTTGCATGTGTCAATTCATTACAATCAAATTACATAGTGATCCACAGAAAAACATAATATGATATTGCCATTAATCTCAAAAATCAATTTTTAGCTAAACGTATGATAAATAAATAAGTAAAGAAGCAAAAAATTTATTTTTAAAAAAAGCAGAAAAAAAAATTTCAAAGATAGGTGCTTCTTAAGCAGAAAACGGATAACTTCATAGCGTGTAAAACTTATGCAACAACATCAAATGCACACAGGAAAGAAAAAACACAAGTTGTATATGAACTGCCGTAGTACCTCACTTTGTATATCAGTATTAAGTATTTACCAGCCAAATATATGCAGCTCTTTTTAGGGGGGAATTGAACTTTAACCTGGACAACAAAAACATTTTCTGGAGCTAAATGTTTTATGGCGCTTGAAACAGGAATGGTATCCCGGCCAGATGCAACCACCAGCAATGAGCCGTCTCTGGAGAGAACATGAAGCATGCATGTAGATATGTTTTTTACTAATAAAGAAATTACCAAACAAAATTTGAAATAATTCAAAAACACCTGCATTAAGACTAAAGTAACATCATATATGTTGTATGAGCTTGTGAGGATGATGAACACGAAGCACAAATAATGGAACCCACGTATCTAACTAAAAGACTTAATCATTGAAAAATAGAAAGGAAGTAGCATCATACATGTCAAATGTTTGACGAGCCATTTCTGCAATCTGCTTTGCATCAGCTTCCAAAACATCAGATGAGAGGCCTGAGCTAGAACCATTTTCAGCAGAAAAATGAACTATTAGTTCAAGTTGTTCAACCTTCTTCCCTTCAACTATGAAATCTAAGTGGGCCTCACATAAAATAAAGTACAGTAGAGATAACTTGTTGACAGAATTCACATTGCAATGCAGCATGAAGGACTAATAACAATACAAGTACCTGTTCTTTTAGCAGGAAGAGGCATGAATTTTCTATGGAGAGAAAGTGGAAGCCAGTGAAGCCACTCATTAATTCCTCCTCTTGGCCGAGTAACACGCTGCACAATCACTAATCAATCAATAAAACTAACCAAAAACAATGCTCAAAACCAAGCTAAAACAATATCAAGAGTTTTTTTTTTTGTTTTCTCTTTACAAAAAGATTAAAAATTTATACTCACGTGGAGGGATTGACGACCCCAGAGGCCCAGAGCACGAACCAAACCAATGCTCTGATTCTCTGCACCCGCGAACCCATTTCCGATCACAACAGCTCTTCTGATTCTACTAGCTCGGTGCACCCCACCTTGGAACATCTCCGCCATGCCCAAAAGCCCCAAGGGCTTCAAATCTCTTCAGTCATCATTTCATTTCTCTTCTCTCAGCTCTGAGTCTCCTCTTCTCAGCTGCTCTTCCTCTTCCTCTTTTGCTGCTTGTTCGTCCAAAACCCCCCGAAGCCTTAAACCACGAGTTTGAAACAAACGACAGGTCGTATCTGAGTAACGACATATCGTGCTTTCAGATGTCTGGGTTTATTTACGGGACGAAACGAAACGACTTATTGTAAAACCCTTTCCAAGTTGCCTTTTGCTCAGTCTGTGCGAATCTTGGAGTCTGAAAGATGTGGGCAAGTGCAGAAGGAGGGTCTCCGGAGGTCACTCTAGAAACCTCCATGGGCGCTTTCACTGTTGAGGTAATTTTCTTTCTTCCCAACTTTCTCTTACTTCCCCAGAAGCCAAGCTGAGACTTCAATCCATCAAGTTCGTATTTTGACGTTATTTATTTTTTTTGGAAATCGTTGAAAATCGTAGCTTTACTACAAACACGCACCAAGGACTTGCAGGAACTTCATTGAGCTCTCTCGCAGGGGTTATTATGACAATGTCAAATTCCACAGAATCATCAAGGTTTCAAAATTGGACATTTGCTTTCGTTTTTTGTTTTTTTTGTTTTTTCCTTACTGAAGGTTGAATTGTTAATTGGATTTAGGATTTTATAGTGCAAGGTGGAGATCCCACCGGGACAGGAAGGGGTGGAGAATCCATTTATGGGTATGCTTTGCTTCTTCTTTTATTTATTTATATTTATTATTTAGTTAAACGTTGAAGGCTTTTTATAATAATCTATACCCATTGAAGGGTTGTGGGAAACACTTTTATCATAATTCATAGTTAATGCCTTCTTGTATCATGCGTTTCAGTGCAAAGTTTGAGGATGAGATAAGAACAGAGTTGAAGCATACTGGAGCTGGCATCTTATCTATGGCGAATGCTGGTCCAAATACAAATGGAAGCCAGTTCTTTATCACGCTGGCGCCATGCCCGTCACTGGATGGTAATATAATCTTTACCCAGTAATGTCTAGACTTTGTTTAATCAAACTGGTTTGGTCCTTTTTCTTTATTTTGTTTCATATGTGTTTTGTGCACTATGCCACCTTTTTTTTTACTTAATCTGCATAAAAGTGGTGCTTAGCAGTTACCAGTAAATGTTTTTTGCTTTATGATGGGCTAAGTATACAATGTGGTTGGGTGCACTTCTGACTGTAAATGGCTTTAGCCCATTTTTGCCCAGAAGTTATTTGCATGAGACATCAGTGCATCACTGTGTGAATTATTGAAACGATTGGAAACTGAAAAACAGTTCTTGCCATAATAATTTTATCTGTATGGTACTGGGATTTTTTTTCTGTATGGGAACCTTAGGCTTTGGGTGACAATAAAAACTGGACCACCACCGTTAGGATTCCGCTTGAGCAACACTGTTTACTTGGATTTGTTTGTTACTTACCATTGAGTTATCTCCATTCAAAACTTCATGAAGGGGTTTCGATGGAAGAGTAGGGAAGGCTCTCTCTATTCTTTTGTTCAGTCTTCATCAGTATAATTTTGTGCTGTAAAAATTTGTCTTGCACCAATAACACTTAGCCTTTTGTTTCTGTTTTCATACAGGAAAGCACACAATATTTGGAAGAGTGTGCAAAGGAATGGAAATCATCAAAAGACTCGGCAGTGTCCAAACTGATAATAATGATAGGTATGCCTTCCCTTAGTTGTATTCTTGATGTTTAGTTCACATACATGCCCTCATCGTGTTTACGTTTTATCTGCAAATGAGTATTCATGGTTATACTTTTTGTAAGATATTGGCAATTTTTCTAGGGATTCAGACTGCTAGATCCCCTAAATTGCTCAGCCTGTTGTGGTTCCCTGCACTAAACCAAAGACATGGAGTGAAAATAGGTGACATTGTGACTTGTAAAATCTGCTAAAGGAATCTGATGTGGTTTGAGTAAAATTTTATGAGAAGTGAAGGGAGAAAATGAGATGTCAAGCGATGATGTTATATATTCGAGAAAGTTAGGCTATTGATTATTTTCTTTTTTGGATTCAATTTTGTGGTACAATGTCTTCACTGGTCAAGCTTGTCGATATTTTGAAAAGGATGCTGGAAAAATTATAAAATGTGTCATTAGTTAAGAGTTATCAATTGCAAAGCTTTTGTTCACTTATAAAAGATGCTGGGAGAATTGATAATTGTCATTAGTTGGAATATCTTGCCCAATGTACTCAATCTTTATTTATGACCATTAACATGAAACTCTCCATTTGTCCGCACAAATTCGTAGTTAATAGATTTAATGTGTGTTTAGGCAAGTACGCATTGTGGCACCTTATCATGGCTTTGGATTGTGGAATCATATTCCGCCATACATGCATCCTTAACATGCCTAGATTTGTAAAGTTTGCCATTCATGGCACAGGGTCTACACTATCTAATTGTTGCTCCTTTTCACTGTACTTTTTAGAAGACTTTAGTTTGTGTTATTTGTCGAAAACTCTATTTAACATGTGCTTTTGTCCGAAATACAGGCCGGTGCATGATGTGAAGATACTGCGGACATCTGTCAAAGATTAGACATTGCAAAGCTGCTGTCAGAGATAAAAAGCCAAAGAGCTGCAACAAGTTAATTGGATATTTGTATTAACTCAGAACTATGATGATCAATGTATTTCAGTTTCTTACAAGGATACTAACAGTGAAAAATTCTGGATTTAAACCTTATGTGGAACCTCATGAATTTTGCTGATATTTCTGAAGCTGTTTAAAAAATTTCCCCGACTTGAATTTTATACCTTTGAAGATTACTTCTACACAAGAAGTTTTCTACTTTTAGGAACCAAAAAGGTGCTACAAATTGCTTTATGCATGCTCTTTTTTAGTGATCTTTCATAGAACTACGTCTTGTTTCAAAACTCCAATTCCCACTTTCATATGCGGGCAGAAACATTTCTTGAATCAACGCCTCGACACGTGCTAAAATATCAGGCTGCATTTACAAGAATGCATCCATCTCATAGAACTGATTGGCAACACTTAAACCCCCATGCCACCATCAAAATGATTAAATCGTACAATTTTGAAATTTTGTGAGACGAACAGGATTCCATTGTAACCAAACCCGGTAATTTCACCAACTTTGCTGTTTAAAAATCATACAAGCAATCCTAAAATAAGTAAAAAATTCTCTTGAAATTTACAAACACAATTCTATACTCGGGAAAAATTGCTGGTAGCCACCTAAAATATCAGTTCATAGTATCACCTCTTTTTCATTGGTAGTGTATAGCATCACCTCTTTCAATTCTTCATTTTGTACGCAGATAATAATATATAGACTCCGAATGCTGCCAGCAGTTGTTTCCCAAAAAATGTGATCCTAGGCGAGTAAACATAGTGCTTCCACCTTAGTTACCACCGGACTCGATTCCACTACAAGCAGCCACGACTAAATATACCATAGGAGATCAATTCACCCAGAAAAGCAATATGATTCCCCGTACAAACGCCTCTGATATGTGCCCATCAGACTCCTCCATTTTCTTCACAAGTAGAGAGGTTACGCACAGGCTGTGGAAGAGGAATAAATCCATTCGTCTTAATAGATCCAGGAGGACCTTCTCTTGGTGTTATAAAACTTGTTGACTCAGAGATTTCAGCAGCTGGCTCTTCAGTGACTACTTCCTGTTGTAGCATTTCTATGTGCCTTTGTGATGGCACATCACCTTTGCAGTATCTGTGCCACATGTTCCTGTATGCCGACTCCAGCCCAAGGGTAAACTTTGGTCCGTCACAGACAGGCGACCTGGACATAAGGTCCCGGAGACCCATTCTCAAATTTGAAAGCGCTGTAACATCAGAGGCCAACTGCACTGCCAACTGGACATATTCATCCTCATTTTTAGCAATCAGATTTCCCAACCCTGTATTAAGTCCAGTTTAGTCGGTTAAACAATGCTGAACTCTTTTAGCAATAACACACACATATTAGACATTACCAAAAGAAAGACTTGCACACACATCCATCAAAGGTTCGATGTCGAAAGAATTGATCTCTAAACTGATAAAACTATTTGCCTAGTGAGGGGTGAAAAATGTATATGAACCTGTTACAGTGAGGAGATACTTAGAAGACTCTGGCTATATGAGCTCTCCCACCCCCATGACCAAAGGCATTTATTTTTCATATATTGTTTACTTTATTGTCCTCTTTTATCCCACTATATCTCAAATACTAGGATACTTAAATCTACCTCCACAAGATAACAGTTCTTCTTAGCCATGTATGAGATATAATCTCACACTTCTATTGGCTTTGTTTATGCATTTATAGCATAAACCAAAATATATGCATACCAACCATAAGGCCGATAAAGCAAAACAGTAATCTCCCGTGCAACCATACACCAGTAAACATTGATTAAAAAAAAAAAAAACCAAAAAGCCGAAAGAAAAATTCCTTACCAACTTTACCGAGAATACTAACACCAACATTGTGCGCATGTACTGAACCAGCCATAGTAACACACGGAACTCCCATATATAAAGATTCACATGTTGTGGTTGTTCCAGCATATGGAAAAGTATCCAGACTACATACAGAGAAGATGACTTGGGTCAGAACCTCCAAACAAGATCCAACAATAAACAAGTGAAACCGTCACTAAAATGTGCAACCAGCAGGACTAGCATAAATGAATCCAGCAAGACTTTATTGCATACACATCATACATTATCAAATGGTTCTCTAATTTCTGTCCTAAGACTTGACCAAATCTCTTTTTTCCATGCAAAACGACCGTTCAAAAAGTGATATTTACAAGTAGCATTACCTCTGCAATCACGCATACAATGACAAACATGGAGCAAAGCTATAATGCCATAAAGTAATACCCAATGACAAGTTTAAAGCACCTTTCAGTACATAACAATGCAATTGATTTTTAGACATCTGACTAATTCTTTAAAAGAACACATACTGACTGTAATTCGAGCATTGCACGCAAGGGGAAGAAAGAAGAATCCATATTTTAGTTCAGGAATCAACTAGATTTGTTCTACTTGCTTTCCTTAGTAGTCATTAAGCTATGAGTAACCCTTCTCCAAGGAGGGGACTCATTTTTTACATAATATTCCATCTAAGGAAAAGTATCGTAAAACACCCCATAAGAAAATATTCCTTATTAAACTAAATAAAAACATTAATATCGTATAACATTCACTGAGCATAAATATCCTTATTACAACTATACCATACGATTTAAGAGATAATTTCTCTGTTATCCCTCTTATTCCCCCAATATTGTAGCCTTCCTTTCATACTCATTGAAAAATAATAAAAATAATAATAATATTAATGCATCTCACCATCTCTAAAAAGCTTAAATTCATTAACTATGTTTTGATTTAAATATCTCAATGTCTTACGAATTTAGGAATACCCTAGCAATTTCCCTGACCAAGATTTTTAATAATTAATTATCTCAACTTATTTAATATGTCAATTCAAGATAATATCATACACATCATACAATGCTATATCATTCCCTTAGAAAAAGTACTGTCAACTTAGTAATTAGTAACTATAGTATCTTAACATTCATATGATTGGTTCCAAATAGGCATGTAAGTAAGTGATTTATAACTCATCCCAACCAATTCGAATCACATTTTTTCGGGTCTATTACCTTCATGTCTTGAACAATTTTTGCAAAGAATAAAAAGATCTCTTATTTTTAATGCCTTTAATTTCCCCTAACAAACATAATAATTTGTTTTTGTTATTTTCTATCATTATTTTTAGAGTCATTCATAAATAATTCAATTAACATATTTTAACTTTAGTTACGACTGTGAAAGATCAAGTCTCTTGTTTCCAAATTAAAATCTTTTCCTATGTTCATTTTTTATATTACATAATCTATTCAATTCAAGATCCAGAGTGGAAATTGGTTCACAGTTTGGATTTGAACCCCATAGATAATATGGAAGGCTCAGACAACCATACGATGTAAGAAAGGTTTGAGGTATAGGAAGTGATCATACAACAGGGATAAATAAACAATATATATGTATATATAAGCAACTTTCATACTACTGTCTTCCAAATGTAAGAAAAAATATCTTAGTTTTACCTAATGTCCATGAGAGAATAGGCTTGCATATGATCGTAATTGAGTAAAATTAGAGGTAGAAGATCAACACGTAGTGGTTCCAACCCCAGCTGCTCCAATGTTGAAAGAAATCTCTCTCTGACACTATCACAACTAAAAGGCTTACATTTCACCACAAGACGAGAATTTGGAATTGCAGAAAGAATTCTCGCCCAAACTTGTAACACTTTTGGAGTGATCTAATAAGAGAGAAGAAAAGAGGAGTGAGGCAAAGCATTACACGAAAAGTATGATCTTTTTTATTTTTTTGAAAGAAACAAGAATTTTATTCTATGATAAGTAATCTAGTTGCTTATGGTTTTAGCTATACATCTGATACAAGAAAAACAACCTAGCCAATACCTTTGCCAGATTATTAAAGCTGCCAAAAGTAATAAAGCCATTGGAAAGAGCAGGAGTGGGCAAAACAGGCCCTGCCTCAGGGGAAGGTGTATAACACAGGAAGCAGTCTGGTAATCGAACTAACTCCTCAACATGCCTGACCGAAAAAAAAAAAACAGATCAAAGTTACATAAAAATGTACTGGTACTACCTACTCTAGCGGATACTCATGCTTGAATTCAGAAGAAACAAGAGTACTAATTATAGGGGTAATAGTAGTAGACCTACTTCTGCTTTGAATCAGGAGGATCCGCCAGTGAATCTGTGATTCTATAGTCAATTGCCGGTAAACCAGTTGTGTTTGGGTAGCCAATCCAGGTCACCTGTAAATCCAGCAATAGCAGGTTAGCTAATTTAAGCACACGATCCAGTACAAATACGCAATCAAACAGTGAATGAGTGAGGTACGTGACAACAAAAGGAACAAATTTGATGTGAAGCCTTTGTTTTTTGAACTGAAAAAACCATCAGGCTTTAAAAAATAAAGCAACTCGCGATGCTTAGAAAGTTGTACAATAAATAGGAAAATCATATGGTTATTCCAGGATAAAGATGCTCTTTTAACATTGCTCCACTTCCAGATTTTCCAAGGCCAAAAAGAAATTTAGATTTGTAATATATTATATACTATACACTACAAGATATGAGTCAACAAAGAAAAATTACACAAATTAACAATAACAAGAATGTTTAAAGTCATATGCTAGAGAAAAATCAGAACACCTTTCAGCATACCTGAACAGGTGAGGGCCTGCACGCCATTGTTCCCAATTTGTTGTTAGCAGTATGGCCAGTAAGTTCCACCAGGATATCAACCTTATCTTCTCTAACCATGGTCGCAACCTTCTTTTCATCAATACCATATATATCTCTCCAAATCCCGCCCTTTTTCAAGACTTTATCCCTAAACCTAATAGTCTTGGCATCTGCCTGTGACATTATATAAAAATCAATTCCAAATTGTCTGTGGGATAAAACATCTCAAATAGTATTTTCCATATAAGCAATAAGACTTTAAGAAACATATACAACATTGAAATAAAATAAAAATCACAATTTCAAGAGAACATGAGAATTTATGACCAGTGAAGCAATAACCAAGTAACTTTTTGCGCATCCTAGGAGAGTATTGGTTAGCGAACAGTGGAAGAGATGATAGATACTGATGATAATCAAGATAGTGTTGGCAGTGATGGTGGCGTTATTCACAAATACAATAGTTGTAGTGGAAAAGTGCAAGCACCAAATGTACTTAGATATAGTAAAGATGGCCATTTGTTGGAGGCCCAAGCTTTACAAAAATGAGAGAATTGCAAGCTTTATGGAGGCAATACGAATGCCTATGGTAGGTGAACTTAGTGATTCTGTTGGTGGTGGTGGCTCATGGCTGTTGTAGAAGGTGTGAACTCTTAACATTACAAAATTAAAAGATGCAGAAAGTGGCAATGACAGTATCAGTGGTAAAAGTAATGGAAGAAACCAACACACTGGCAACAATACATGTAACATGCAGCATATAAAAACAAAAGTGAAAATAGACAATGAAAAATTGGTTCCGTCACAGAGTCTAAGCGGTCGTTGCGTCTTTCCAGGAGTCAAAGTAGAACCAGGTGTGGATTTCTGGGAGCTCCACATGGGTGTCAAAACTCATAAGTGAAGCAATCAAAATTTTCTATTTACCAATCAATGACTAGCACAGGAGAGAGGAAATCAGAAAAATAGAAGGATACAGACATTAATGATCATCCAGTGTATTGCGAACGGTTGAGGAAAACTAAAGCACATACAGAGAGAGAGATGACAAGTTTTCACCAAACATATGGCTTTAGAATGGAGTTGTAATGGGAATTGAAAGCAAATTAGAATGTGGCAAAATATGCAAATGAAAAAGTAAGACACACAGGAACCATGAACAAACTTTAAAATCAAAATGCACGACCCCCATAGATGAATGTAGGTATAAATTGACAAAAGAAAGAAAAAGGATACCTTCACTACTGCAGAATAAACAACCACCTTGTACTTTGCGTACTCATGATGGGCAAGCGGAGCTTCTATAAAATATGACACGGAATGAGTAAAATAATCAGGAGATATGTATCCGATCACAAGGGGTCGTTCTGGATCTTTTGGATTGTCCCATGAAGCGTACTGTGGATATAACCTCATAAAGCGTCTACCCCAGTCCCTGCATGTACATAAATTCAGTTTAAGCATCATCAAATTTACAATTACTGAATCTTTTTATGAATTGACAAACAGAACATAAAAAAGAATAAACAAAAGCCAAAAGGAAAACTACAATTACCGCTACACTAGACTATACATTTATAATATACCTTTACTATAAAGGTATAGCCTAATGTAATACTTAATGTTAAAAGTTAAAAAATATATAAATAAATAGGGTACACGTATAATAAGTCTAGGCTATACCTTTATAATATACCAACGTGGTTATCAATACTTGCTTTTTTTCATTAGAAGTTTATTATATTCATTGAACAAGGAGAAGGGAAAAGAAATCATGCAAAGTTAAGAGGACTTAGTTGAGACCTGTGAGCCACAAAAAGTTTCTCATCATGTCCTTCATTTATGTAGTTCATTGCAAGCAATCGATTCTGCAAGAACATGGTCAACCATATAGAGATTAAAAACAAAACTTGCAAACAACAGGTTCTGCCAAGAGAGACCAAGAGCACCAACAATAAATAAATACTCATTTATTGCATTATCTAAAGGCACTGCACCAATGAGTTTCATATCAGAAGTCAGAACTGTTAATATCTATCCCATTTTCCATTAGCAATCAAACCCGGAGCATGCCACTACCAAGTTTGACATTTTTTTCACTGACACAAAGATTACAGATATAAACCACAGCAAACAGATTGAAAGACCTTTAGCACTCATGTGAGTAAATCGTATGTGTAGAGAATTAATACCTGGCCTGCATTCCGGGAATCAGGATCTATTTTTAGGCATTGCTCATACGCATCAATAGCCAGAGTTATATTTCCAGCATCTCGGTAGAGAACCCCTGCACAAAAAGGATAAACAGATATGAATTTACAACAAAATTTATAATTAAAAGAAAATGGAGCATAACCCACCACAATAGAACAAAAAATTCAAAATTCACTATGAATAAAATCAGAAGAATATCTTAACCATTCTATTTAGAAAATTTCCCGTCCTTACATTAGCCAAGTAGGAAACAACAATTTCAATATGGGTCAAAGCAGGCGTTTGGCATTTTCTCTTATATGTAGGAATTCTTATTTTCTTAGACTCTGCCTTTTGAAGGATCAAACCTCTTAGACTCTTTCAAATGATATATATACATACAATCCCCTTCTATTGAGGGACACCCTTTATTTTTCAACGATCCAAACCATCTATTTTTCACATCTTCATTCAGAGATCATCCTTGCAAAAAATCATGCAAATTGAATATCATTAAGGCATCTAATTGAGACCAACAAAATCAATGAACACGGTGTTTCAAGAAAGTACTTGAATTTCAATAATTTAATTGAGTGGTCAAACGATATCGGATTCAAGTGATTTTTTGAAGAGATGATCTTTGAATGAATATCTACAAAATAGACGGTTTGGATTAGTGAAAAACAATGCGGAGTACAAGGTTGTCCCTCAAATAACTTATTTGAGGGGCCCCTCAATGGAAGCTCTCTGTATATATATACAATCTTGCTTCTGGGAATATTTGAAAATGCCTATCATAATACCATTTCCATTATGAGTTGCTACAACTCAACTCACAGAACTACTTCCATCATACAAAAACAATCACAATGCCCAAATCTTGCATAGTGTCTCTAAGAGTAATGTGAACGGAAAAAGCTCAGTGAAGGAAAAACTCAGAGAGTCATAGAAAAAGAGAGCAACCCAAGTTGTTATATGCTTCTGCATATGTGGGATTTGCAATTATAGCTTTCTCAATCATGTTTGCAGCAGCATCCATTTTACCCTGCCAATAGCAAAGAGCAGTCATTTATATATGATATATAGACATTCTAGAGTCTGACACCTAGAAGGGATTGAAACCAAACCTGGACAGTGTAGACAACACCAAGATTGTTCAACGACTGTGAAAAGTTTGGTTTGATCGACAAAGCCAACTGCAAATGGATAACCAACGATGATGATAACAAAATTGATGACAGTAACATCATTCAATCAGTATTTTAGAAGGGGGAAAAGAAAGAATTTTTTTTGTACAAGTATCAAAAATTGCCTGATAACACTCTACTGCTTTATCAAGGTTGTCTCGATCTTTGTATATTACTCCCAAATTATTGCATGCTTCTGCACAATGGGGATTAAAGTGGAACGCAAGTTCATAGAACACAATGGCCTGCACAAACAGAAAATGATTACCACCGCCATGTCGAACTGACTTAACCAATAAAGAAAATATATCCAAGTGAGCGAGAGAGAGAGAGAGAGAGAGAGAGAGAGAGAGAGAGATCCTTTTATAAAAATAAAAACTTACCATGTCAAACTTAAGCATTTCACCATAAGCAACACCGAGATTGTACATAGCATCCGCATAATGCCAGTTATAATAAAGAGCCTTCTTGTAATAGGATATACCTTGATCAATGTCACCTTCCAATTTAACCTAACAAACATGTTACTGAATCCAAAATCAGATAATAAAAAAATTGGAAATTTGATCATAATGAGAAAATAGGGAACATGAGAATTTCTTGAAAATGAGTTAGGGTGTGTTTCATATAAATGAAAGGAAAATAGATAGGCCAGACAGATCTGAGGAAAGACTCTGGAACAGAAAAACATTTGGGTCACTGCAGCGAATATGTACCATCATGTTTATCTCACCCAAAGTCAATAAAATAATCAGGTTTGACAACCAAAATTTCTTCACGGATGTTACTGATTGGAGTTAAGTTAGTGATGCTGGACATCGAGTTAAAAATGTTGAAGAAACACTATGATGAGATCTCCAGAGTCCAGACACCCTTTTTGGTTATTGAACTATTTGAGCAACGACAAATAAGAGCAAATGAAATTCAAGTCATAACTCATATAGTTCCCCCTTGACTGACACATCTAATTGATGAGGGACAAACAAAATATTTCTGCATTTTCAACAGCATTCTCTTTAAATAGGAGAACTAAGAAGTTAGGATTTCTATACACTCTTTACCAAAATGCTTCAATGATTTTCACCAGCTAATATCTCTTTTATTTATGCCAAATTCCCATAATTAATACTTCGTCAAAAATTTAAAATCATAATTACCAGTTTACAACCTATGTCCTTGGTGCTAGTATATAATATTCTTAGGATTGGCAAATGCCTGATGTGCTCACTTGAACTAGTCAAGAAGAAATCATTAAGTAGACAGCTTGAAGAGTTTAGAAGAGCCTTGAAGATACAAATCTAATCTATGTTTGGTCAAGCATAACACTCCCCAGGCTCACCCGACCGACATGGCCCAGCCAACTGCCAACTTATCAGGCACATGCTACCAGTAAAATTTAGGTGGTAAAAAGCCTAGGACTTTTTTTTCGTGGTTGTGTAGTTGAGTAATTTGTGGGTTGATTCTCATTTCCAGGTGATTCAACAGAAATTTGAGTTGGGTTAACCCAATAACCTAATTTTTCCTGGTGGAAAGTTTGATTTTGAGTCCATGATGTCAGTGCCACAGCTTTGCCAGAAAAATCTCTTCATCATTGAGGATTGATTAAATCCATCTAGGTGAAACATCTACACTAGTGACAGGAGAGTGCGATAAATCTGACCAGACCCATTTACTGCCTTCTAGGACACGATTTCTCTTGGGCCCTCGGCACAATATTTTAAAACAAACAAAAAAATAGCAGCCACTTCTTAAAAGTTACACCAAACCAATCATTAGAAAATAAGCCCAACAAAACAATGATGATCACAAATAACAAATTAGGTAGCAGAACCAAAATGGAAGTCCTAGAAGAAAAGTGATGAGGATAACATAATTGATTACAACAAGACAATGATATGGCAGGAAAACCCAAAAAATAAAAAGGACGAGGTATCACCTTTGTTCCTAAATCTGTCAAGGCTATTGCCATATTATTCTTTGCAATTTCAAAGTTTGGTGAAACAGCAAGACACCTAGGACAGCATAGCAACCAAGCAAGCATAGCGTCAGCATAGATATAACCATCAACAAGATTTACAGCTATCTATGCAAGCTTCAACTTAGACCGACCAATAGAATGCAAACAGTAGACTACCTCTCGTAACAAGCAATAGCAGACTCCAAATCACCACGATTTTTGTAAATGACACCCATGTTGCAATATGCTTCAGCATACATCGGCCTCTCCAGTGCAGCCTTCTCATAGCAACTAAGGGCAGTGTCAAATTGCATCATTTCAGAGTAGACAACACCAAGGTTATAATATGCAGGCTGCATTTACAGAGTGAGGTAAGAATATAAATCTGTAAGAACAGAAAACAAGAAGAATAAAAAAGGGTAGAAACCATTAGAAAGGAGGACAGAGAATATGAAATTACAGCATAGTGTGGATCTGTCTTCAAAGCTTCATAATACTTCTGCAGTCCCTCTTGAGTATTGCCAGCAAGCTTTAAGCTAGTTCCAAGATCTGTTAATACAATGGCTAGGCATTCCGCAGCGGGTTTGTACGAAGGGTCTGCTTTTAGAGCCTTTTGATATGACTGTTCCAAGCAAAATTGTTTGTTAATTGGTAATATTTCATAGTTTTAAACATGATTTATCAATCACTCAAAGCACAAAAAAGTAGTAGATAACAGATATATCATCAATACAACTTTACTTGGACAGGATCCGTTCAAAGGTCTAGAGTAAAATAGTTAAATGTCATCATTGAAATCAATGGACAATCAAGTGTACTTATTCATTTCTTATGCATACACTCAGTAACTAGTAATGCATTGAAAAGGGTGGTTGGGCGCAAATAAACAAATACTAAAGCATTGCAGTAGGCCTGCGAAGTGCCAAGCACTTTTGTATTGTTACTCACCAAAGAAATTTCTATTGTTTTTTTGTTCTTTTAGATAAAAATAGTAAGTTAAGGGGGGCATACCTCAGCAGCCTCCCTTAGGCGGCCCTCATCCTTATACAAAATACCACAATGTGTGAGGGCGCATGCATTCTGTGGGTCCAACCTGATTGCTTCCGTGAAACTATCAAAAGCGAGCCTTCCCATATTTTTCATTTGCAAGCATATTCCTTTTCCAATATGAGCTTCCACATTTCCGGCATCTTTCTCCAACACAGTCTCATAAAGACTCAGAGCATCAGCAAACTTATTCCTCGAGCGAAGAATATTGGCATAAGACAGAGCATCTTTCACTTCAAATCTCTTCCCTACTGGAGATACAGCAACGATAGAGCCACTGGTACTAGGAGAAGGATGTGAACCATCCAAGAATCCATTTTCTCCAACTGAGTCCCCATCTCTCCCATTACCAACATCTTTCTCCGTCCATGACATTTGGGAATGGTTTAAAGGGCGCTACTTTTCACTCGAAAATCTACCTACAGACAAATTAAACACAAAGCTTCAGTTTTAACCACAAATTTGAAATTTGGCGCACTAAAAAATCAATCATTTAAATGCTTGTTTGGCATAAGCCAAGCAAAACCAAGATTTTGGAAAATCAGTATAATGCTGACAGTTGGATGAAAGCTCAAGAGTCCAGCTTAACAAAGTTAGATAGCCATGTAGCAGAAATTACCATCAGAACAATGCCCAGAAAAACCTAATAAACTAACCATCGTTTTCATATTCAAAACGCCCCCATTAATTACAATTTCAAACCCTAATATAGCGCGATCACAGTAGCCACTCCACTAAAACCAAACGATCATTAAGCAATCAACCAAAACCCTAATACACCGCGATCACATATGGATAAAAGATAGGATTTTGATAACAATAACACGCTATTAAGCTCAAAACAGGGGCTTAAAGAAGAAGGAAGAGTGAGAAAAAATGGCAAAAATGCAAGGGAAATTAGGAATTTTGAAATTTGAAGCGTACACTTGGAGGTCGACGAGCTCCTTCTTTACCTAAACAAAGTGGGCAATGGTGAGAGATCAAAGGCTACGGCTAGGGCACGGCTATGGTCTCCGTTTGAGCTAGTCGAGCTCCTTCTTTGTCAAGCACCCGACTTTAGCTGTTTTACAGAGTTAACTAGGGTAACAAGTAGAGACGCCCTGCCTCAGCAGCCTCTGGCTCTCTTGGACACACAGGTTGAATTGAATGTGTCCAAAATGAAACCCAGAAGATGAAGAAGAAGAAGAAGAAGAAGAAGAAGGGAGGCCGTTAATCACAACGTTTAGAAAAACGGAACATATGAGAGGGACTAGGGGAGAGACAAAGCTGTGTGTGTTCTTTAACCCTGTTTTTGATCCGTATTTGCTTTTATACCACTGCGCTAAAACGAGTCTTTAGACCGCGCAAAACACAAATCACTCGGCGACTCGACGTGTGGAAGTAGGAGTGTCGTTGTCGGCAGCCCCAAAATCCCCGAAAGCCCAAAAAAGCCCTAAAAGGATTTTGTGATTTTGAGCATGGGGTTGAGCTGGTCACCGTGCCATCGTCGCCAATGTGCTCCGGCTCTATGGGTGTAATTGGTATTTCTCCTCTTTTATTCAAGTAATTATTATCTACCAAGAAAAAGGAAATTTGAGAAAAGAAAATTAAAAGAGTTACGTTACGAAACGCATACTATCAACCACGTATCTATCTTTAAAAGAAGTGACATCATTTACATAATGAAACCGTAATGCAACACATATCACATTTTTGTAACAAATATTGGACCACACACTGTAAGTTGCAAGTGCAATGGCGTATCCATTAATTTTTCTTCATTCGGGTCGGGACAAAATTAAGCTCACATGTCAGTTGCCTTTGGCTCTCTACCATGCCTCAGCCTTTTTGAGGCATTTTGTTGAACACTTTGATTTTGTGGCAAACCTACCCAATTAAAACGCCAAACAAACATTAGGCAATTCCATGCATAGTCATAATGTAAATTCATCGGTGCATACGTATATAAGTGAGCAAGGGAGCTAGGATTTTAAGTTTGGGGGGCTCAAAATAAGCTTTGGTTGGATTGATTTTTACAAAGTTTACCAAATCTCACATATCATAGACCACTAATGTAAATATGAAAGTTTTCTTGTAATATTTATATGCAACAACATGTTATTGTACATGTATTTCAAAGTTTTAGGGACATCAGCATCAATGGTCCTTAAGTCGCTCCGTCCTAAGTGAGTTTGACTATAATTTTATTGAAAAATAATAATAATAATTCTTCTAAGTTCTTCACATGCAATTATGTTGTTCTGTCGCTTTTTTCTCCCTAATTAATTGCCCTTGCTTCTTCTTTTCATTGAACCCTTGATTTGGAGTAATAGTTTGATAGATTGATAATTGTGAGTAATCACGTCGTTGTGTGATACTAATAATAGGTAATCACACGTAATATTGTCATGATGCTCTCTTCAATCCATAGTTGCATTAGTCGATGATAAACTTTTCTTGCATGTGTTTGATCTAAGGATTGAAAATCCGTCAAGAACATTGCATCATCAAGTCGATGTTTGGGTATTTTTGAGGTGATTGTGAATATAAAACATTGAAAATCAAATCAAATCAAATCAAAAGTGTATGTGTGTATGTTGTCGCAGCCGGGGGTCGTGAAATTTCATTGTGCGTGTCAACTTCAAACAGCGGCCAGCAAGCAATCAATATCAATCAACATAAAACGTTCATTGTTGGGTGCTGCAGAAAAGAAAACATATAATGGATTGACATTATTGGGAGGGATAGGTACATGCTGCTCAAGAGTGAAGACGACCCACCAGGCACTCTTCTCCACTATGATTTGACATTATTGGGCATGTTGTATGTTTAGAATTAGAACCAGTTTGATTTGAGGACCAAGTATAATGCAATAGGGCGCACACAAAACAATAATTAAATAAATAAAAAAGTATGTGGAAGACAACACCTTACACCAATTTGTATTAAGAATGAATTCGCACTATTGAAAAATCAATCAAATAACCAAGGTGGTTAGTGTGAGTGGTTCGGCACTCTCATTCCTTAAGAGAGGTCAGGGGTTCGATCCCTGCTCTCGTACGGAGTCACCACTTTGGCCAACACTTTACCCCTTACGGGCCGATCCGGTGTGAGTGGGGATTAGTCTGGGTTGTGGTTAAGGCTTAAAGGTGCCACCCATAGTTGGGGCCCATCCAGTACCACCTCATGGTTCATACCAAAAATAAAATAAAAATCAATCAAATAGAGAAGTAGCTGATGAAAACCGGTCCTTTGATGCCTAATTATATAGATCTTTTTGCACAAGCAATGTTCTCATTTTTTGTTTGAAAAAACGATATTCTAAATTATGGAAAGGGAGATCAAACTCGAGTGTAAGGAGGTAAACACATTATTTTTAGCCAACTAAACTAACCTACATCAACTTAATGTTCTCATTTATTGTGTTGAACAATGGTAAGGGATTTAGTCACGACTAGAATCTACAAGTTTGTCTCTTCTCAACATGGAAGTATATCTGCCTATTTGCTTTGAGCATCACTGTGATGCATTAAACTGGAGTTTTCTGATAGATATGTTTTACAATTGAGATTTGATAAAGTCATATCTGGACCATACCATGTACACGTAATGAGTATGCCTTGCACCTACCCGGACCCGGTTTACATCTCCCATCTATATATGTTTGCACTTGACGCAACTGATTTCATCATTTGCTTGTCATTTTGCCAGGAAAGCCTCTGAGGGCTCTCTGCAAAGGCAGAGCTAGCTAAGGTCCACAACCTTCCTTTTTTATGGTAACAAGAAGTTTAGGGGAGGGAGAGGTTGCCCCCATACGCAGGGTCAAGGCAAACTCCACACCTTTTCGGTTTTACAAAGGAATCTACAGATTACTTACCAAATACGGAACTGCTGGCAGTGGGACTCAAACATTAGTGAGGCGACACACAGTACAAGGACCTTACCAACTGAACCAATCCATGTTGGCAACAACCCTCCTTTTAGAGTCCTCAGAGCTCACGCTTCATGAACTTTTTTTTTTCCCTTTTAAATTATTTATCAATGAAAATAGGAGATGTAAAACTTTTATTTTTTTTTAACATCGAGAAGAGAAGTGTCACTTTGTTATGCATTTTTTTCTGGAGGTGAGACCGTGAGCTATATACTGCATGGTGATAGAGGGTGAGCTAGATGGGGATGTGAACATGAACATGAATTATGGCTTCATGAACTGATGGGCTGATATTACATGGAAGGACTTGCTTTGTCATCATGGAATATTCTTTGGTGAAGCGAGGACCAAGGCCCAACAAAAGAGACAAACTAAATAAAGGCCTAGGAAAACTTCACATGTTTTATCATTTTTGTATGTGTTTGGTATAATTTGAGAAGGTTATACATAAAGAATGAAATATCTATATATATAAAGCAAAAGGTAGAGAGAATGGTGAAACATTCAAAATACCAGAAAATGTCATTGGTTAATTAAAACATTAAGAATTGAAATTCTTAATTAAATGAAGATAAAATTAAAAAAATTAAAAATAAAAACAAAATCAGATAATAGGTCCTACTTTTATGGAACATAACTACCCGTGTTATCTTTTCTTAATTCTAAAAATAAAATATTAAAAAAAAAAAAAAAAACCAATTGGCACATGCGTGAAGGGCTAGTAAAGAATGAAATATATACGGCTATATTCTTTAAAAATATTTATTTGAATATACCTTTTTTTTTTAAACAAAATTAGTTTTTCAGTTAATATTTGTAATTAAAAAATATCTTAGCTTTATTTAATTACTTTAATTACTAATTATATTTCAATTATTATTTGTTTTGTGAATAATTAGTATTTAAATGTTTTAATTAATTTCATAAATTACTCAATATATAGTAATTAATTATTTTAAATTATTTTGTGGACTGTTTTTATTTTTTTTATAGTTTAATATTTGTAATTAAGTAATATCTTAGCCTTATTTAATTACTTCAATGAGTAATTAGTTTTCAGGTATTATTTCTTTAGTGAATAATTAGTATTTTAATATTTTAATAAATTTCAGAAATTACTTAATAAATATTATTTAATTCTTTTAAGTTCTTTTATTAATGAGCACAGTTTATAGATGCATTTAGCTGTTGCTTAATCATGATTTTCAAGATTCTGTATTTTTTATATATGGTTGTAGACAATGTTCATATTGTTGATATTGTCCTGGCAACTAAAGTACGTATGCAGAGCATATATGAAGATTGGAGAAGACTTCTGTAAAATTGGACGTAACAATAAAAGAAATTTGGATATTTCGTTTGGAAGTTTGATATTATTTGGTTGATTCAATAATATATATGTCGGGATACATAATAGTGCAAATTCATCATTAGCAACTTGGTAACGCGTGAAGTTTCAAATACATGATTTTGTCGAATGAAAATAATTGACAAATGTAGCGAGTAAGAAACAGCTTAAATATATATATATATATATATCCCTATACTCTAGAAGAACTAGAATAAAAAGAATTTTTAACTAGTTATAGTGGGAATTTGACTTTAAGAGTTGGTTTGTGTATTTAATAATTTGAAGACTTTGAAGACATGGAAGAAGAAATGGAATTGTTAATTTGTTAGCTACGGAAGAGAATGGAGAGTATGACTAAATAGTTAACTTGGAAGATGACTTGAGCAATTAAAAAATAAAAAATAGAGAAGTAATTAATAAAATAAATGAATAAATGCAAATTGAAATTAATAAATTAATCATAAACTTAAAAGAAAATTAACATAGGTGAATAAATTATACAAATAAAAAATTATGAGAGCACTAAGTTTAATTAAATAAAGAATATAGATTAATGAAAATAATTGGACTAACATAAATTAGAATTTGAAGGACTATAAAATAAACACAGAAAATAATATTAATTGGAAATATTATTAACTGTGGAAGCTTTGAAAACAAAGTAAGAACTTACAGAAATCTTAGTTCAGTGAAAGCAAACAATGCCACGCAGGACACTCACACTCCACTCTCACTCACAACTATTGTAGTTGCCTCAAGTCTACAAACTCTGAGAGAACTTTGAAAACTGAAAGAAACTTACAATGCTTATTGAACAAAGCTTGAGGAAACTGAGAATGAAAACTCCTAACTTATAGCCTTGGCTTTCAAGAGAAGACAAAATAACTTTTGACTTTAACTTAAGTGAAAAACATTTAACTTAAACTTTGTCAGACAACTTTGACTGGAAGGATAGGAAAGGCATCTACTTTCACGTGGGTGAAAGGACTTTAACATCTGCTTTCGGCTACTTTGAATTGAAGGGCATGGGCATCTTTGAAAAACCTTTAACTTGTCAGGGCATCTTTTGACTGGAAGGAAAGGCATCTGCTTTCACATGGGTGAAAGGACTTTAACTCTGCTTTTGGCTAATTTAACTTTGACAGAGGCATCTTTGACTTGGAGGGCTTCAATCTTCAGAGAGATCATAAGGATCTTGACTATCAGGCACATAATCGGACCATCTAGGCTTAGGCTTCTGACTAAATTGTTGACTGGGCATCTGGCTTGAAGAAGATTCAGACTTTGGACTGGCATCGTCTTCATCTTCATCCTTCATTTGAGAAACTTGAGCAAGGAGTTGTTCTGCTAATTCTGTTAATTCTTTCTTAGATTTCCCTTTGAGGGAGGCATTTGAACTGCTTGGAGAGGCTTCTTTGGCTTGAGCGACTAGCATCTGGATAGGTGGATAACTTGCATGGACTTCATTAATAATATTATTTAAAATGACTTTGTCCCACCATTTGACTACACAATGGCGGATTAAATGCTTAGAATCCCAATTGGCTTGATAACTCCATTTTAGAATCCGTGGAATCTTGTATTTGGCAAAGAAATGAAGAAGCATGGGAAAGAATTTTTCTTGCTTAGTTAATTGGTGCTTTTGACTAAAATAATTAAATGTGGGTCGTAGGCCTTCTGGAATGATTTCCCAACAGGGTCCATTGATGTTCCACCATTGGAGAAACCAGCATGGAAAATAGGGCTTGAACTTGGCATCAAAATTCATAAACCATGAATGACTGAAATCTTCGTGCTGATGAAATAAAACTGTATAAAAGGCATCAATGTAATCTCCGTAATTATAAGTAAGGCCTGATTGAAGTGGCAACTGGTCATAGGCATTTTTGCTCCAATGTTCTGGCTTAATGATTTGACGTATGTAAAGGGAATGAAAAATTGTGGCATCTGTTTGCTTATCTTTGATGGGCTTAATATCTGCTGACTGGGTTTCATAAAGTATATCCCTATATAATCTTAAAGTCTTTGAAGGATGACTTTGAAAATAATGAAGATTAGGAGGGAAAAACTTCTTGGCTATTTTGATTGGGTCATTCAAATTTTCTAAATAAGGTTCAATAGAAAAAAGATTACTATTACTTTTAGGAAAATATTTGGACCTTTGAACTGGGCTTTGAGGACTTTGACTCTGGGAAGGCATAGGAGGATGAACAATAAAAGGGTCATACTGAGAAGTTAATACTGCTTGATAATTAGGGCGTAGAGAAGGCTGACTTAAAGGATTAAATCTATTATTGACTGGAATTGGCATATAACCTGGAAAAGGCACAAGTTGGGCATTGGCTTCTTGTTTGGGCATCAGGGTTGCTGGCAGGACTCTGGGTTGATTCTGGCCTGGGCTTGGTTGGCTTGATTGATTGTATTGCATTATTTGCTTGTCTTTCTTTTCTTTTTCTTTACTTGACATGGCTCTGGCTTTTTATCCTGTAAAAACTCTCTTGTAAGAAAATCTGGAATACTGTTTTCACTACCTCTCAAATATTCTAGCTCAAAATAAAAAACACTCAGAATTGCTTGCCATCTTGCAAAAATTTGCTTACTAGCTATATTTTTAACATCTTTTTCTAAAATATGTTTTGCAGACTTGCAATCAACTCTAACTAAAAACTTTTGATTTAGTAAATCATCTTGAAATTTGCTTATACATAATACAATAGATAAAATTTCTTTTTTAATAGTACTGTAATTATTTTGAGCTTGATTCCAAGCACCGGAATGAAAACGAACAATTTGTTCAGGAGACTCAAGGCTTATTCTTTGTTTTAAAATACCACCATAACCAATATCAGAGGCATCTGTTTCAACAATTTTAAAAGCATGAACTGAAGGAATACCTAGGCATGGAAGAGACTTGACATGAACTTTGATTTGTTTAATTATTTCTGTATGACTCGGGGTCCAGGCAGGAGGATTGCTCTGGAGACGATCAAACAGGGGCTTACATAACTTTCTTAAATTTTGATAAAAATCGGAAATATAATTTAAAGAACCTAAAAACCTTTGAAGTTGGCTTTTTTCAAGAATTTGACCTGGAAATTTATCAGCAAACTGGATAACTGAATTGATTGGGCTTATTTGGCCTTGGCTAGAAACCTGACATTAACCTGGAATAACTTGATCTTCTTAGCTGAAATGACTAAACCATTAGATTTAGCTATCTGGAAAAACTTATGTAAATGCTTCCAATGTTGTTCTATTGACTCGGAAAAGATAAGAACATCATCCATATAAACTATGGAAAAATGACTGTAAGCATTAAAGATTTCATTCATAATATTCTGGAATTCACTAGGGGCCATTTTTTAATCCAAAAGGCATAACATTCCATTCATAATGACCAAAGGGGGTAACAAATGCAGTCTTATATCTATCTGATTCCTTAATTTGAATTTGCCAAAAACCACTTTTCAT
The DNA here is from genome assembly GCF_965620075.1 of Prunus avium. Classification (NCBI taxonomy): domain Eukaryota; kingdom Viridiplantae; phylum Streptophyta; class Magnoliopsida; order Rosales; family Rosaceae; genus Prunus; species Prunus avium. The sequence goes on from NC_142290.1 coordinate 28,973,414, forward strand.
ATCAAATTTACTAAAAATTACTGCCTTTTCTAATCTGTTAACTAAATCTCTTTTATTAGGAATTGGGTACCTAATCCATTCTAAAACTGAATTAAGGGGCTTATAATTGATAACTAGGCGTGGGGCTCCTCTTTCTAACTCAACATTTTTCTGGACATAAAAAGCTGGACAAGACCAGGGTGACTTACTTTTTCTAACTATTTTGTTGACTAGATCCGTGACTTCGGCTTTGCATAATTCCATTAATTCTTGGCTCATTTGAATTGGACGGGCTTTGGTTGGAATATTCTTTTCACTAAATGACTTGACATAAGGTAAAGTAACTACATGTTGCTTTCAGTGCCAAAAGGCATTGGGTAAATCAGAACAAACTTCATTTTTTAACTTATCTTCAAATTTACCTATTTCTAACTGGAGTGACTTGTCAGTTAACTGTTGTTCTACCCTTTTAAATTTAATTTCTTCTTTTAAAAAGTTAACTTGGCTTGTTTTACTCTGAATTAACTTAACTGACTTAGAAATAGCTGACTTTTGTAATGACTTAAGACTATGTAATTCTGGCTTAGTTAAAAATTCAAATTTAACCTTTTCTCCTAATTGGCTTGAAGTGACTCCATCATATTCTACCTGAAAGGGGTAAAGCAAAGAAATAAAGGGTAATCCTAAAATTACTTCATCCGTGATATTCTGGATCAGGACAAAGGATGTCTTAAAGCATATTTTATTTTGGCATACATGGGCTTTGGGTAATTCATATTTTAACTTAAGAGCTTTTCCGGACACTGTTCCTAAAACTTCTTTTGACTTCTTGTAGAATTGGGTTGGAATTAGACCTTCCTGAATACAATTTAAATCGACTCCTGAATCAAATAAAGCAATTGTATTTAATTCAAATTCATTAATAAAAATACTAACTCTGGAGTACCATTTTCTAAAATTAATTTCCTGAATTAAACTAATGACTTTTTCTTCTTTATCGGATAAATCTGGCTCAGACTCAGAACTAGACTTACCGAAAGGATTACTAGACTCTGCTTTGGATTCTAACAGACTAATTAAATCCTGTTTAATTGCATAGTTCTCAGTTTCTAATTTTTGGCTTGTTTGTTTTAACTCTAAAATTTCCTTTTTAACTAATTTGACTTCTAACTGGAGATCCTGGAGGGTGACTTCTTTCTTTCTATTAAATCTTTCTAATGTGGCATTAAGACTTATCTTAGGAGGCGTAGGGGAACTAGACTCTTCTTGACTTATGATTTTCCTAAGTTTTCTAAGATACTCAGACTTTAAATCGGGATCCTGAACTTTACTAATTAAATCAATTAATAATTCTTCTTGTCCTTCCTGCTTGGTTAAGACACAAATTGATTTATTTAAAGTTCTGCAACATTTATCCTTACAACCTAATTGGACTTCTGGCTCACTAGACTGGGAACTATCTGAACCATAGATATGTGAATTATCTGAAGGCATAGGATCTGACTCAGTGTTGGCTAATTCTAGGACTTTAATTAATTTGGCTTCTTCCTCAGATGCTAACTTTAATTGCTTAATTGCTTCTTTTACCTTACACTCATTAGCATAATGACCTTGTTTTTTGCATTTGTAACATCTGACTTTGCTTTTATCTGTGCTTTTCTTAAAGTAACTCTTTTTACCTTGTCGGGGGCTTTTCCTAAAACCTTTTGAATAACCTTTTGACCATTTGCTTTTCCTAGGGGTAAATTTCTTTTTACTATAAAATTCATTTTCAAAGATATAGTTAAAGTTAAAACTTTCAAAATATGTGGATCACTAAGGCTTACAGTAAAATCTGGATAACAATCAAAATGTACTGGACCATGACATAGACTTGACTCAATTATTCCTAAAACTCCTTCTTCAAAATCTTTAAATCTAGCATCTCTTAAACTTAATAAAATTGCAGACTTAAGTCCTAATTTAGTTAAGGGCTTAACAACGACTTGAACTAATCCTATATGTAGAAAATTATTGCCTTCTTGCCTATGTTTCTTAATTGCATCAAGATTAAGTAATTGGCATGTTTCATGTTCTTTTCCTAAGGCATAGACTTGTTCTACTGTCTTAATATGCGTAGTTTGCTTGAATGCATTAATTGACCATTTTTGCTTATAAATTTCTTTATTAGGGACTTTAGGTATATTCCAATCATTACAGTGTAATTCTGAACTAGACGACTCAAATTCTAAAACTTCTTCATTAATTATATCTGGAACTGGTTCCAAACTGGTTCTAGAAATAGAAGAATTAATTGAATTGGTTCTAAATAAACGACTCATTTTGCTTACGTGGAAAATTTAAATTAACTAAATTAGAGAGACTCTTACATGACTTCCAAAATAGAAAGACTCTTGGGATATATATATATATATATATATATATATATATATATCAGTTATTCTCTTATCCGGATGTCCGCACGTTATTATCGTGCGGATCCTATTTTAAACAGGCAAGAAAACAAAGAGGGGTAGTACAAAATACACTGCGTCCGCACGATAATAATGTCCGGATGTCCGCATAAGAGAATTTCTGTATATATATATATATATATATATATATATATATATATATATATATATATATATATATATATATATATATATATATAAAGAGTATATTTGCGTGGCTATACTCCTTAAGTATATTCGAATATTTAAAGAATATAGTCGTGTAGCTATACTATTTAAATATATTCGAATATTTAAAAAGTATAGCCGATCGGCTATACGCTTTAAATATTTTTACTTTTTATTTATTTATTCGAATATACCTATTCTAAATTGAAATCTAGTAGAGAAAAATAAAACGTGAAAGAGTAGAGAAAATGTGATAAGTTGCTCCATGTGCAAAGCAAAACAATTCAAATTAGGTAGTCATGTTTTCAGCTATGAGATTTTGGTGGCCTAGGACGATGCCAAAAAGAAGGACCCTATAAACACATGACTACTTATAATTAAAACATATATTTTTTTCATTTGTGCATATATATAGAATTCCAAAAAGAATGTAGACCTTTTGCAACTATTAACAAAATGTCAAGAATATTTAAAAAGTATAGCAAATTTTTTTAAAAGAATTAAATACTATTTATTAATTAATTTATGAAATTTATTAAAATATTTAAATACTAATTATTCACTAAAGAAATAATAACTACAAACTAATTAAAGTAATTAAATAAGGCTAAGATATTACTTCATTACAAATATTAAACCAAACAAACTAATTTGTACGAAAAAATTTAAAAAACAGTCCACCAAATAATTTAAAATAATTAACTACTATATATTTAGTAATTTATGAAATTAATTGAAATATTTAAATATTAATTGTTCACTAAATAAATAATAATGGAAATACAATTAATAATTAAAGTAATTAAACAAGGCTAAGATATTTCTTAATTATAAATATTAAACCAAAAAACTAATTTTGTTTTTAAAAATTAAAAATAAAATACTTATATTCAAATAAATTAAAATTTTATATAATATATATTTAAAGAATATATTTAAAAAAAAAAACAAAATACTTAATAAAAAAAGAGTATAGCGTGGCTATACTTTTTATAATACAAAAATGGGTTCCTTATCCTTTTCCCCTGTTTGGTACAAAAATAGCCAATTCGAGAGATGTGTGTTTGAAACTACAACTTTGAATATGAGGATAAATATCGTCTATAACTCTCACTTGAGTTGAAAGCTTTCATACTTGCGCACACTAGTGTACTCACAGGACCATTAGCCTGAGGTCTAATATATGATTTGAGATATACAATAATTTAGAGAGAAAAAAAAACAATTAATATGCTACTTTTCTTTGACAAAGATTCCAATAAGAAAGCAAAGTTACAATTTGGAAGTTGAAGGAAGGCTACTTGCATTATATATATTTGAAAATTTCCTCTCACATGGGTTTAGACCATTTGCATCATCATGGGGAAAAGTAATTAATTCATGTCATAGCAAAAATGGAATACTGTTTCGGGTCGTCTTTTTTAATAACGACAAACACATTGTCTTTTTCTTGTTGTGTTTGGTGCCAAGGAAGCCAAAATTTCAAAGTAAAATTACAAAAACACCACCTAATATACCAATAGCAGGGCTCTCAGAAAATCTAAGCATGCATACGAACAATTAGAACAGCCCATATGCGCATAGGTTTGAAGTCCCAAGGCACCGAATGAATATTTATATAAACTTCCTCCTCAATTGCTTGTACGGAAAATAAATAAATTTGGAAGAAGAAATTTGGACACCATCATTGTTGCACCTAAAAAATTAAATTTCGTAATATAATTTCTGAAATGGAAAAGGAAAGAAACCTGGCCAAAAGAGTCATAATTGAGTAGTTGTAGTATAAGGGGTCTGAAATAGTATAAATGAAATGAAAATAATAACCAAACCTTCTCTTCTCGTCATATAGATATTGACTGGCTATTAGCTTTCACGCCCTCACCTTCCATTCTCTTCTTTTGATTTCTGCTGTCTCCCCTACTTCATATATATTTATTGTTTCATAATAATATATATTTCTATTTTTATATATAGCCCCCTCAACTTTCATAACTACCACCATAAAGCTCAAATTCTTCATCTCCCTCCTCCTTGTATATATGTCTCTTGCTCTGGAAGCAGCCCATAACCACTGAAACTTCTTGAGTTTTCACCAATGTAAGTCTCTCTCTCTCTCTCTCTCTCTCTCTCTTCTTTTCTTCTTTCTGGGTAGTTTTTGATAGTTAACTGTAGGACTGTGCATTTGTTGTAGATGGAATAATGGAACAATATTATTATATCAAAATAAGTTTACAAAACCAAGAGGAAGAGTTCTCATCAATGACTCAATCTTTTTCTTTTTTTTATTTTTTATTTTTTATATTTTGGTGGTGGTAATGAGTTCTCATCATAGTCAAAGAGCTTCTGCATCTTGGTCTAATGGATACTGCTGCACAATTTGTCAGTACATGAACCTTTCCAGAAGACAATGGGTTTTATGTAGGGGTTTTGATAGTCAACCTTGATTAGGTATAACAGAATACTTCCATTTTATTTTTATTTTACTTTATTTATGGAGAGGATCGCCTTCTCTTTTTCTTTTTAAAAAATAAAAGTGTAGGCACCTAGCTAGAAGATTTTATATCTTTGTTTTTACATGTACGTTTTGTTTTTTTAGACTGCATGTATATATCTTGCAAACACGGGCTTAGGCTTAGCTAAGTTGGTTAGAGCGGATGTGCTCCCTACTCTGCACCCGAGTTCGAATCCCCCTCTCATAGTTTATATTAAATGAAAATAAAATATCGTTTGTATAAATAAAAAAAAATTGAAAATTTGTAAATTTGTATATTATTTGACATTTGACACTAAAATCACCATGCAGCTAGAGAGAAAATACACAAATTTCAATTATTCCAAGCATGCAAAGCCCAGTAGAGAAAAGAGCAGGAGTGTACACCTACGTAAGCCAGTGGCCTATCTACTCCTTAGCATGGTCAGTCCGCCATGACAAGCCCTCACGCCTTGCCATAGGCAGCTTCATTGAAGACTACAGCAACAAGGTTGAGCTAGTCCAATTCAACCGGGACACCTCCGATTTCGCTACCGATAATCGCCTAATTTTTGACCACCCTTACGCACCCACCAACCTCATGTTCTTCCCCTCCAAGGACCCCTCGAACCCCGACCTAATTGCCACATCCGGTGACTACTTGAGGCTTTGGGAGATCCATGATGACAGAATTGAGCTCAAGTCCCTGCTCAATGGGAACAGTAGCAGTGAATTTAATTCGGCTATAACATCTTTTGATTGGGCTGAGTGTGACACTAAGCGTGTGGCCACGTCTAGTGTGGACACTACATGCACAATTTGGGACATTGAGAGGGAAGCTGTGGACACTCAGTTGGTGGCTCATGATAAAGAAGTGTACGACATTTCTTGGGGTGGCTTCAATGTGTTTGCCTCAGCTTCTGGGGATGGCACTGTCAGGGTCTTTGATTTGAGGGACAAAGAGAGGTAAGGGTTAATTCACAATTTTACTTTGCATGCAATTTTTTTAGACTGAAAACTCAAGTCTTTTATTCCGTATTTGTTTTGAGAGGGGGAATCGAACGTGAGACCTTTTTTAATTTGGGATAATTGAATGAGAAGTACTACTGGACTAAGTTTTAGTTGCCTAGTTGATAAGAAGTCTGTAGCTGAGTTCAACGTACTTCTAATTCAGGGGTGGACATACATGAGGTCAAGTGGGGCAAAAAAACTTATTTGTAACATAGATAACACTGTTTTGCTATTCTTGACCAATAACACAAAGACACGTGAAAAAAGTTATCCTACATGTCATTACATTATGGACTAGAAATAGCAAAAACTGATATCCCCATTGCATGAGAGTTTCTCCTAAGCCCCGTACAGTTCTATTTAGCCTACTATAATTACAGTAAAAAAAATTGAGCCCGCCAGAGTTCTGATTCATAAATCTTGTGATTTGAAGTTCTATTATTGTAAGGAAGAGAAAAGTCAATTTTAATTTGTCTTTTCTTAACCTATATTTGCATTTGATTTATTGTAGTAGAATGATTTACTAATCGTATTACTAATAAATACAATAATTTTCTACAAATTTTTTCAATAGGTCAACCATAGTGTATGAAAACCCATCTCAAGACGGATCCTTGCTGAGGCTGGAATGGAACAAGCAAGACCCAAGATTCATTGCCACAGTGGGCATGGACAGCAACAAAGTGGTGATTTTGGACATCAGATTTCCTACAGCTCCTCTCATGGAGCTTAAAAAGCACGGATCCAGTGTGAACGCCATTTCCTGGTCCCCAGGTATGGGCCACCAGATATGTTCTGTGAGTGATGACTCAAGGGCTATGATTTGGGAGGTGGTCAAACCTGGGGTTCAATCAGACGGTGGTGGGAATGTGGAGCCAGAGATGTGGTATGGAGCGACGGCTCAGATTAACCAAGTGCGTTGGTCTGCTGTGGAGTTGGATTGGATTGCTATTGCCTTCTTGAATAAGTTGCAGCTCTTGAAGGTTTAGAAATTAAAAGGTTCATGAAAATATATATATATATATATATTAGTATCGTTGGCAATTTCAGGGGCAATGGCATATTTAGAGTTGTATAATTAAGAGTGGAAAGGAGAAACGGGAATTAATTTAACTGGGAGATATTTGTAAAATACAATTTTCGTGTGACAATGGAAATGGTCAAAATGTTCATTGACCAATACCACAATGAAGTTTTGTGTCGTGTAAATTTTTATTAAGTATGAACCTCTTGTCTTGATGTGAATGTTGACTGACCGGCACAATTAGGTAGTTGATCAATGTAAATTTTTCTTGAGTATGAATTTCTTATCTTGATGTGAATGTTGACTGACCGGCACAATTAGGTAGTTGATCAATGTAAATTTTTCTTAAGTATGACATTAACGCGAGAAAATTTTTGTTATATTTTCCTTTTTTCTTTTTATTAAATTCATTTTGTTAAGGCCTGTTTGATTCATGAGAAGGAGGCTTGAGGATGGTAAATCAATTGCTTTCCCATATTGATAAGTTTGAGCATGAGAAATAGTTGTATGGCACATGAGAAAGTAGGAGGGAATGTGAAGCCCCTCCTCCCTCCTTAGGTCTTGTTTTCCCCCCTCATAGGAAAGTTTAGGAAAATGAGCCAATATTAAATGCACATTTTTCATAAGAAGTTTATGTGAAGTGAAATAAAATGGTATTTCCTGGTTACTTTCTCAGCATTACCAAACATGGAAAATTATTTCTCATCAAATCTTTTCCGCCTAAGTTCTTTATGATTATGGAAGATCTCATTTTGTTTTCGTTTAATTAATAAACAAACTCAAACATCATAGGAACAATTGTTATTCATGTGGATCTCATCTTTATTGGTAACCTAGTTTACAATGTAAAAATAGTTTTTATCGATTCATACACCAAAATGGATTTACATTATTACTTCCATTTTCTAATGCTAAAAGTAAATAAATAAATAAAAGTTTATCAAAACATAACCCCCCAAAAAAAAGAAAGTAAAGTAGTTGGAGTTACTGCCTTTACAGTTTACTGCCGCAAAGAGTTACCCGGCAAAAAGAACCAGACTCCACTTTGATTAAAATTTTAGTTTTATTTAATTTCAATTTGGGCTTGAACCGAAGACCTATCGAGGAACACCTACACTTCAGCAATTTCGCAAGCTCATCGTTTTGCTTCTTCCGTCGCGATCAGCGAACACGAACCTTCCTCCGCCGTCATTACCAACAAAGAGAGCTCTCGTCTCTTCGATGGCGATGACCATTGAAGGTACAATTCTTAATGCACTGTGTTTCCCTTTTTTCTTTTTTTCTTCTCTTCATGTATCTCAAATCTTCGATTCTTTTCAAATCAATTTTGGTTTTGGCTGGGCGACGAAATTTTTTTGCAGAATTTCGTTGAATAATATCAAAAAACTGAGATAAGCCTTTTCTCTTGTTCCAATTCCCCGCTGCAAAAATTGGAGAACTGGAATCGTGTGGGCTTGAGAGCTGAACATTCTGGAATTGTGCTCAATTAATTAGGGTTTTGTGTAGTTGATCTTTTTTAGTACAAATTACAATCATATTTTATGATTTCAAACACCCCAGTTTGAATGCTTATCTTAATCAGAACTTTTTTTTATAAATAAAAACTTAAAATTCTATGTATATTTCCAATATGATATCTTATAAGAAATGGTTTTTTTTTTTGGGTCAAAAATAAGAAATGGTTAATCGTATCAATTTGATTTTAGTGGCAACTTACTTTTCGGTAACGTTAATTGGGGAGCTCGAATTTCATGCATGGTTGCTATATGTAAATTGGGGGCATTAGTTCACAGATTGTGAAAGGGTTGCGTTGTATGCGTCGAGCATGAATTCCTGTGACTATATATAAGATAAGTTATGTAATTGTGTTTATTATTGAACCTTCAGTCATATTTTGATGGCATTGATTACTAACCCTTTTTGTTTTTGGTGCATTGTTGCTCTGCGTGTTGTTGACCGGTCGTGTTCTTTGCAGTGTAAGTAGGAATTTAGTTCTGTGATCTTAGCCCTGTTATGCAGCTTATCTCAAACAGACTTCTAATTACGAATTTCTCTGTGTACAGGCTTGCAGGACTTGCTTTTATGTTTTCAGCAAGCATCTTGCTACAGATCCTGGTAATTTTTGTATGGTTTAAATGTTTGTAGTGGTTTGGAATACTTTGCAATTTCCTGTTGCTTTAAATCACATGCTGTCTTTTGTATAGTAAATGCTGTAGCCTGGTAATTTTTGTATGGTTTGAATGTTTGTAGTGGTTTGGAATACTTTGCAATCTCCTGTTGCTTTAAATCATGTGCTGTCTTTTGTATAGTAAATGCTATATAATTATGTTTTGAAAGTTTTGTGCCCTTGTACTCAAACAGACGCTCATATATATGCATGTGCAATTGTAATTATATCCCAGTATTATGTTATGCCATACATAGTCTGTCTTGCAAATATGGCAGATGCATCAAGAATAAGGCACATGTGCATGCGTATATCTTCATGAATCATCTTACTTTATGAACATCAGGTGTTATGCTTGTTTTCTCGTCTGATGCATTCACTTTGTTATTTTTGTGGACGACACTTCCTTTCATCCTTTTCTTCACGCATTGTTTATTTATTCTTTAAGGTGTGTGTGCTTGTGTTGCATGGGTTGTTGTTCTTGGCGCATGTCAGTAACTTTTGTACTTATCAAAAAAAGAAAAGAAGGTGCTCTGCTCTCTGTGATGAATCTTGCAAACACTTTGAACCAAACATTTCTAAGATATATTTTTCAAGTTCAATTGAGCTTTTAAACAGTGAAATTATTGAAGCAGTTGGCATATGTGACTTCTTCTTTATTTTTTTTGGGAAAACCCCACTGCATAAGAAAAGTTAAAGCTACAAACTGGGCTATTGTCCTGCAAGAAAGTTAGGGTTCAGTTTTAATGAGTATTCTTCTGGTTACTTGTGGACATTGGAAATTGGAGGATTTTGTACATTCGTTCCTAGGATGTGTTTAATGATGTCAAAGTGAGTAGGAGTACATTTATGCATTGCTTTTTAATTATAGTATTCAAATGTTCTTGTGCGGATTGGATGTTTTCTTCTTCTTTTTCTTTTGTTGATATAGTAGCTTACTACCAAGACAAAATCTAGAACCCTTCAGACCAAAAAAAAAAAAAAATCTAGAACCCTACTAGCAGGGTGTTATTCAAGTTGCCTTCTGCATTTGAAAGGGGCTTTTGTATCCTTTGTGATATTAATAATACTGCCTGATGATACATCACCAGATTGGGGGTTTGGATTTCAAATATCGTTTATGCTTACTCACTGTTTTTTTATAAAAAATCTGTGGCAGGCTTGTGCATTATACAACAATTGGTGGCCGATGTTATCTGGTGAGAGTAGCTAATATAAGTTTCTTATTCTACTTGGTATTTAGGGTTGGTTTGAGCATCAACTTATTGAAATTTCGATTGTTATTGTAGCTCTCATGTACGTGCTCGTACCCATGCCTTGCTTATTCTTTGGTGGTGGTTCTACTCAGTTTTTGCTTAGCAGGGAAAGTGATGGGTGAGTATTTTCTAAGCACTTTTACTTACCAAAAAGGTCATCTATAATGTAACCCTCTCATGTATACCTGGTATTTCTATAATTTTTCATTCATTATAGATATCCCGTATTTTTGTTTATAATGCCAAGATACTTGTGTGCCATGCACCGATTTATTTGTCAGCCTTTTTGTCGGAACTCACAACTGGATATAACCAAGTTTTTTAAGATCACTGCCATGGTTTGGATGATATTCTGAATACCTCAGGATTGAAGTCATTGGTTCAATTCGTTTCGATAGTTACTGTCCCCAAGAAAAAATTGATTTATTTTTTAAATTAACACCATAAATTTTAGCTTTCTATAAAATCAATTTTTTGAAGTATGCTTCAAAATGAACAAAAGGGGCTACTAATGTACACAAAGGAAGAACCTCAGTATTGAAGGGGGTTGTGATTTTCCAAAACTGCCAAGGGACATATAGCCCATTCAAGAAATTCAACACTAGCTAGAATAGAACAAGTGAAAAGGTACACATTGGAATATCGCTGAGAGAAGGGCCAAACTTAAAAAATATTGCTCCTTTTTAGGGTCACAAAACAGAGCAATAAGTAGTTATGTATGTAATTGTGGTTTTACCCTAAATTAGTTGTGACAAGTTTGACAACCAGCCTATGGAACTTTTGTAACTTGTAAACTGAGTTTGCAAAGAACCTCTATAATTCAAAATTACATGAACAGCTTCCTTGTTGGCTTTCTCTTGTTTTTTCAGGTCATATTCTTCGATTAAATAAAATTATTATATTGCAGGTGGGTAAATGCTGCTAAATTTTTGACTGGAGCATCAACTGTGGGGAGCATAGCCATTCCCATTATCCTTAGGCACGCTCATTTGATTGAGACATCTGCTATGTGGATCGAATTCTTTTCATTCCTCATATTTGTCTGCACTGTCTTGTGCTTTCACCGTGCCAGCCTCGAAGATGAGTGGTGATGAACATAAAAAACCTAGCTTCTTATCTACTACTGACTGGCAATCATTGGGGCCAACAATTATGTAATGTAAACAACTGCATGAAGTGTGATATGCATACAATGGAAAAGGAATAGAGACTCTTCCCTTTTGTAAATGTGTTCTATATCTAATGTTCAAAGACAATTTATTTTTATCAGTTTGTAATATGTTCAAAGGCATCTTGATTAATTTGCCCCTTTAACCGATTTGGGCAGGACATTAGGTTTCTGGTTAATGTGGGATTGCTTCTGTGTGATAGTGGTATTTGCTATGTAATATAATTTAACTAGAATTTTGATCTTTAAATACTATGCATCTCTTTTATCAAGCTGATGATACCAGTTCAGATCAGATGGAAGAGAGGGAAAAATAAAATAAAATTCGACATGGCTATGAGGATGTGAAGAAATTGTCCCACATTGGAAAGTTAAGAAATCTTGCAAGGGCTTATAAGGAGTTGTATCACTCTCCCAATTTCCAATTGGTTTTTGAGTTGGAACTTTAGGGCATGTTTGGTATTTTATTTGAATCAAAAATTTTAAAACAGAATTTGAGTCTAAAACCCAGAAAATATGTTTGGTATGTCCGGTTTAGAAAATCCGAACTCAAAAATATTCAAATACTTGAAGGAAGAAGGAAAAAAAAATCTGTTTTTTAAGAAACAATGTTTAAATTACATACCAAACAAGTTTTTGAATCTTAAAAAGTGTATTTTAGAACTCCTAAGAAAAATCAATTTTTTTGAGTTCAATACTTGATTTTGATACATAACGCCCCCTTAATTTCCTTCGCAGTATAACTTGCATAAAATAACCTATTTTTCCCCCTTAACCTGTATTACTTCTCAGAAACTAAAACTCAAGTAAAACAAGCCATATAAGAAACCTCAAAAAACAGCTGCAGAACCCAACACACAACAACAAGCCACCAACCAGCCACCAGTAAGAACATTCCATTTCAATTGCCATTCAAAGCACACAGAAAACAAAGGAAGAACATTCTTCTTTAATTGGTCATAAGGAAAAACATTCTATTCACAAAGCACCCACCCATTTGGGTATTGACTTTTGTTGTGTAGATATAGCTGCACCAAAATGGATTAAGCTGCATCCTCAACTTGTGATACTCGCAAGTGCACGAACCGTTGGTAGTATAGCATATGTAAGTGCGAGGTCGATTCCACAGGGATTGGTGATTGAATGATCCAATTTAGTTTCCCTACACAAAATAGAAACAAAAACAAAGAACATAAAACAAGGAAGAAAGAAATAAGTAACTCAAGCAAATAAGTTCCCAAGTTCAATTAGATTAACGGATTGATTCTAGCTAAAGTATGATTAAGCCATGGTGTGTGGTCATAACCTTGTGTTCCTAATTCCCTAATTTGATCATTTGTTGTCTAACCTAAAATTAAGCATTAGGAACCCATTAAGCATAGAAGAACATTTTAAACAACCAAGCATGTATCTAATCCCTGTTGTCGAATGTCCATACATACTCTTCCTATTCATAGTTCAATTCGAATTAAAGCATGGTGTATACTCTTAATTCAAACCAAGATAGCTAACATGCAAGCCTAAATGGTGATCAATCATTCAAACTAGCATATTAACTTATAAGCATAATGAATAAGAACAAAAACCATAATTGAAACTTGGAAACTAATCAAACTTGAAACTAAAGAAAAGAATTTACATAACAATGAAAATTAAAGTAGAACTTGGAAAGACTTAAAGGAAAATTTCAGCACAAATATTTCATTACAACAATTGAAAACTAGAAAATGAAACTAAGAGAATTTGAGGGAGAGAAGGGAAGGGAGCTCTAGAGAAGTGTTTGAGAGCTCCCCCCCTTGGGGTGTGTTTACAAGCTTAGAGAACATCCCTATTTATAGGCCTAAGGGAAGTGAAAATCTGAATTCAATATGGCTAATGCATACAACACTTGTTTTATAAAATCTGAAATGGTTGATGCACTTGTATTAGAAAATCTAAATTGGGTGATGCACTTGTATTAGAAAATCTTGAATTGGTTGATGCACTTCACCAATAGATCCCACCAGCAGCCCTAGCTCATCTTCATGTCACCATGACCAAGCTTCCAACCAGAAATGATAGCTCATACCTAGCTCACCATGACCAAGCATCCAACCAGCACATGCTGAGGTCAGCATGACCAGCAACTTCAAGGGCTTACAACTTGGGCTTCTCTTAATCAAATTAGGACTTTAAGCACTCTAAATTGAAGTTCAGAATGTCTTCTTTCCAGCCATATATCATTTGGGCCAATCCAAGGTCGGAGGAGGAAGTTAAGGCCGAAACAAATTGCTAACTCATTTTCCGCGCTGATAAGATCCATCCTGAGCATGGTTCTGTGTTTGCTAGGTAACGGACTCCAGATTTATCCAATGGGGCTGAATTTTGGATATGTTATAGTAAACACCCATTGGAACAACTTTCATGAAGAATGAGGCCTCATCCGAGCTGTGTAGGTTGCTGAAACAAAGCTTGCAATATGACCTACGGAACTGGACTGGCAGGGGGCTGTAGCCAAAATGAGTTTGTCTTTTAAGCTCTTCATCCATTCATCCAAATTAGGCCTTAACATGCTTGAATTGCATGAATTATACTCTCTAAAGCCATCATTATTACCTAAAGCTCAATGAACTGAAAGATAAACACAAAAAGGATTAAAAGCACAAGTTTAACTCAAAAACATAACCAAATCATAAGCTAGAAGGGTACAAAATGATATACAATTATGAACCGATCAACTTTCAGAAAAGCCCTATGGCTTCTTAATCGTCGAATCAAATTGATTAGCTGTTGGATCAAATTGGTTAGTTTGATTTGATGGTTAAAAGATTGGATTTCATATACATAGACTTTTGAGCTCTGACTTTTGGGCCAGGTTGTAGCCATGGGCTGATTTGAAGGTCTTTGCAACTTGCAAGGGACGATTAGTCGGAAGTCCACTGTCTTATCTTATGCTACAAAAATGAATGGCATTGGATGCCCGACAAAAATCTGGCCAAAATCTAATCCACGCCCACAAAAAACAAAAAACATAAACCTGACTGTTTCTTCTTCTTCTTCTTCTTTGTTTCATATTTGGATCTAGAACCTAAAATGGGTTACAGAAGCCAATGAGGTAGAGCTCAATTGGATCTCCACCTTCATCGACAGAGGTTCAAAATCTCAGACACCCAATAAATATTTGTGTAAACTGCCATCCTCCAATCGCTTATACTAAAAAAAACAAAAGATTACAGAAGGTACATAGATTTGTCATTGTAGATTGTTCCTAAATCTAAAATTCTTCTTTATCACTTAAAGAGAATTAAATAATTATAATCATATATGTCCTTGTGGCTGTAAAGACATTAACCCTCCTCAACAAATTATGTTGCAGCAACAAAATCATGTTTTACGTTCTACTTTCTGGTTTTTCTTGTTTCTTATGAAGCGACATCATCCTAGATATCATGGATGACCTATTCATGGTTTAAACCACGACTCTGGTCGCTAAGCGTTTGTTTGTACGGTCATATTTTAAAGTCGTATATAACATTATTGCTTAAAAAATAATACATATTGGTCAATTATTATATAGAAGAATTTAATAAAACTACTTGAGAGAGAGAGAGAGAGAGAGAGAGAGAGAGAGAGAGAGAGAGGGAAAAAAACAGCTAAATCGGAAATAATTAAAAACTCTTTTGATACGAATGTGTTTTTACAGAAATAATCATTGAAAGATGATGACCTAAAATCTGGGCGGTTCGGATGTGGAAAATACATTATGTATAATCCTAAAACAAATATGTATACATTTCTTACGATAAGGAACATCTTTTTCATGGAAAAACTGACATACGTGTATGGTTTTTTTTTCTTGGGGAAGGAATAATGATCCCTTAAATTTGGAGAAAAAAGAATGAACAAAGTCAAGTGGCGGTTCATGCGTGTTTCTGACTAAACGTGTATACTATTTCAGTTTGCGGAGATACAAGAAACAGACGAAGCAACGTTGTTGGGACTTCGGGGACTTTGCTGTGGCTAACTTCCTCCATTTTGCACGTGGAAGACCACATTCTTCTTGGCACATAATGATAAGAAAGAAAATAATCAAGTATTTTCACACCTAGGAATTTCCAAGAGCTTTTCTTTTGCAAAACTCAATTTAGCTTCTTTGATTTTATGGTGAAATACAAAGGTCAAAGATTATTGTTATCGACATCTCATCGACATCAACACTAAAGTCTGATGCATACAAGTGTATATGAAGTAGGTAAAGTTCATAAAAATTTCTCACTTAGTCACCCAAAAGGTAATTTGATTGATTGATAACCAAAGAATTTGCCGCACCGCCCTTTTAATTATGGAGAAATTCTTCAACTCGGCAGGTGGATTACATCAATCTTAATACAAAAATCTTTTTTGTGTTGTGTGTATGGCCGAATATATGATGTAATCCACTCGTCAAATTAAAGAATTTCTCCTTATGCATGTGTACGTATATTTGACTAGATTCGTGCTTGTGCGTACATATGTATGTATTTTTGGATGCTTGCCTACTTTGTTTACAACACGAACCAATTTAAAAAAATACATTTTGTTTTTGTAGGCGGCTTATGCATGGAATATGTGTAGTATTTGCATTTTGGAAATGATTTATGTGTGATAGTAACTTCACATGCATGATGACGATGATGTAAATCTTTTCAACTAGGGAATTTCCCTTCTCGATGCAATTCCAATCATTCACATTAGTTGATCTATAAACATATCTCATATTTAGACCATTATTTAAAAACCTTGGGAGAAAACATGATTTTTAATGATCAATCTGTTCAATGATGACGTTTAGTTTTTATTTTGCTGAAGGAGTTAGATTATGACTTAACATCTCTTTTAAATCAGAACCAGAACTTATGAATTACTTCTCACCATTTTACCAACAAATACTATTCTCCACTTCTGAAAAATCTCAAGATTCATATAATCCAAGAAACATATATAATACATGAAGGTACAGTGTGCAAAGAAACTTATAGTTATTATTTGTTACAAAGGAAATATCAAGAGATGTACTTCAAACTTTGCCCTTACATGTGAAGGTACTCTCTACCACTTGAAGCTACAAGTCTAACACAACAAGATTTGGCATTTTGTCCATAACTCTAATACAACTATCTCATAACTTGGTTAAACTCTACAAATCATCAATTTCATTTTGAGTGAAACTAATAATCTTCTCCTTATTTTCTTCCTTAAAGCCAATTATTATTGATCATCAATTGTTCCAAATCCCAAAGTGCTTCATTATCAATGACCATTGGCAAGGTTCCAGTTTCACCTGCAGGTTGAGAGGGTGGTTGAGGGCCATGATGATCTCCTGAGGATGAACTCTCTGGTGAGCTTGAGTTTCTTCTCTGATCACTACCCATGAGGGGGTTCCTGCTATGTGATGTTGAACCCTGATCCTGATGACCTGCACTTTCATGAGCAGCAGCCGTTTGATTCAAATTCAAACTAGGGTTGCTCATGATCTCCACCCCTAGAGGTCGTCTGTCGAATGCCCTCAGGCATTTTGATTTCTTGTACACTCGGCACAAACTGAATTCTTGCCTCAACTGCATGCATGCCAACATAAATTAATAAATCTAGAGCAACAACATAATTAAGTTTATGAAGTTTTAATTTGGTAGATATTTCATTAACAACATAACAAAGAGATTTCAAATTTCCTATTAATTACAAAACTATCATCGATTTCTTAAAACAAGCACAACCCCAAAACCTCATAAAAAAACCTATAAATTGATATATAACTAGTGCTAAGAAAAACATTGTGGTCCAAGCGGTTCCACTAACATACATATATCAAGTCTTTTCGAGTTTTTATGATACGCAAATTAAATGTAGGGTTAGATCTTGTGTGCTCAAAATTATTACGAATTATTTGACAAGTTATATGATATCTAGGTTTCGAAAAAAAAAAAAAAGTAATTTTGGAGATATATGATTAATTAGTACCGTAGGAGCAGAAGGGGCGTTTGACGATGAAGAGGCAATCAATGGTTGATTTTGATCTGCATGATGAGCTTCAATGGCTTTATATTCATTCATCTTCCACTCGGTTTTCCTTCCATTAGGAGCTCTACCATTGTAGAAAACCATGGTTCTTTTGAGGCCGATGGCTCGATTGGAATTGGAAGAGTAAACAAAACTCGGTGACCCAGTTGCTTTCCAATACCCAGTTGTTGTGAGTCGCCTCGGTCTCCCTCCTCGAGCTTCACTCTCTTGTCTTGGGATGAAGAAGAACCACTGCTCTGGATCTCCATGGCAGGCCTCTCCCGAAAACTCTATAAATTCATTACATAACCCAACTAATTAATTGAAGTATAAACAAAACAGAAATACAAGTTAATTGAAGTCATGACATTGCAATGAACTATAATATGAGGAGTAATTCCATAAGCGACCTCCATTATTTTTTTCATGTTATTAAAATGATGCAACCTATCCTATATATACACCTCAAAAAGAAGATAATGCACCAGATAGAAGAGAGAGAAGTTTAATTACGTGGGAGGTCCCATGGATTATACTCGTATATGTAAAGAACAGGTATGACTCGGTCCATGACTCGGTTCAAGTCCTCCCTCCTCCCTTCCAGTTTGTTCTGCAAATAAAACGAAACCAGCTCCTCCTCTGTTGGGTAGAATCTAAACCCTGGTGGCAAATCCTCCATCTGATCTCTCTCTCTCTCTCTCTCTCTCTCTCTCTCTCTCTCTCTCTCAAAATGTTATGTATTGTGCTTAATTTGATTTTCACTTACGTACAAGAGGCTCATTATATATAGGATGAATTGAAGTTAGGCAAATGAGCAAAAGGTTATCAAAAGAAGCCGAGTGAAAGGAGAAAGGAGGGACAGTTTTGAGTTGCTTGGAAATTTCTACGCGCTTGTATGAGAAAATATTCTCTCTCCTTCAGCTTGACTTCAAATCGGTCAAAATATGTATCCCTGTGTGACAGTCTAAGGCTCTTTCTCTACACCCGCTGTTGTATAATTTGGTTTACTATATTTTTCTTCAACCAATAATATGTTAACATTCGCAGATTAATTCATGTGCAGTTATTTTTTCATAAATAATTTAGCAGCATAAAATATCCAAGGATCCTTCCAAGACTATGAATTATATGAACTTTACCCGACTAATATATCCAACTACAAGGATATTTTATACAATTATTTATTTATTTTTAAAACTATTAGATCAATATCCTTGTGATTGTAATTGTAAAGATAAAACTTAATGCATCACATTGTAAATAAAACAACCCTTCTAGTTGAGCTATGGAGAGCTCAATTGAAATATACACAAATTTATGTGGGTGTTTATCTATATATTTAGTAGAAAATAAGGAAATATAAGTATTATTAGCACCCAAAAAAATCCATTATGCACTCCTCCCTCCTTTATCATTCTCATTAAAGAGAAGTGCATGATGACTATTTTGAAGTGCCGAACAGCTGTCAATATAATTTATTTCAACTGAGCTGTGAAAAGACAAACGACTTTAGATGGAGAGCGAAAACAAGTGAAAATTCAACAAAGTGTGAAAGCTTTTACCTTTGTATTCTCGTGTTTCTTGACAAGACTTTCATATTTTCAATTTTACCGTAAAAATGAGAAAAATAGGTCTTGGTTGGTTTCTAAACTAATGTCCAAAATTCAATTAATTTTGTAAGATATTTTAGATGGGCAGCCGAAATATAATGAAGACTCAAAGTGGAAAGTTGACGAAGTGAGAAACCTTTGCAGTGTTTCTATTACAAGTCTTTCCCGTATTTTTCAATTTTAACGTAAAAATGAAACCTAGGAAAATAATTTTTTGGTTCTTTCTAAACTAAAGTACAAAATTGAATTGTTTTTCTAAGTGTATTCTCCATTACAAGAAAAATGCCTATTTTGCGACAAGTATTTACGATGGTCGATGCGGTTCACGCAAATATATGTAATTTTGCACGCTAGTGATTCGTGCCAACATAATTGTAACACCTTAATTAGTAACATCACGAAAATACCATGAAACTTAGCCCCAAATTTTCTATGTTTGTAATTGTGTAAGTAAGTTAGGAGTTATCGTATTAATGTGTCTTTAAATTTGACCACATTTTTCTTTTGGAGTTGGCGTATTAATAGTGTAAATAGGGTTGGAGTTGGGAACTTGATCCCATCAAGATATATAGAGTGAGGCTACCTTACAAATTTGGTTTGGTGGTTGTCGTCAGTTTGTAGTAGCCTTTGATTGTTCTGTTTTCTCTGAAAAATTGAAAATTAGAACTGATTTCATTTAGAACTAAAGCACTTCGGGTTTGTTAAGGTTGTTTTTATTATTACAATTAGTATTCATGATTTTATTTTTATTTTTTTTTAGACAAGAAAATTAGAATCTTCCTAATTTGTCTTTCTTATTGTAGATTCAAAGATTTCAATAAAGAATTGTTCGTGTGAACGATAGTTGTGGTTTTCATTGATATAAAAATCTTAAATTTAGAAGGTCAGATTGCCTATCTCCCACAACTTTATGTTTCTACAAGTATTATTTTCTAATTTTGATTGGTAGGTATTATTTCTTCTTTCTTCTTCAATGGCGGAGTCAGAATTGTATGTGTGGGGGGCCAAACCGTAATACAAGTATAGAAAAAAAATATTCAATCTTACATCAATAATATATATATATATATATAAGAAAAAATGGACATTTTTTAGAACTTTATACTCAATTTCATGTATCAAAACGGAAAAGTCTACTGATAAAATCTCATTTCCCTTTAAACTATTTATTTCATATTCCCTTTTTTTTTGTCAAACTATTTTCTATTCCTTTGGCTCATCGGTTTGATTATTAGAGGATTAATACTTCCTTTTTTATGTCAGTTGTGTAATGGGCCCACAAACATTTTACATATAATTATAAATGAAGTTATTATGGATTGCAATTGGGGGGCATTAGAATGATTATTTGGTTTGCATTGTTAAATATATGAACTAAAACCCAAGCTTTACTTTGTTAAGAACAAATTGTGGAGGGGCCAGGGCCACCTCAGGCCCTAGAGTACCTCCGCCCCTGTTGGATAACAAATAAAAAAGTATGGACAAGAGTTGGATAAATATATGGGATCGAACATCTACGCAATATCTCACTGGAGTTGAGAATTTTGTAGATTTTGCATTTTCTAAAAATATGGATGGTACAAGGATTTATTGTCCATGCAAGAAATTTCACAATCATTATTTGTTCATAAGGGATGTAGTAAGAGGGCATGGGTTTAGGTCCAAGTACAAAAATTGGACTCAACATGGGGAACCTGAGTGGAAGCCAGTTAAAGCGAATGCATCATTGTTTAGTTCATAACTTGGAATCATATCACGAAATGGAAAAAAATTTCCTCTAACATATCTTACAAAACCTTCTAATTATATTTGTGATAATGTATGTGTATTGATGAGTTTGATTGATAATTAAAATGTTATAATTGTAGGATAATAGAGATGCCCCTAAGGCATATAGAACAAAGAAGAAGAAAAATGATGAAGATGAAGTTTTTGATGAGGATAGTGCTGATGTTATTGTAAGTTTGAATATAAAGTTGTTGTTTTGAAATTTTATCTTTTAGCCAATGAACTAATTTGCTAGTGTATTTGTAGAATCAATTCAACTAATGTTTGAAATAAATGGAAGAAGATGAATAACATGAGTCATTTAGAGAGGAGATATTTACTAAAGTGATGCACATGTTGGTTAAATGAAGTCAGCTCACAACTCAGTCAAGTGACTCATGTTAGTTTCCAAACCACCCAGAAGAAAGCGGAAGCGGACATGTACATTATATTTAATGTATTTCTCTTATTAAAGAATAAATATTGTTAAAATTTAAGTGATCTTAGTTTTTATGTAACTTCGAAATATTTTATATTTGATGTCATAAATAGATTCTGGATGCCTCAAGTACGCACTGAAGAAGACTTAGTGTTAATAGCAAGCTGCAGTTTTTAATACAAGATAATGATGACTCCTTCAAGTTTTTAATTTTAATACTTTTGAATCCGTAATATTTTGTTTTATATATAGAGATGGTATTGTTTACATATGACTTGAGATCTGAGATGCCTTTTATTGCGACGTGATGTCGTCGCTAATGGGTATTTATACACTTTTTTTTCTTTTTGTGACGGACTTTGCATGTCACTAATGTTTCTGTATTTCACAACCAAATACAATCTAAGGTCATCTTTTGTTTTTTTGAGTACAAGTGATTTGCGGATGGGGGTTCACATAAATATTTATTGGGTGTCTAGGGGTTTCAAATCTTTGACCACATAGATGGAGATGAAAGAACTCAACCAACTGAGTTATACCCCATTAACAGGTCGTCTTTTATTTTGCAACGCAAAAACATTTCGCAAAACCGTAACCAACGGGCTCTAATTGTAGTTTCTCTATTAATTAACAAACTATTGAATCTCTAGCTAGCCCCCTATATATGCATCTCTTACTCGAAAATAAAAATAAATTTGGAACCACAAAAAAGAAGTTTGTGGATTACAGTGGCCATATGCTAGCTAGTTCTTCGAAATTTCACTATGAACTTCCTTGGTTTCTTTTGCATAGAATTAGAGAATTTTGTACAAATCAATTTTTTGTCATCTAGCAAACTGACAAAGAATTCAAGATCGTCAACGTCAAGCCCTCCTCCTTCCTCGCTCGACTTGGCCTACAATACAAGTTATTGGCAATTTGGCATGGCATGCAAATAACTGGCGATGTAAAACAATATATATATATATATATATATAGAGAGAGAGAGAGAGAGACAGAGAGTAATACTTAAATACTTAAGTTGTAATGTCATACTAAAAATTGAAGCATATACATTTAGATAAAAGGCACAACAAAACTTTAGTCTCATTTTAGTGCCTCCCACCCAATTCCAAACCAACACTTGGCCTTCTTCCCTCCCTCCTCGCAGCTTATGAGGCAGCAGCCAGCTACAATCCATAGCTATATACGCCTATAATTAGGGTCACCTTGCCGGCTATAATAATTGAGGCGGCCAACTATGCATGTCATTTTCTTTTTTTGGGTGAATAAATGCATGTCATTTTCTGCATCGCATAACACATATATATGTATTATCTCAAAGTAATTTCGAACAAATTATGAAATTATAAGCACCACGTGTACAGATCTATTTCACAAGCACAACCCAGTTTTTTTCGACAATGTGGTAGGGCTGTAATTGGAATATGTGGATGGCACGTTACTGGTTTTTATTTGTGTTTTTGGTTTCTTTGATAAAAAAAAGTATAGGGCTAGTTTTGAGATGATAATTGTTGCGAGTGTTAGGTGCGTAATTGAATTGCTTCTCTTTATTTGTGGCAATGGTCGGTGGTACGGATTGGAATTGAAAAAACAAAACTGAGCTTGACTTGCATAAATACCGTGGACTTGAAAGATGTCAAATCCAACTTTCTTTTCCTTGTTAAGATGTTCAGGGTACTTTCATCGAAATTCTTACTCCAAAAATACCTCTATTTAGAATAATAATGGAGTTTACGCCTAAAGAAAACAAGAAAAGCAACATTTCCAACAATAATGCGTCGATATAGATCATTACCTAATTAATTATCTATAACTATGGTGATCCGTACTGTTTATGTCATCAATAATGCATCGATATAGATTATTACCGTTAATAAAATATATCAATTTATTATTAACATAATTTCGTCCACGTTATCGACGACTCGGTTTATGTAAAATAACCAATATAGTACATGTTAATCATGATAATTCTTTCGAGACTTATGTTATTTCACCACTAAACACTTAATGTTTTTAATTGCGAATCATAACCATACATTTTTTTGTCAAAAATTAAGAGCATTTTCATTAGAGTTGCTATACTCTGATCTTTAGCCATTTTGGCTAGAATGATGGCAAAATGCAGATCCAACAAACTTGCTATCTGGCTCTCTATTTTAGAGAACTCCCTATTTGAGTTTGGTGACTCTCTACATTTGGAGGGGAGGAGAGAGAAATTGAGGGTTCTCCATTTCTTCAAGTTCTCTCTCCCTAGGCACACAACCCTCTCTCACCTCTTACTTTAAATTTTTTTAATGAACTTTTAATATAGAGAGGAGGAGAGAGAAATAATAAAATATTAACGATTAATCAAAGTAGAGAACATTGATGATATAATGACTTTCTAGTTATTTTAGCTAAAATTTAAAGACTCTCCTGGAGATACTATAACTTGATTAATGATTCATGTAATACTACAACAACAATTCCTACACCATCTATATAAGAATTCAGTTGCAGTTTTTATGCATGCAATCCTTATCAAAAAGCAAAGGCCGCCATAATTTACATATGGATTGCTTCAACAAGCAAGCTAGATTGATCAATGTGTGTGACAAATTGACAATGCATTTTTCATTTTTAAACTGCATAGAAAAAACGCGGTCCGAATAAGATAATGTTGATTGACTCGTGGTGGCCAATAAAGATGCAGACAAAGGCCACCATAATCTGCATATGTACTGCTTCAACAAGCAAGCTAGATTGATCAATGTGGGTGAAAAATTGACAATGCCTCTTTATGAATATGTGTGAAAATGCATTCTTTACTTTCAAACTGCATAGAAGAAACGCGGTCCAAAGAAGGTAATGTTGATTGACTCGTGGTGGCCAATAAAGATGCAGGGAAAGGCGGAATCAAGAATTTTTTTATGGGTAGACTAACTAAAAATTTTAGTTTAAAATCTAATAATTTTTTTAATAAAAAAAAATAACAAACAATCAAAATTATAGCTTACAAGTTTATAATCTACAAGTGGATGTCATTCATTGGTATAAAATAACATAAAAGAAATTAGAAAAGTCTTCAAGAAACACACATGGTGGGTCATATAGGTTTTTTTATCTTCAAAAATTTTCCAAAAGGAAAAACTTGTTTCTATTGGCCAATATAGATACAGGTTTTTCCATCAAAAGTCACTGGGCCAGAGCTCACCCTAATCGTGGCTGTGGTTCCGCCCGTGGATGCAGGATTGAATTTCTATTCTCAATTGTGAAAAAGAAGAAATATATAGTCAATATTGGTCCTAAAGAAGTCAACACAAACACAAACTTGGATTTTGATATATATATCTTCTTCTTCTTTTTCCCCGTAGAGTTCAAGTTGAAGGCTGCAATGCAAATGTGCAGCGGAAAGAAATCATGCAATTTTTCACGCGCAATGAGATAAAAAGGAAGGAATCCGTATTTGCCTGGAGACCACGCTGAAATGTCTTCATAATTCAGATTACAAAACCAACTGGTCCATATTATTAATTACTTGATAGTGAAAGTTAATGCAAATATTCTTTTGTCTACATTCAAATCACTTGACTACATCACAATAGGAAAGGTCTTGAGTTCAGATTCTACCATTCGTGTAGTGTAGTGTGTGTGTATGAGTTAAGTATGTTATCGCTCATCTCAATAAGAAAGGTCCTTAAAAAAAAATCACTTGACTACTCACATTGTATATAAATTTATTAGGGAGCTGATTTCTCCACTTACACTTCCTTTTGTTTTTTAATACTTTTTAATCAATTTTGTTCTTTCTCTTTCCTATTTATCCATACATTACATTAATTTCTTTTTTACTTCACTTTTATATTATTTCTTTTTCTTTACACTTAATTTTCCAACTTACACTCCATTTTCAGTATTAAAGGGGAAAAAAAACTTAATTTCTTACTCGATTAAAGGAAAAAAAAACCAAAAATATAGTGCAAGTTGGAAAATTAAGTATAAAGAAAAATAACAAATATAAAAGTGAAGTAAAAAGAAATTAATGTAGGGTAAGGGTATAATAGAAAAGAGAAAGAACAAAATTGATTAAAAAGTATTAAAAAAACAAAAGGAAGTGTAAGTAGAGAAAAGGGGAGTGGGGAAATAATTTTGGAGTAAACGGTCTGTTGGCACCAAAACTGAACAGATAGAGATGAGTGCAACTTACAAGTGATATGGACGATTGAGAGATCGATTGAGTGTTGGATGCAGATTCTTCCTGTCCTCAGATGCTGATCCTGAATGGAAGGAATATAAGACTCGTGAGGTCTATGGAACCGGTGTGGAGCTAGCCTAAGACTCTCCGATGCCAAAGTAAGTTTGTTTGCTTGGAGCTTTCGTTGTTGACAATATATTAGTATAGAAGTCAAGCTGAAAAGTCTTACCCCTGTATTGTAGTGAAGGGGCCTATTTATAGAGGGCATTTTGTATGCTCTTAGTACTTAATTTCGATGTGGGACTCGTGGAAGGGCCCTATGAGGTTGACACGAGTCTCTAGATATTTCGGGCGGGTGCTTCGAGGTTGATTCTGCAGCATCAGTAGGGAATACCGATTGTAGACTGTGCTGGGCCTGTAGCGACCTTTTGCTGCTTTGAGACAATACCATCGGTAGCCGATGCTGATTGTTCGGAGCCTTGGGCACTTGGGAGTTTAAGTGATCCACGTGTCAATGGATGAGTGGAGGATCATGTATGGTACAAACACGGTCTTTTTTCTGTAAGTTATCGCTTGATTGAGAATTAATCTCCTAAATTATTTTTTCAGAAATTTGAGGACTTGAACTATACAAAAAATAATCAATATAGGACTCAACATTAGATTTTTCAAGATCCATCCAATTTTCCGTCAAAGAATGTCACGTGGTAAGTACGTGAGGGCAATTGAATATAAAAAAAAAAAATGAAAGCATAAAAAAGATACCCCCTCGACCTCCCCAACAAAAGAACAAACCTTGTATATCACGGGGATATCACTATTTTACTATCCCCAGCTAATTTTGTTCCGCCACATGTGATAACTGTTCCAATATGTAAGAACGTAATTGCTACAAAACAATGCTATCCCCGTGAGATGCAAGTTTTTAACCCAACTAACCCCTCCCTAATTTCCCTATCCTTATCTTCACTTCCCAACACCACCCAAACATAGATACTCGTGATTGAGACTCTTTTTAACCGTGCACGTAACAAGAACAAATAAATATATAAAGTAGCTTGTGATTGAGACTTTTTTTTAGTCGTGCACGTAATAGGAAAAAATAAATATATAAAGTAGCTTAAATATCGTTTAATTACTTATAAAGGTGTGTAATGAAATAAAATTTAGTCCTTGCATCTTCTCTGCTCTGCAAAACGAAAGAAAATTGAACTCACACACTATATGGAGATTTGAACCTGAGACTACTGGTTTGTAAGTCAAAATCCTTTCACACTAAGATTGACTCCGTTGACAAATTAAAATTATGATAAGTAAATAATTTGATTCCCCCTAGAAAATATATTATTAAAATCTACACCGACATCCGGGTATATATATTCAAAATTTTCGATCACAATATGTAAAACGTTGCTAATTAATTTAAAATTTAAGGCTTTAACTTTAAAATGAAAGTTCTAAACTCTGGTAAATTAATTGTATATATGGTTGAAAAATATTTGGTCATGTGTTTCTCAAGAGTAAAGGAAAACATGCATTTATGTTTTCTTTGATTTGTCTTTTCTTCTCTGTACTTTGAAGACTTTGTCTTCACTTTTTTCTCCTGACCATCATCGTTTACTTTGTGGTTAGTTAATGTGAGGACCATCATCATCAGGTCCATTCCCATAATCAATTCATGAATCTTTATTTGCATTGCATGCTTGACTTTTATTTGTTTTATTAATTCATTGTGAACTTTCCAGGGCATTACCACTGTCAGATATCATCCATCCTCCTTTTCGCGGAAGTGAACTTTCCATTTTCTATTTCTATTTCTATTTCTATTAATGGTCACAATTTCGCGGACATGACGTTTCGACAATATAACTCACATTTCAAAGTTGAAACAGTTTTGTGAACCGAAATATCGCATTTATCGATCACATTTTAACCGCATCCTAACCTACCGTAAATTACGGTTTTTGAACTAATCATAATTAGCGATGGTCGATGCGGTTCTGTATTATATTTAAAATATATAATATACAGCTCAAGAATAATAAAAAATTAAAAAAGCTAGCCATTTGTAGGGCATGCCAACACGCATGCCTTGCTTTTGCGCCGAGATCAAAGTCTGCGTTTTTCTTCTTCTTCTTCTCCCCATCTCTCAGTCTTCTTGTCTCCCTCTCTCTCTCTCTCTCTCTCTCGTTTTTTTTCTTCCTACTTCTTCCTCTCTCCGTCGCTTTCCATCTCTCATCTCTCACTTTTTCTCTTATTTTTCCTTTTTCTTATCTACCTCTCTCTCTCTCTTTCTTTTTTCTTCCTTCTTCCTCTCTCTGTCTGTTTCCATCTCTTCTCTCCCTCTTTTTTCTTCAGGCCTAGTTAGGGTGGTGGATTTTCTGGGATTGCTTAGCTTGGATTGTTTAGGCCCAAAACAACCAATCGGTGTATACCGTGTTTTTTGCGGACACTCACCGATTTGCGGTTTACATGAAATTTTGCGGTTACCGTACCCACCCATTCTATGGTCCAAGAAAGTTGTGATTACCCACCATTAGATTTAATCTAGGGATGCAGAAAAAAAACTGATTTAAAAATTATGATGTCATTATCTTTTTACTTTTATTGCATCATAACACTATTTTAGTTATTAAAAATAAATTAAAGAAAACCCTAGAGATGAGAAACGAAAACACCACCACTATCTTCCGACGGAGATGAACTTGAAACAAAAGAAAGAAAGAAAGAAAAAAATGAGGCAGAACCCACCACCAGGAACTGCCTTCGATGAACCCTCCTCCGCCTTCTATTAGCAGACCAACCTTCCATGGTCATGTTTCTCCACCCTTCCAAGGCTTTCTTCACCGAAAACCACCACCAGCACCAAGTCCCCTGCTCAATTTGAAAGTCATCGCACTTCCCATACTTCTTCTCATTTGACCCCTTCCATCACCATTAGTCTTTCTCTGCCTCTCAAAGGCTGAGCCCAATTTCTCTCACCAATGTCACCATCAGGGAGGGAAGTGTCATTCTTTTATTTGTATCAATGTATTATATATGAGCAGTTGTATAATAACAAATTATTTTTTTAATGCTATTATTCATGATTAAGTGAGTTTTTTTTTTATAACGAATGTCTAAGAGCAAGTCCACCCATGAAGGCTAAGGCAATGCAAGGGCTGCCACTATTCACGTGAATAGTGGCAGCCTTGCCTTAGTTGGTTCCACCCTTGGAAGGCTAGGGCAAGGGCAAGAAAAAAAAAAAGATTATGCAACAAAATATAAACAATTTAGAAAGTGAATAAAATTGTTATGTATTTATAGGGAAAACATCCATAATATTTTGGTTTTTTTTATAAAAAAAAAAAAATGAATTTTTTTGGATTTTTTTGAATTTATTTTGCTCGCTGACGTCAGCGTGATATCATCGCTGACGTCAGCGTGACATCAGCGCCTTCGGGCTTGAGCTCAGGCAAGATTTGCCCGTGGGCTTGCCCAGGTTGGTGGGTCCCATGCCTTGCCCGGGCTTGTTCTCTACCGCTGGAGTCGAATTGGGCTTGCCCGAGCAGCCTTTTGCCCGGTTTTGCACCAACGCTGAACTTGCTCTAAGGGATAAGTTTACTATTGATAAAAGGAAACTTAGTCTAAAATTTTTAGTTCACAATATATATGAGTCAATCCGAACACGATATGATCACAAACGGATTAGGTTAGTGTTGAGAATCACTCGACAAGACTAATTAAATGCGTCCGGTGATGATCAATTATTTTTCAATTTGAGGGCAAAATTTTCCGAGTCTAACTAGCTAGCCTAATACATTAGTAATTAAAGAGGATGTTGTAAAGGGAGCAATATGTACAAAAACATCATGAAATTTGAGAAATGACATCTATTTAGATGTAATTTAAAATTATAATTTATGATCTCCAAAGTGTATACCGAGTCTCGGGCAAAATCATAAAATTTTGGGGTGCTGTTTCAAAGTTTGTCTTCACTGGGCCTCTTGCCTCAAATAAATGATAGCTCTTGGGTCTCTGGTCTCAAAACCAAGTTCGTCAAATAGCCTCAAAAGTTTATCACACCTGGGCTAGCCTCCCTGGGCTAAAGAATATGAACATCGAAACTCAACCTACAGGCCCTCAAATCATTCAGCCCAAAGTGAGCAAGGGTAAATTCGTTACTCCACGCACTACAGAGCCTATATAAACCACCTTATGTCACTTCCCCCGCCTCCTCTGTCTGTTCAGCCACTAGGGTTTTTCTCTGTTCAAAATCTGCAATGTTTACAGTGATAGCTCTAAATAGTTTTTGTTTTTGTTTTTGTTTTTTGTGTGGCTCAGAATCCGAACATGGAGTTCTGGATGCTGAGCTCAGTATTGATTTTGCTTCGTTTGTTTTAAAGCGCGGCCCTTAAGATCGCCTTCCTTAGCAACCATGGAAGCGTTTTGAGTCATAGCTGCGCAATAGCAAAACACCATTTAGGAGGGTTTCTTTAGGGTTTTCCTTCTGAACCCTCCTCATCTCCCACCTGGGTTTTTCTTGCTGAGGCATTGCTCTGTTTCCATTTGGGTCCTGGAGCTCATTTTCTCATTTTCTGAAACCAAATGGCAAATAGCTTCAATGCTAGTTGCTCATGGGTGTTTCAGTCAATGGGGAGCTTCAGGCCCATTGGAAACTGTTCCTTGTAAATGTCTCAGTCTTGGGTGGGTAACATTCTTATCTCATTTTTTGTGTATGGTTTTTTAATAAATTGATTAAAGTTGGAAATGAGCTTGGCAAGAATGATGATTCAATTAGATGTGTGAAAAAGGGAAATCCTTTTTTATGAACTCAACTATTTGAGGCATTTGGATTTGTCTGACTTGCCCGCCATCATTTTCAATCATGTTAGCTTCGTTCTAAGTTGTATATTGGTGTAGATGCACACCTAAAGTTGGAAATGAGCATTTTGGAGTCAAGTAGTGATCTTTACTGGAAATTGTCTCTTAGTATGCTCGAAGGGGTTAAGATCAAGGCATGTCTCTGTTGTTATTTGATGCATGTGTTATGAAAATGTTGTCCATTGTGATTTATCTTCCCTAAATTTTTTAAGCGAGATTCGTTTTCACTCTAATTTTATCTTGATTGTTGTGATATGTGATGACTTGTATGATTGCTAAAAACAAGAGAAGTCCATATTTTTTTTTAATTTTGGAGCTAAAGAGACGGGCTTTTTCAACTTTTTTTTAAATAAGTGTGTGGAAATGGACATGGCAAGAGTGATGATTCAATTAGATGTGTGAAAAAGGGAAATCCTTTTTTATGAACTCAATTATTTGAGGCATTTGGATTTGTCTGACTTGCCTTCCATAGTTATCTATGTTCATCTTTCTGAGTGTAGCCCCTTGGGATGTATGTTTGCGTATGTGCAATACTGGATCACGAATTAGCATTACTTTTCTTGCTTTATCGGTTCTTTTTAGGACAAATTTTGAAGTGGGATTTGCTCACAGAATTTCAAAATGGATTGGTTGATTTCCTTTCTGCTTTATGTATAATGGTGCACGATTTGAGAATGCCCCTTTTCGTGTTTCGTGATTCTTACCCATGTTGAAATTTTCTCCATTGATACCTTACTTGGAACATATGTAACCCTCTCTTGTGGTACCTGCTTGCTTTTCATCAACATGGTTGGTGAGGTGGTCATCTTTTTGTGCAGAAATGATGCGTTGCAGATTAGAGTCAAGTATACTTGTTAAGTTTTGGTGGCGCCACAATTGCTCGAAAGAGGCAAAACAAGCAGCTGGTACGCCTTTGGCACTTGAGGGAGCTTCTACTTGGATTTGAAGCTTCTCAATCAGCATGAAAGGAGACTCATTGTTGTAAAGCATGTGGCTACTGTCAGCCACACCCAGTCAAACCTTTGTAACTATGGATGTTTTTTAATTTTTACAAAGCTATGCTCCGACTCTCTAATGTATGGGGAGAGAAATTGAGTTTTAATGTACGTTTGAGAAATCTAATTTGAGATGGAACACTGTAACTTATGTTGAAGAAATAATGCAGACTTATGTTGACTCGTTTCTGGTAGATGTAAACATCCGTCGACTTGGGCAGTTTTGTTGTGTAGTTTTCTAAAGTGGGTTTTAGATTCAGTAATTCTTTACAATGAGATTGAAACAACTGTGTTGAATGAGATTGAAACTTTTCTTGAATTCATGTTAATTGGTGATTATGAAACTACAGATTCCCAACAGTGATTAAAAGTTGATCTTCATTATCCAGACATTGATTCTTGCAAAGCGAACAGAGGAATTATTAGAAACATGAGCAAGAAGCAGACAGACATAGAACTTTACTTAGCTATCTAGAATCAGCAAATCAAAACAACAATGGGGGCACTAAACAAAAACTACCCCCAATTTCTTGGCGCATTAATAATAAAAGCCACCAGAATTCTTGATCAACCAACAAAAAAACAAAGCTTGAAATCTCAATCAAGAAACCCAGTCTTGCGCCATATGGCATTCCTGACCTGACGCAAGTCCCTACCTTTGAGCGTCCTCCCAACGCCTTCCAGCACCGAGAACGTGGTCCTCGCCGACAGCCCCGACCCCCTCGCCACCAGCTCGTGCGGCGGCAGCATCTCGTCGTCTCCGTCGTCATCATCGTCTACGACATCAGCAAGGTCGTCGTTTCTCCGATGCTTCTCCACCACCCTGGACAGCATGGGAACCTTCATCGGAGCCGAGCTCTGGAACTTTCTCGAAGTCGGCACGGACTGCGACTGCGACTGAGACTGAGAAAATCTCGGAATTGAAGGTATGGGCTTCGACGACGATGATGAAGAGAGCGCGGGCTTCCGGTACAGGACCGGAGCCGGGAGACCTGGCTCCGGGAGGACCGCGAGTATGCCGGAGTTGACCCGGCGCGTCAGACTGAGCCGGGGGTTCTGCGCGTCGCTGGGCTCGGTGAAGTCGGTGGTCCAGAAGACCTCGGCCTCGTTGAGCTCCTCGCCTGCGGCGGCGGAGGAAGGCGGCGAGAATGAGAAGAAGCCGAGGAAGCGATCCGACGACGGCGATCGTTGGTGGCAGAAGCTGGTTGAATCCATTGTTTGTGGATTTTCTTTTCTTTCTTTTTTTGGATAGAGAGGAAAGAAAAAGGAGGAGACTTTTGGTTTTGATGTGGCGGACAGACGCAGAGTGTGGTGGGTGAGGTAAAATAAGAAGAGCAGAGAAAGAGAAGGAAAGTGGGAGGCACCTGAAATTGTTGGAGTGGAGTGGGACCCACGTGAGGGGGAGTTGCTTTCGGAAAGGATGTGGGCGTTAGTTTTGGGGGTTTGGATTTTAGTTTTTTTTTTTTTTTTTTGGCGGGTCCCGCAGGCATTAACGAAGTCGCATCCGAGTCCAATTTTTTCTCCCTGATGGAAAAAATGGATGTTAATGTGCCGTGTAATCTAAGGAAATTAGCGTAGGGTTTGAATTACTACTATAGATATAGACTAGTGGTGGTGTGCACGATCGGGTTGGTTTAAATCTGGATTAACTAAATCCCAATCTTTTGGTGAAATCATAAATCCTATTACATTTGAGCCTAATAAAATTAAACATGATCCAAAAAATTATGGCAAAAAGATTGCAATCTTGGAAAAAAAAAACCTAGATGTATAAAAATACAAGTAGTGACTACAAACACGAGACAAACTCATAAAAAATTTATGCATTTTATTACTAGTCAAAAAATTGCAACACAAAAAAGTAAATAAAGACCAATCTACCACCATGTCGGATATTTATAAAATACTTTTAGAACGGGCCAATACATCTATAATAAAACTACACCATAACTAGGTATTGAACTCATCACAATATATATATCGTCCTCTTCAATTATGTAAGTTGAACATGAAATCTACTCCAATTAATGAGACACAAATACAACTAAATGAAAGGTTAATTTTTGCAGTTGGGTTTGATTTGGTTGAAAATGTTTGTTCCTTCTAAGCTTATAAATCAAAGTTACGAAACTTGAGAAACTTAATAGGTTCTTACCAATATTCAACACACAGGCCAAAAGAAAAAGTAAAATAAAAAATACAATACTTTGGTCTTACTCACTTACGCACCAAGATATCCCAAGTCATTTCCTTCCTGGTGTCGACTGATGGACCACCGGAACAGAGCACTGCGCACACCCGGCGCATTTTAGTAAGATACACCTGCCTTCAATTGCAGCTCCAGTTCCAGAGTTCCACCCTTTCGCTCTGTTTGACTCTCCGATTGAAATCTCGCAGAGGCTCGTCTCGTTCCATCTTCTTCATTGACTCCACCTCCCCCAAACCCGCGATGCTCACCACGGTAATTACAAATTTGCCCCTGCTCTCTTTCCTCTTCTTCTATCCCCAAATTGTACAATTGGGTCTTAATTTTGTTGATTTGTTTCCTAATTTGGATTTTCCACTTGCCTTCTTCTTGATTGTGTGGTATGGAGCAGCAGAGAAGTGTATCGGGGTCGTCGCAGAGCCCTAGATCTCCATCCTCGCAGCCGTACCTGTCAGTCTCAGTGACTGATCCTGTGAAATTGGGCAATGGCGTCCAGGCCTATATCTCCTATCGTGTAATCACCAAGGTATTCCGTGATTTTCATTTTCTATTTGTGCTGTTAGTCGTAGACTTAATTTGATCAGGGTTAGGGTTTATTGCAGGATGTGTTTCTGTGAGGGGGTTCATTGCGTAATTAACAATAGTTGCATGGTTGATTGATAGCTCACAGTTAGGGATGACAAAAGTTCACACCTTGTGATATAGGGAAATGGGTTGATGAGATTGTTGAAGAAAATTACGAATGATCAATTCAGTTAATGCTAGATTAGGTCTTAACATGCACTGAAAATTGAAAATTATTCAAGCTTTATGTGCCATAGCATTTCCTTGCTAACTAAGATGAAACAAGCTAACAAGACTCTGGATAATGGTTTTGTACGTATGTTTTGGCAGAAGACTTGGGTCTAGTGTTGGTTTATTAATGATGGAAAGATTGATTATTGATTGGATTGGGGACAATGTTGCATTAATCAGTTATTCTTGTTATCAAATGCGTGCAAATGAACTATGTTTTTATTATGGATCTTTTGAGGTTGAGCATGCTGTGAATAACATGCTTGGTGACTTGGGCTGAGCTTGCAATCTCTAAGCGGGCTCTTAAAATCTTATTTTTGTGACTATTGTTGATGTAATCTTATAGGCTTGATTATATTCTTGAGTTTTGACATCTCTGTTATGTTTGTATTACTTTTTTAATGAATACTTTTGCTTTGGCAGACAAATTTTCCCGAGTACCAAGGGCCGGAGAAGATTGTTATTAGACGGTACAGTGATTTTGTTTGGCTACGTGACCGTCTTTTTGAAAAATACAAAGGAGTTTTTATTCCTCCTCTCCCTGAAAAGAGTGCTGTAGGTAACAACATCGCTCTACCCACTTTCTTAGGATTCCTTGGTGTACTAAGTAGAAAATGCCATGTTTACATTTCCGTGAGCATAATTGTTTTCTGCCCCTAAATTATTTTGCTTGCTTCATCATGGTACAGCTTGACATACCCAGTTGGATAAAACTTGGTTAGTGTTTGAAATTGCCAGTCAAGGCATTGTGGTAGTGCGTAGGTGGTTACCCCACCCTGTGGGAATTTTTGTTTGTAGGTTTGTAACCAGTGAAATGCTTGGAGTGATTAGGCACCTAAAAAGGTTACCCTTTTTCACTCTTTTACACAAATCCGTTTATTGTGTATTCTAAAGAAGGGCTTAGAGGCGAGAAGTTGAATTCCAGCAGGACACTTCTGCCCAACCCTATTGCATGCAAGGTGCTTTGTGCATTTTTCTAGTTGGCTACATGAACATATTATTTTGGGTTTATGTAAGGATCATGCATTGATGGTTTTCCTAGTCTTTGTAAAATGTGATTAATGAAGTTTTAGTAAGATTATGTTGGAATCATTTTAAATATAACAGGACTAACTTCAGTCTTTCTAATGCAGAAAAGTTCCGTTTCAGTGCTGAATTCATTGAGATGAGGCGTCAAGCATTGGATGTATTTGTTAATCGAATAGCTTCACATCATGAGCTTCAGCAAAGTGAGGATCTGAGAACCTTCTTGCAGGCAGATGAAGAGGTGATGTTTCTAAACTGATGCCTTGAGTTACACAGTTCACTACTATGAAAGTCAATAGGTCACCTGTGTTGGACATCTGAAAAATAGCTGAACTGATTCCTTGTTGTGCACGCACAAACACATACCTCTAATAAGAATTTATATTGTATAATGTGCAAAGGCTTCAGAGTATTTGACATGTTTCTGTAACTTGTTCAGACAATGGAGAGATTAAGGTTTCATGAGACTGGTATCTTTAAGAAGAAGCCGGCAGATTTGATGCAAATCTTCAAGGTAACATAGACTCTGCACAATGTTCCGAAGATGAACAGTTTGCATGAGCTATTCATTAAAAAAAGAAAAGCATTTCATGAGCTATTAAGGAACATTCTGTAACTTCTTCTTATTTTGCATAATTCTCTAGCCGGTACTTCTCATTTTCAATAAATTTAGACAAGTAACCTGGGCACATTGTAAGGTTAATTTTCTGATTCAAGTACTGAAAATCTGTAGAAAATTGTCACTGTCATATTTATGACCTATGTTATAGAGATTGTGTAGCCAAATAGAAAAACAGAACATTTATCTGTTGTGGAACATTTGAAGAAGAGATCTCCTCGCAACCTCTGTCTTGAATGCAACATAACACTTTAGCCATCTGAGAGCATTATTTGGATTCTGTAAAGTCAGTTCTGCTTGATGATAAATCCAATTCTTTCAAATTCTTTCAATTTTTTAAATTTTTTAAATTTGCTAAGCCTGTTGTCAAGTGAATCAAAAGGAGCAGTCCTTTATCCACTGCACAATTCATTCCTTGTGCATTTATGATCTCTGTTGGACTGAATAGGCCACTTAAACTAGTACACTTTCCTTTTGGAGTGATGATCTGATTGAGCAATAACAGCACCTGCATGTTTGACAGGATGTACAATCTAAAGTGAGCGATGTTGTTCTTGGAAAGGAAAAGCCAGTGGAAGAGTCAAATCCAGAATATGAGAAGTTGAAACACTACATCTTTGAGCTTGAAAACCACTTGGCTGAAGCCCAGAAGCATGCATACCGTCTTGTAAAGAGGCACAGAGGTAATAATGATGAAGGCTTAACTTTATAGTAGTTATTATTTCTATATCAGGTGCTCACTTCTTTATTCTTAATTAGCACGTGTGTATAGGATAAAATTTGATTGTTTTTAACTATGTTTATGCAGAGCTTGGACAGTCTCTCTCAGATTTCGGGAAAGCAGCCAAGCTCCTTGGAGCTTGTGAAGGTAATGCTCTTGGAAAGGCTTTCACTGAGCTTGGGGCAAAGTCAGAGGCATTATCAATCAGACTGCAAAAGGAGGTAGGCTTCAATTGAGAACGCAGCATAAATTAGTGTTCCAGTGTGTACATTTTGTTGAGGTTGCCTCTCTGTGTATATGCCTGGTGTTGAATATTGTTGTGCATTTTATTTTATTTAAGAGCTTATCATGTTATATTGTAGTATTACTGTTCTTGTATTTCTTTGTAGGCTCACCAACTCTTAATGAGTTTTGAAGAACCCTTGAAAGATTATTTTCGCGCTGTGCAATCTATTAAGGTGAGTGCAGTTTGACTTGATTAATGTGTTCAGAATATATCATCTCTCATTGCATTTTTCTCTTTCCCCATTAGATAATGCTGCAGATGTATGGTTATGCTTAAATTTTGATCCTCAATATTTGTTCCTGTGGGAAAATCTAATTCATGGTTACAAATTATTGGTAGAATTTTATTCCTGCCCATTCGGCACTGTACTTGTAGAATTTGTTCCCTCCCATTCCGGATAATCTTTATATGTCATAAAAGCTGATCCTGGAAAAGTTAAGAAGTGGCTATGAATTATTTGTAGAAAATTTTATTTCCCAACCTATTTTGGCCTTCTGGATAATCTTCATTTGTCATAGAAGCTGCTGATCCTTCTGCTTTTGTGTGTTGAAACAGGCCACGATAGCTGAGAGAGCAAATGCCTTCAGGCAACAGTGTGAACTTGCTGAAACAATTAAGTTGAAGGAGATAAATCTGTATGCATCTGGCCAACTATTGTGTTTCTCTGCTTGTCTGAATATGCTGTTAGGCTGGCCACTTGTAAATCGAAAGCATAGACAAGTAGCCAGTATTAAAAATGGCTGGCCTCTTCTAGTTTTTTCAGTAAACAAAGAAATGATTAAGGATTAAAAATTGCAAAAAAATTGTAGATGACAACCAATTGATTCAACTAGAGTTGGATTTCACTCACCATGTTGATTTAGAGATCATGGTGCTCTTTCTTTTCTGTAACTGTTTGTTGGTCTGATGATTGGTTTAATCCCTTTTTGTCAATTGGTTTGCAGTGAAAAACTCATGCTAACACGATCAGACAGGGTTGGAGAAGCAGAGCACGAGTACAAGGAGGCAAGTCAGCTGATGCAATCGTATATGGTGTACACATTAGGGATCTTCATTATTTGACTAGAATTGGTTTTGTGATGCAGTTGAAGGCTGAGGGTGAAGAAGTGAGTAGAAGATTTGAAACAATGGTGCGACTGATGAACGAAGAGATCGTCCGTTTTCAGGAACAAAAAACAATAGACATGGGGATTGCTTTCCACGAATTTGCCAAAGGACAGGCACGTCTGGCAAATAGTATTGCAGATGCTTGGCGAAGTCTCCTCCCCAAGCTTGAAACTTGTTCCTCTGCATAGCTAATGAATTTCAAACACGAGCAGTACACTTCACTTGGTTCGTAGAGATGGCAGGGCAGCTCTTGCTTTGTAAAAACTGTCGACCTTCAGGAGTTTGTTCTGCTCTTCTGGTGTTGTACGAGTTGTGGTTTACAAATTTGTTTAAATCCATTTTAACTTATTACCTGTACAAATTCAGAGCTAATTGAAAAGCTTTACTATCTGCTTTGTCATTTGCAGAGCAAACCACTAATAGATTTTCATGTGTACCTCACACATTGGACTTATTTTCACATTTTACTGTACTTTGAAATGTTGAATTCTCCCTGAGTTGACCATTGAAATTGAAATCTCGTTACTTAGGGCGTGTTTGAGGATGTTTTTAAAGAAAAATCTATTATGTGGGATGTATTTGATTTTTTAATTAAATATTGTGTGTGTTTTTGAAGATAATCTAAACAACTCTAAATTAATCTAATCTACGGTAGAAATGCAAGGTGTCAAGTATCAAATCATTGTTAACGTTGATTGTACATACATGGGCTATTTTTATACCGTTAATGGAGTGGGGGCCTATACATAAATCAATGGTCAGAAATTGCTCTCGGGCGTGGCACATAAATTGTAAAATGGTATTGGAGAAGAATGGTTAGGGCAGGTAATTGAAATTAAGATATGTTAAAGATTCGATTAATTATTGTATGATAAAAAATAAAAAAAAATAAAAACAAAAACCAGAGTTGGAAAAAAAACGTGGTTCTTGCTGACGTGGCATGAACTGATTGGAAAATGTATGAAGCGCTTCTCGCCAACCATTCCCTTCCCGCCTCGGAAAAGAAGACGAAAAGAAAGCAAAGCAGCATATCCTGTAAAATTCATTCTCCTTCCTTCCTCGTTTCTTCCTCCTATCCCACCTACCTCTGAATTCTTACAAAAAAAACTCTTCATTTACTTACCTTCAGTTCAACTAGCCATGGCCAATGCTGTGACTATGGGAGCGAGGTCACTCCCTTTCCACTCCGCACGTCTCAATTCCCACGTGCCATTCTCTCCCCCTCTCTCACTGGCAGCTTCCACCACCACCACCAGCCACGGCTTCTTCCCCAAGCTAAATTTACACTCCGGCCACTGCCTCCGCCCAAATCAAACGACACCGGCCAGGGCGTCGTATGAGGAAAGAAACAGCCTCGTCCCTTCCGACGACGCTGAAGATGGCGTCTTGCTTGGGACCATGAAATTGCCCTCAGATACCGACGTTCCCAGATTCCAGATCTTGCTCTTCCAGGTACTATTTTTGTGTTATGTACTTATCATTTAAAGCGTATACTCTGTCATCAAAGCTGGAATAGCTCAGCTGGTTAGAGCGTGTGGCTGTTAACCACAAGGTCGGAGGTTCGAACCCTCCTTCTAGCGCTTTTTTTCATATTTTTGTTGAAAGTAAAAGATGCTGTGTTTTGTTTAACAGTGGGCTAATAGTCTCGCCCAAGGAGCTAACTTGCCTCTCCCTTCGCCTTTAAAGGTACACATTACTCAACAATTCAGTTCTTTTCTTTCATTTTCATTTTCATTTTAAATTTATGGTCTCTTAGCTATGTTGTAACACCCTAGACTGTGATAGCTTGTTGAGTCCAACATCGGTGAACTACTGGGTCAATCTGAGTCTAATTATTGACTAATCCTTTTGTCTTTGGGTTGTGACATATGTTGGGTGTTTGCATTAATATTTTTGTTGCTAATTGCATGGACACATTGGACAACACAAACATGTTGCTAATGGCATGCGCTTCTTTGGGTTGTGACATATCTCAGCCTCCTTGCAAAATGTAATGGATTGAATAATCTTGTGGGCATTGCAATGGAACAGGTGGACAAAATTGCAGGTGGGACTAGATTGGGTTTTATTACAATTGGGGACGGGGAGACCGAGGTCCTTGTGTACATAGATTGCTTGGTTTTTCCAGCAGATGCTGATTCTGGGCCCATTTTCCGAGCTGTGAGAAATGGACGCTTGAAGGATAAGACGCCTCCTGGTGAGCCAAGAATCATGAGAAGTCTTATGCAGGCTCTTCAGAAGTCGGTTGAAATCGCTAGAGTGTAAACAAGTTTGCCATATATTTGTGATTATATGCGCTTTCTTATGTAATTCAAATATTTGTACTTTTCTTAAGTCCAAATAAATTTGGTCTCAGTGAAAGTTTGGTTTCAGCAAACAGATAATGGTTCTTGTTGCTTGTACATTTTTGTGCTGTCGTGACCGAATGTGCGAACATGTTTGTGAACTCCAAGCAACCCTCTTAAGTTTTAACAACTGTGTCTGCTTCTGCAACATTCAATGCAAAAAAGGACTGGGATTGTCCAGAAACACCATTAAGGTGCTTTTTAACGTGCAGACACAACACTAAACTACATTATATTGTTCTGATTTATGTCCTTTGTGCTGCTAGACTACATTATATTTGCTGTTTCTTGGATGTTATATGTTTGACAGGCCAAGGCATTGGGATGATATTGTCTAGGAGCTTATTACTAGGTAATCATTCTCTCAACTTTGTCTTAACTAAACTCATTGGTTTCTTCAAAGCTAAAAAAAAAAGGACGTTGTAATCTTCAAAGCTAAAAAAAAGGAAGTTGAAGTTGCTATTACACCTATTAAAAAAGGGCACTAAGAAACAAAATTTTATATCCAGTACTTTCCATGTTGGCAGTATACTCAGCTATAAGGTATCTTGAATCTGAGACTAAATCTCTCAGACTGTCGTTTGGTACTCCATTACTTCCCTTCCACCCTTTGTAAGACTTTGACCGTAAATAAGAAATTTCCCTGACTTCTTGATTTGAGACTTAAAAGAAAATGGAGAAACAAGCAACAAAAGAAGGATTTTTTGATGATGGACACGAAGAGGGTTACGACGCAGTTGTTGTGGGGTCTGGCTATGGTGGTTCTATTGCTGCTTGTCGGTTGTCTATGGCAGGCGTAAATGTATGTCTAATTGAGAAAGGCCGGAGATGGGAATCTAAGGACTTTCCAACTGATAGCTCCAAAATCTTGTCTGCTATGAGGATGGAGAACCAGAACCTAGGCATTAGCTTTGGACCAAAAGATGCTTTGTTCCAGGTTATTCTCTCTTCCTCTGTTTCTTTTTCATGCTGTTATCTCATTATGTTAGAGAGTGCAGCTCGGGCAATATCTCCACGGTATATTGTCCTTCCTTTGTTCAATTTATATCCCACTAGTCATGGGGTCTTTATTTCCTTTAATTTCTGATGTTACTTGCTTACTATTGTGTATATACAGATGTTTTTACTACAACTTAGAAACATATACAGTTTTCCCAAAACCTTGCACCTTGCAACTCATATATTAAACGTAAATACAACGTGACTATAGTGTTTTGTTTTGGGATTTGGGAGCTGTCAAACACCATGAACAACTCATATTCAGTGATTACTGGATCTTATAAGGGAATAATATCGCCAGACATTTTGAGTGGATTTTTTAAAATCAATTTATATGACCTTAGGCAGGTCATCTGGAAAAGATTCTAACTCTGTCGCATGGAAGTTAAAACCTATGTGATTACTTAAAATGCATCTATTATGATGAAAGTGTAGGTATATGAGCAAAATGATTCTCTAGCAGCAGTTGCCTGTGGGCTTGGTGGAGGTTCACTAGTAAATGCAGGAGTTATGGTTCCAACACCAGTTCGTGCGAGACGGCATCCAAAGTGGCCAAAGGAATGGGAAAGAAATTGGGATAACTGTGAGGCTTCTGCTGCAGCCATGCTGAAAGCACAGAGTATTCCTGTCAAATTTCCTATTGCGAAAGTTATGGAAGAAGTTTCTAATGGAGAGATTGGAGAAACTTTTGATACTTCGGTGAAGCTAAGTGTGAATTTTGACCCTGAAGAACCACTAGCCGATGCAATGGGTACCTGCTTAGCCTGTGGAAACTGTCTTTCTGGATGTCCTTATAATGCCAAAAGTTCTACCGATAAAAATTATCTACGTTCCGCAATCCAGGCATGTCTTATGCTATACTATATATGTGGAGGAAATAATAATATCCATTAGGATGTAAGAGACGTTTTTGTTTAAGTTTTTAGGTCACCCTCTCCACTAAAACCAGTGTTTCTTGTGAAGCAGGCAGGATGCGTTGTTAAAACAGAATGCCAAGTGCAGTATGTGGTTAGAAACCTGCATGAAAGCTTCCAATATGAAGGAAAAGTTGGAAGAAAAAATAGAAGATGGCTTGTTTACTTCAATGAGATTGACTATATCACCTCTGATTTTGTAATTCTATCAGGTAAGAAACAGTCAAAGTAGGTATCTTCTGGAAATTTTGATCACAGAGATTCTAACAATTTCTAGACTTGGTTTGATCAGCTGGAGTTTTTGGC
This sequence comes from Prunus avium, assembly GCF_965620075.1. NCBI lineage: Eukaryota > Viridiplantae > Streptophyta > Magnoliopsida > Rosales > Rosaceae > Prunus > Prunus avium. The sequence continues at coordinate 29,016,306 of NC_142290.1, forward strand.
ACAACTAAGATACTCTTCCAGTCACAAATGAGAGGACTAAAACTTTCAGAAGCACTCGGATCTGGATTCAGCTGTAACGGGAATACCGTGGCTTATCTTGCTGGGAGCCCTGCACCACTGAATGGCTACGGATTAGACAGAAAGAAAGTGTTTAACATGCCATTTCAAGAAAGGCCAGGGCCATCCATCTCTTCATGTTACACTTCTTCACTGGGTTTTACAATCCAGGTTCAGAGACTTCTTTACACTTAATTGACTTTAGTTTTTTCCATTCATTGCAATTTATGGCTTGGTTCCAATTACTTTTAATTTGCAATGGAAATCAACGTTGTATCATATAATTATCTGGTGGAAAATCTAGATTGAGTTTACATGGCTTACCAGATACGGCCAAAATTTCTGTAGTGTTGGAGTTAGTTATAGTTAACCTCACAACTTAGTACAGCTGGTGTGATTGTGATGTACCATAATACATACCCCGTTGACGGCCTTAAAGTCGAGGTGCCTGATATGTTCAAGAATGAAGATAATTATTAAGTAGCTGCTGATCTGGTTTTTGCACAAAAACCAGTGAATTATTATATATATGAACTATGAATTATGCATGCATATATAAATATTAATCTGAACTTCTGCAAATGAAAATTCTCTTTTGTAAGATGGATACAACCACCTCTTACGTAGTTTCCTCTGTCACAGAGTGCTGTGCTTCCTACAGCTTATCCGTACCTGCTGTTTAAAGGAATTACAACATATGGATGGCCTGCTGGATACTGGTTCTTTCATGGGATTATAGACAAGATAAAACATATCATGAGTTTCAAAGCAAGCCAAGCAATGGTTCTTATAGGATTAGGATATGATGAAAGTGATGGTAAGATCATGTTAGAAAAGGGCACAAACAAAATCTGCTTTATCCCAGCTCATGATCCCCTTCTCCCTCGAAAAATTAAAGCTTTTCAAAAGATCACTAAGAAATTAGGAGGAATTCTCTTTATGTCAAAATATCGAAGCACATCGGTTCATCTTTTAGGCGGGTGCAATGCATCATCAGAACCTTCACATGGTGTTTGCAACCCCAATGGGCAGGTTTTTGACGCAGAGGATTCGACCACAGTACATCCAGGCCTCTATGTGTGCGATGCTTCTTTGATCCCATGTTCTGTTGGAATAAATCCATCTCTTACTATTGCCACTGCAGCTGAGCACATAAGTAAGCAACTTGTGCAGGATGTTCTCAAGAACAAGAGGAGAAAAGGGCTTGAATGTGTTCTCAAAACTGCTAACCAAGGTCCAGATTCCTTCACTGATAAGACTATAATTGCTGGTCAGAGATCAGAGGTCTTGATTAAAGAAACCATTAGAGGTTATGTTGGGGGTATGCCCTGCACAGCTTATCTCAGAATGAAGATGAACACTGGGGACCACTCTGATGAACAGAAGTCTGGTACTGGAGAATCCCATCCTCTTCTAAGAGGGAAAGTGGGAGGGCATGTGGAATTTAGAGCCTTTGAGAAGGATGAATTACACGTCATAGATGGGGACGTAAATTTGTGTGAAGTAGATTGCAGAACTCCTTACACACACTATATGCATTATAATCTTCTTCTTGGGGCTTCTACTGGTTCAAGGTATATGAAACTTGAAAATTTGATAGCTTTTCATTTGTTTTCTTTTGTCACAATTAAAATATTACCAATTTTGGTGCAGGTATATTCTTGAGGGAAGAAAGATAATGAATCCTTATCTCTTTGGCTTATATGCTTGGAGGGAGATGACAACACTACATGTGACATTTGTAAAAGTTGCAGAGAAAAACTCAAGGGATGAGAAGGTGATTTTGAAAGGGGAGCTTAATATTTCCATGAAGGAGCTTCTTAAGAGCTTCATAAGCCTTGAAGGAAACAAGAAGGGAAGGTTCATATGCCTCCTCTCAGGGGCTCTCTTAAGAACCTATATATTGCAGATACCGCGAGGGAATCCCAAGGATTTAAATCTGTCCTACTGTCTACATAAATCTTATCCAAGTGGTACTCTCCATGAAATAAAAACAGGTAGCAAAAAGTTGAGTTCATTGTTTACAGGCCTGTAAATTCAAACCTATTTATAACTTAATATGTTGCCATTCAAGAATCTATGCATCAATGATCATTTGCTTTAAAATACAAACCTAAAAAAATTCTTCATAATCTACAAAATAGCATCGAGTCAAAACTTTGGATTTTCAATGCAAACCTTCTTTGGTGAAGACTGGAATAAAAGATGCTGAACACTTCAGGTGATATACTTGGATTGATGATCTGGCTTAACCTTGGAATTCAATCTGATGGTGCAGAACGTGCTGCTTCTTGTCCCTTATATTCTTGCTGCTACTTGAGTTCCTAATTTCATGTCCCATATATGATGCAGAAGATGGATTCAATATCAGTTGCAGACAATGGAAGCGCCACCATGTTTTGTCACAACTTAAAGGAGATGAACAACAAACTCCAGTTCTCCTTCTTAATGGATATTCTACTGAGAGTTACTGGTTGCCAACGGAGCCAAATGACTTGATCAGAACCTTACTTGAAGAAGGGCATGAAACATGGCTGTTGCAATCAAGATTACACCCTCTGAATCCTTCGACCAGTTTTACGATTGAAGATGTTGGAAGATTTGATATCCCTGCTGGTAAAAAATCATTAACACCTACTCTAACTCTTACTGATCGTATTGTATTTCATTAAGCATTTTCTTGCTTTACTACTTCTGCAGCAATTAATAAGATCATGGAGTTGCATGGACCATGTGTAAAGGTGCATGTAGTTGCGCACTGCGTTGGAGGCTTAGCCCTACACATAGCTGTCATGGGAGGTCATGTCTCTGCAACCCGTATAGCTTCTCTTTCTTGCACCAACTCTTCAATGTTCTTCAAGCTTAGTGCTTTGTCCACAGTCAAAATGTGGCTTCCTCTGATGCCAGTGAGCTCTCTCTCTCTCTCTCTCTCTCTCTCTCAAAGAAAAAAAAAGAACACAGTAAAACAATAGCAATGAAGATGTGGGAAAATTAGCAGGATACTTTTTTAACCAGGGAAGGAAAAAAAAAAGAAAAAGAAAAAAGAAGCGCTCTCAAATAATGGCAAAATGCTTAAATAGATTATATGGTTTAAAGTTGTAGCAATTTAATAATCATACATAGTTTTCGTAAATACTAAGGAGACATAGAGTTCATAATATATGAGAGCCGCAATTGAGTGACCTAAAGATGCCTCTATTATTCTTTCATGCTTGAACCTTAAATTTTTTATTTATGCAGATATCAATGTTCATACTTGGAAATAACAAGATACTTCCTCTGTTGGAAACATCATCGGTCAGCTCACGCCACAGCCTCCTGAAACTTATAGCCTGCTTCATACCCCGGTATGAGAAATGCACCTGCAATGAATGCGAAGTGTTTTCTGGCATATTTGGAAACACATTCTGGCACAAAAACATAAGCCCCACCATGCACCAGTGGTTGAACAAGCAAAGCTCAACAAGGCTTCCTATGGCAGCATTTCCCCACCTCAGAAAGATATGCAACTCTGGTTTTATAGTAGACAGCAGTGGCAGCAACTCATATATGATCCATCCAGAAAGAATGGCACTCCCAACACTTTACATATCCGGCGGGCGGTCTCTCCTTGTGACTCCTCACACATCTTTCCTTGCTCATAAATACATGAAGTTGCACCAGCCTGGCTTCAGACATGAAAGGGTAGTTGTGGAGGGTTTCGGACATTCAGATTTGTTGATTGGAGAAGAATCTTACAAGGAGGTGTTTCCTCACATACTATCTCATATAAGATCAGCTGAACAAGGAAGAATAGGGAAGGGAAAGAAGTGCAGAAAAGAGGCCTTGGATTGGGAAGCTGATGATCAATATGAAGGCTTGGGTGAATTTGGAACTTGGTTTTCTCCTTTTGTTATAGTTTTTTTGTTGTTTATGTTGCTTTCTCTGCTAGTGTCATTCTTTATATAATTTCAGACCAAGCCAAAAGGAGTCATTGTTTGTATAATTGCAAAATAGGAAAATATCAAGGACTGCCTTGTCAAAACCCCAGGCCCCATACTCCATTATGTCATGTAGTTTCATTTTGAGCATTTTGGGAAAATGTTCAAATAGTGTTAGTATGTTACTACGGTGACATAGTCTTAAACCATTACAAATCAATGAATAAATAATAAACAAAGTTTCAGTGATTTTAAAGTGACTCATATTATTAAAACTAAAATTATTTGACCTATTAGTAAGGAGAAGTTTTTGTCTATTACTATTGGACCTTTAGGTGATATTATTAATACTGTGTTATGCTACAGTTTGAAAATTGTGTTCGACCAATGGTGTCTAGCCAAGGGAAAAAGTACATTGACTTGCAGATCATGAAATTTTGGCAGCGTGTATAAGAAAATCTCCCTCCTTCAATATCTCTTATATAAAATAAAATAAAAATTATATTTGAATCTCCCCTCCCTCCTCCAATATCGCTTATATAAAAAATGTCACACCAAAAAATTACTCGTAGAAACAAGTCGGCCAAACGGCCAAATTTTGAGCTTGAGTTGCACTGTACTGAGAGAGGACTTCGGCCTCTCCGTTGATCTCAATTTGTTTGTTGAGCAAGTGGGCCCATTTCACCAGAAAAATTAAATAAATAAATAATCGTAAGAGCCAACAGTATGAGCGGCGCGGTAATTGCCGGAAACACAAATAACAACTTAACGGTCAAGAGAGACGAAGTTGGCAGAGTGACACGTGGCATTAACCCATCAGCCTCATCTCTCTGTCTCCGTCTTTACCAAAGATGCCCCTCAAACCCTCTCAAAGATTCCTTTGTTCACTCACCAAACCCCCTCTCTCTCTCTCCTCTCTCTACTGCGTTTGGATGATAACGATGAGCAGAGCATAGAAGTTTTAGGAAGATGGCTTCTTTCTCTCTCCACTCTCATCCTCTCCCTTCCTCCAAAACCCTAATTCCCTGCACCTCCTCTTATGGCAGCCCTAGACGCCTCTCCCTGTCCAAATTCACCTCCTCACGTCCCCAACTTTCCTGTTCTGTTTCCAAGGAGGGTTCCTCCGGAGATAACATCCCTAGGTAATTAATTGAATTTTCTTCCTGGTGTTTGGTTGATGAGAAAATGCTGAATTTTAATTTGCTTTTTTTTTTTTTTTCTCAGCACTTTTTGCATCATAGAAGGGCCAGAGACGGTACAGGACTTTGTTCAGATGCAGCTGCAGGAAATTCAGGACAACATCAGGAGCAGGCGCAACAAGATTTTCCTTCTTATGGAAGAGGTCAAAACTCTAAAAGGGTCTCTCTTGAGTATTCATTTTGCAGAGAATTGTGGCATATTCTTTGTTTGATACTTTTGGTTTGTGTAGCTAAGGAGATTGCGGGTACAGCACCGTATAAAGATGGCAAAAGATATCGATGAGGCTTGCGAGGAAGAATCAAATGAGATGCCTGACATTCCATCAACTATCCCTTTTCTCAATCATGTGGTGAGTTTTATTTATAATGTAGCAAGCTTCCTTAAGCTTGCCTTTTAGTTTCGGCTAACATTGTGTGATTTTTTTGTCATGTAGACACCAAAGACATTGAAGCAGCTCTACCTCACAAGTTTATCAATGATATCTACTGTAATTGTATTTGGGGGCCTTATTGCACCAACGGTAAGTCTGTAAATGTAGATTTTCAATTTAAGTTTCTTTCTCGTGACTGTATGGTGCTCATTCTATACTATTATTCTAAGTAGATTTTCATTTTCCTTACCTCTTTATGACTAGTGACCCCATGTTCCTCTTAATATTAATTTTAAAGTTCATGCGTTGTGCTGCTAAATATGTTGATGCACTTTACTGTTATATGTATAAATGTCTCAAACTGTTCTCTGTGGCAGTTGGAACTAAAATTAGGTATAGGAGGTACCTCATATGAAGACTTCATTCGCAGCATGCATTTGCCTTTGCAATTAAGGTATTTACTGAACATGCTTTTTCCTGATTACGAATTTAAAGTTCAAGCAACCATATTTGTGTCTCTATGAAATACGGATTTGCTTACTTGGTGTCCTAATTTACTTCTGTTGGATCTTGAATTCAGTCAGGTTGATCCCATTGTGGCATCTTTCTCGGGTGGGGCAGTGGGTGTTATTTCAGCATTGATGGTTATTGAAGCTAACAATGTTGAGCAACAAGAGAAGAAAAGGTGCAAATACTGCCACGGAACTGGTATGTTTCAACTTGTCTCAAATACAAGAGTGCCAACAGATTTTCATGCTCAACAGTTGCATTTGAATTTAGGATCTCTTCGACGATTTTATTTATTAAACAAAAACGGGATGATGTTGTGAATATTATGTTTCTTCAAATTTATTGAAATTTTTTCATCACAAAAGTTATTTTCAACTTATTATGTTACTTCTTTTTGGGGTGTGTTTTCCTTTTTTTTTTTTTTCTGCATAATTATTGTTCTTTTGTGTGAGTTTGAAAATTTTGTCTGATCATACTTGGACAGGGTACTTGGCCTGTGCTAGATGTTCCGCAAGTGGTGTGTGCTTGAACATCAATCCTATATCAGAATCTAGTGCATTGGACCGCCCTTTGCGAGTTCCCACAACTGAGAGGTGTCAAAATTGCTCTGGTGCTGGAAAGGTATGGAATTTGTTATACAAGGTGGCTTGTTCATGAGATATGATTTGGCATGTTGAAGTTTATGGAACTGCCATTTATCATACTAATCTACTGGTGTTGTTGATCATTTGTCTTGGCATGTGCTACACATGCTTCAAATCTCTCCATAAATCCATCTTATTATGTTTTCCTATGGTTTTAGTCATACTAAGCTTAAAAGAGAAGAAAGAATTATCAGACTTACGATGATTTGTCGTACTTCCCAAAGAAAAGATTTAGTGTTAAAGCTTTAATTGCAATTTGTTTCTTGATCTATTGTAATGCCAATCTCTCTCTTGTAGTACTAATCATCTTCCATGTTCATTTAGGTCATGTGCCCAACATGCCTCTGCACTGGGATGATGATGGCAAGCGAGCACGACCCACGGATAGATCCATTTGACTAAAGCAAACCACACAAATAACTTTACCAGTGTTATCTTCTTGTCGATGTAGCTTGGGAATAATTTTCCCATTCCTGGCCGTCTGTCCAAAGACACAGAAAGTATATAAAGTAAAAATTGTGTAAAAATAAAATAAGGCAATAGAATGTTGTCACAATTTCCCTGCATATTGGCATTGTTGTCTTAATTACAGAGTACCTCATGTAAACTAGGAGGACCAATTTAAGTTTACATTGTAAGTTTTCTGGTTGATGAGATGTAGGGATTTGGTACTTGGTTGAGCAGAATGCGAATTTAGATGAAAAGTTTACTTTTTGTTTACATATTCTATCAGATATTATTAGAAGCAAAGCTATATTGACCATCACATCCAGAGCAACTGCAAAATAGTCTAATTACTTAAATAAAAAGAAACTGATACGCAAGGGAGCTTACAATGTGAGATCAGACATAACCAATATGAATTTATTTGTATGACCAATTCAGCTGGCAACTAGAATCCAGGATTTCCTGCAATCAGAATTATAACTTTAACAGATATTCTCTGTGCAGGAAGGATGTGTTGAGAAACCTCACTTCTACTCAATTTTCTTTAACGTTAGTTTCATTTATTGACACGGTTGATTATTTAGTGTACAAAACGGTCATTTAAGGCTCCGGTTTTAGGGTTTAAGTATCAACACAAGAACAAAAAGATAATAGGATTCACACTGTTGGCTGTCCTATGAGCCAAATCCACTAAAAAGAACAAAAAGATAATAGGATTCACAATCGTTTGTATGAGAAAAGATAGTATCTCCTATATGATCCAATAACCCATTGAAGTTGATGAAGCATTCATAACTTGTTCAGTTTCCAAAGAACTATCAGCTCTTTCCTTTAAGCACCACCAAACCAAATCATTCTACCAAATGGATAATTAAGCTGTATAAGACACAGATAAATCAAGATTATATGTTTAATTAGGGTATATATAATTCATTTGTCTAAATTATTATCAACAGACAGTTTGGCCGAGTGGTCTAAGGCGCCAGATTTAGGCTCTGGTCCGAAAGGGCGTGGGTTCAAATCCCACAGCTGTCAAATTAAACTTTTTTTAATCTTTTTGTTAATATTAACACTTTCCGTTAAGTACTCGCGCGAGAGGAGCAACGACGTCGTATAGCTCATAATTTTTTGCACTATTATGTGTAGTTTGCTCATGCCTGAAAGAAACACAGTAGAGTAGTTGACAACTTGACAGTTTTCTCTTTCATGACCATGGCCCGGACCCTCGGTAACAAAACGGGTTTTCACCACCTCCTGACCCGATTCACAATCTCACGACGGCCACTGCAAACCCTAGCCTACGAAGAGCTCCGGCACTCCGCCGACCCAGAACCCTACCGCGCCACCGCTTTTGTCCTCCATGGCCTTCTGGGCTCCGCCAGAAACTGGAGATCTTTCTCTCGCGCCCTCCTCTCTAATATCTCCAACCCATCTGGTCACTCTTCCTCTCTCTGCTCGAGTTCTACTGGTTCCTCTGTTTTCTTCAAGCACTGATTTTGATAATTTGTTTCTTTGATTGTGTGTGTTTTTGTAGGTTGGAGATTGGTGCTTGTGGATTTGAGGAACCATGGGAGGTCAGCTGAGATCGAAGGTCTGAACCCACCTCATGATTTGGTCAATGCGGCCCAAGATTTGGCTCATTTGATTCAGACTCGAGGTTGGGCATGGCCGGATGTTGTTCTTGGCCACTCCATGGGTGGTAAGGTTGCTCTGCAATTTGCAGAAAGCTGTGCTCGTGGTCACTATGGTGGTTCCGCTAAGTTGCCCAAGCAGGTTTTCTCTTTGCTGAAAGTTGCTTTATTTTGGCATAATGTTTAAGTAAGTTATTCAAATTCTAGTTTTTCATCATCCAATAACCAGAACCATAATAAAACCTAATCATTCAGACCAAAAAATAAAATAAATCTAATCTAATCATTCTAGCAAAATGAACTAAATTGGCAAGTTTTTTGCTTGTAGGCTGTTGTGCCCTTCCCTGATACAATATGGGTATATAGTGTGAATCAAAATCATATTTTTTCTTGCTGGGTTGGGGAGTAATTACGACACTTTTGGTTCTCCACGTTCTTTTTGAACCGTGGATGTTGAAAACTTTCCAACCAATGCTTGTAAACTTATAAATTCTTATCATGCGTTGCTCTGTTGAATGTTGCATGGATCATGCTTAGTTTCCTGTGTTTGGTTTATGAGCAAGTACTGCTTCATAATCTATGTGTCGTCTAATGAACTCAAATTGAAACCAAAGAAAGGATTATCTATCACATTGTTTTTTCATTTTATACGACTCCTGCTGTCAAATAGGGCCAGCTTAGTCAGTTGCCTAGTGAATTCTAACTCTTGAATTTATAGCTAAAAGGAAACAAAGAAATCATTTAAAAGCTTATGAACCTGTGTGATTGAAAGCTCAGTTCACTTGCACTTAAAAATATTTTTGTGCTCTTTGTACTTTCTCTGTGATCCAGAACAGCTGTGGGTATTGGATTCCGTTCCAGGAGAAGTGATCCGTGAAAGCAGTGATGGGGAAGTTGAGAAAGTTTTGCAGACATTGCAGAGTCTACCTTCATCAATTCCATCACGAAAGTAAAACCTCTTTCTCCTTATGATAAATTATTTGATTCTTATTTGTGTACTTGGGTGCTGGAGTGTGTAACTGCCAGTATTATTATGAGGTAAACGGTTCAGAAGTAGGTGTCAGTTTTTTTTTTTTGGGTCTGAAAGTAGGTGTCAGTTGGGTGGAGTTCTTTCTTTGTATGCTACCCCCTTTGGAGATTGACACCATTTCGTACATTGCTAAATTTATTCAGATGCTTTAATTCTCCGGCCCAAAAGTCTCTATAATATTGGCCCATACCGTCAGATTGCTTCACTCAAGCAAGAGTCTTGGGTTCCATCTTAGATTTACTTTGTTTAAGCTTGACCAGGAGTCTTTTTAACTCATTATGAAACTGTTGTTTTTGCGTCAAAGCTTGGTTGCATGATGGAGTTACAAAGATCGTCATATATCATATAACGTTTATGTTTCCAAGTTTTTATGTGATAGATCTGGTTCTTGGCTTCAGGTGGCTTGTGGATCATATGATTGAACTTGGGTTCTCAAAGTCATTGTCAGAATGGATAGGCACCAACCTCAAAAAACAGGGAGATCATGAGACATGGGCGTTCAATCTTGACGGTGTTGTCCAGATGTTCAAGTCTTACCAGTAAATTTCTTATTATTTTCTATCAGTTCTTAGAAGTATAAACAATAATTTTTTTTCCCTCCCTCCCCCTTACATTTCCATCTTTCTATGAATCCAAAATATTAGGGAGAAGTCCTATTGGCATCTGTTAGAGCAACCCCCAAAAGATATGGAGATAGCTGTTGTGCGTGCTGAGAACAGTGATCGTTGGGACCCGGATGTGATTCAACGGCTTGGAAGCCTTGCCAATCGGGAAGGAGATGGATCGAAGGGAAAGTTTTCAGTTCATGTTCTCCCCAAGTCAGGCCATTGGGTTCATGTGGACAATCCAAAAGGTCTTCTTGAGATTGTGGCACCTAGGATTTCATCCCTATGACAAGTTTTTTATGATAGTTGGGTTTTAACTTTTAAGTCACCTGTCGCAGAAAATATATGGTGTATTTCAATTTTTGGCTTTTTTCTGGAACTATTTCTACATTATAACCAATTGTTGAAGAAGCCAATGCGATTGATTCAGAGGCATCTTGTTCAATTTCACACATCGATATCGTTAAACCATTCGAATTTGACATAACGTCTCTCTAAAAAATTTCTATCTTCAACAGTACGAAAGTTTTATAAACTATTCTAAGGGAGTTTACATATTTGTTTTTATTGCTACTAGTATGAGGCCTAAATCGAACTAATGCAAATCTGATATTACATTACTTTGATGTGCAGTGTGACATATCTATTCCAGGTTAACAGTTTGTTGCACCAAACGACGTCGTGGTAGTCGTTATTAGCAGAGTCTGTATTTTTAATGATCTCTTTGCCCAAACGTAGCGCCAAATCCCCCATGGCGCGAACCATCGGAAACAAACCGGGTCTTCACGACCTCCTGACCCGATTCGTTATCTCACGGCGGCCATTGCAAACCGTAGCATACGAAGAGCTCCGGCCCTCCACCGACACAAAAGCCTACCACTCCACTGCTTTTGTCCTCCATGGCCTACTGGGCTCCGCCAGAACCTGGAGATCTTTCTCTCGCACCCTCCTCTCCAATCTCTCCAGCCCATCTGGTCTCTCGTCTTCTCTGCTCGGTTTATTAATTCCTCTGTTTTCATAAATACACTGATTTTGTTCTGGCAAAAAAAAAACACTAATTTTGTTTCTTTTTTCTTTGATTGTGTGTAGGTTGGAGAATGGTGCTTGTGGATTTGAGGAACCATGGGAGGTCAGCTGAGATCGAAGGTCTGAACCCACCTCATGATTTGGTCAATGTGGCTAATGATTTGGCTCATTTGATTCAGACTCGAGGTTGGGCCTGGCCCGATGTTGTTCTTGGCCACTCGTTTGGTGGTAAGGTTGCTCTGCAATTTGCACAAAGCTGTGTTCTTGGTCACTACGGTGACTCTGCTAAGTTGCCCAATCAGGTTTTCACTTTGCCCCTCAAAGTCTTGTCCTTTCTCATTGGCGCTGAAGTTGCTTTGAGCTTAACAAAAAAACTAGAATTATTATCTAAGTCCCGCAAAGTGAATCAAAATGTGGAAGTTTTTGAGTGTAGGCTGTTGGATCTTTCCTTGATGCAAAATGATTATATATTGTGAGTCAAAATAATGTTTTGTGGGTTGGGGAGTGAGTGAGTTCTACGCTTTTTGGCTCTAAGAGCTCTTTGCTTTGCATTTGTAGCATCTCTAGGATCAACGATTGGGACCCCACTTGTAGCTTCTTGAACCTTGAATGTTGAAAACTCTCCAACCAATAAGCAGGGTTTTTAGCGATTTGGTTATGTTGCATAAATCTTGATTAGTTTCCTTGTTTATTTTTACAAGCAAGTACTGCTTTTAGTATGGCTCCTGTTGTCAAACAGGGCCTGTGGGCTAGTGAGTTTTTCCTTTTGATGCCCTTTTTATTTTCTTTGTGACCAGAACAGCTCTGGGTATTGGATTCCCTTCCAGGAGAAGTGAACCCTGAAAACAGAAATAAGGAAGTTGAGAGAGTTTTGCACGCATTGCAGAGTCTACCTTCATCAGTTCCATCACGAAAGTAAAACCTCTTTCTTCTTATGATAAGTTATTTGGTTATTGTGTGTACTTCGATGCTGTAGCGTCGTAGTGTTATGGCGTAAACGTTCAGAAATTGGTGCCTGGTGGAGTTCTTTCTAAGTGTTTTTCTGTATGCTAACCCCTTCGGAGATGACTGTATTCCAAAAAGAGTTTAAGTTTATTCAGATACTTTAATTCTTCATACCAAAAGTGTGTATCATATAGTGGAAGATGTTACTGAAAGAATTCATCTGCTTAATAATGTCGGCACATACAAAAGCCTTGGATTCTGTCTAGCTTTACATTGGTTAAACTTGAACAGGTGTCAAGTTAACTCCATTTGTAGGACGTTTGCTTTTTGCTTCAGAATTTGGTTGTGTGAGGAGTTACAAAATTATCCTATGTCTGCCCTTCATGTTTCCAAGTTCTTTATGTGATGAATCTGGTTCTTGGCTTCAGGTGGCTTATGAATCATTTGACTGAACTTGGGTTCTCAAAATCATTCTCACATTGGATAGGCAGCAACCTCAAGAAACATGGAGATCATGAGACATGGGCGTTTGATCTTGATGTTGCTGTCCAGATGTTCAATTCTTACCAGTAAATATCTCATTACTTTGAGATCAGTGTTTAGTAAAAGCAATGGAAATCTTTTTCCCTCCCCCTGACCCCTTCATCTTCTGTGATTGTGAATTATTGCAGGGAAAAGTCTTATTGGCCTCTGTTGGAGCACCCCCCGAAAGATATGGAGATAGCTGTTGTGCGTGGTGAGAACAGTGATCGTTGGGACGCAGAAGATATTGAACAGCTTGAAAGCCTTGCCAACCGGGAAGGAGATGGATCGGAGGGGAAGGTTTCAGTTCACGTTCTTCCGGAATCAGGCCATTGGGTTCACGTAGACAATCCAAAAGGACTTCTTGAGATTGTGGCACCAAAGATTTCATCCCTTCGACCTTAAACCATAGTTGGATTTTAAAAGTCATCTACCACAGAAGAGATATAGTGGATTAGTGACTTCTTTCTTATGATTTTTCCATTTTTGCTGGCACCCAGCACCTTCATGGGATGAATGCGGCTGTGTTAATAATATTGATACTAACTCTCTAGCCTTAAATGTACAAACCTGAGAATTACAAAATTTATGCTTGCATTTAGAGATATATATATAATCATTTTTATCTTTGGCTGATCTTTTCTGGT